>NC_079137.1:41242818-41553319 GCF_945859705.1 Episyrphus balteatus | reverse complement strand
CTTGGGCACTTGAGCAAGCTCAGTTCGAGGCCTCTCT
This sequence comes from Episyrphus balteatus, assembly GCF_945859705.1. Classification (NCBI taxonomy): domain Eukaryota; kingdom Metazoa; phylum Arthropoda; class Insecta; order Diptera; family Syrphidae; genus Episyrphus; species Episyrphus balteatus. The sequence continues at coordinate 41,553,282 of NC_079137.1, read as the reverse complement.
TTGTTGAATCTTAGAAACCAGATTCAGTTTATAATCAGAATCAACTCTAAGCTTTCTGCAAATAAAATTAAAATGATAATAAAAACATAAGTTAAACATTCAGCATCTATGTTTTATTTTATTTTCAGATCTTTTTTTTACAATTTTTAACATATTTAAGGTTACTATCACCAATACCAGTACAAGTACAAGTAAATGTTCCAATGTATATGCAAAAAGACAAAGAATTATTTGACAAAAGGCTGATGACGATAAATAGTACTAGGATTGTCTAGTTTTAAAACGGCGCAGAGAAATAAAACAGTATGACGTTTAAGACACGTTATAAAAGAATATTAAAAGACCAAGATGTAGGCAAAAAATTACATAAAGTAAAATGACATTAAATTAGAACATAATATTATGATCAAAAACATCTGGTTTATGTCAATTTGTTCAGTGTGATCCACTTGGTGACGTCATAGTCTCCAACAAAGGTAATAAATTAAAAACTCCACCTAATGTCACTGTGGATTATGAGAAACCTTTTTTATTATTTTTTTTATTTTATTTTTTATGAACATTGTTCAAAAAAACAATCTCGAGATAAAATCTAACTCGAGATAGGTAACAATCAGACATGACATTACGATGATGGAGAATGCCAAAAAAGTGGGTCCGGCAATTCTGTCTGTCTATGTGTACCTCGAGCTGCAGTCTAAAATACTGGAGCGATTTTCTTCAAACTTGATAGTAAATAGTCGTTCGTGAAACTGAAACTAACGGTACCTGCCATATAACGCAAATAGAACAGCTACTTTTTTTTCAAAAACAGCTTTGATGATTTTTATCAAAATTTTTGTGTAAATAGTATCTATTAAATATAAAAAAATTTTCTACCGTTATTAACGGTACCTGCCATAGAACCAGTGGCGTAGCTAGCTCTGTGGGGGCCCTGTATCCCATTTATTTTGGGGGCCCCTCCTATCTTTATTTATTTTGGAAAAAAAAATGTATTAGGTATAATGTTGAAAGTTGGAATTTTTTAGTTATTGTTAATTAACATTAAAAAAAAAACATACATATGTCCTTTTTGTAATGGTAACGGAGTTACGAATAACAGAGTTACGCGCGACAGAGTTACGGCCGTCAAAGTTAAGCGAAACCGAAGTTACGAAAAACTAGAGTTACGAATTCTGAAGTTATGTTAAGCTATGACATGTGATTTTTGGGTTGGCAACAACAAAACATTGATATTTCCAACTTTCTTTTATTAATTAAACTTTTTTATCAATGTAAACATAGATTTTTTTTTGACTTAACATCTTTGGACCAAGTTTATTTTTGAAGACTAAATGGCTCTAAAGTGTTAAGTCAACACAATTTTTTTTTAAGAACGATCATTTTCTAGTCAACAGCATACGGATATTAAAAAAGTTCTTATAGATGATGTTTCTGCATCATTTACTTTTTCAAAATTACAGTATTCAGATTTACAAACAAAAATTAAAACTTCAATTTCATTTTCCTCAAAATTACCTTTTCTGACTTAACACCTTTGTACCCGGCGCCAAAGATATAGTAAATGCTTTTGTAATAAAAACTTCGATGAAATTGAATTAGTGGCTTGTAGACCAGTGCCAATCATTTTTGGAAAAAAAAAAATATATTAGGTATTAGCAGCATATGGAAAATTCGATATCTCAAAAACTTGACACGTTAGAGCTATTCTAACATCATTCAAATTCAAAAGGCCAAAAGCAATTCAAAAAGTATAATTTGGTTCCTATGGAAAAATTTTTCTCACCAATATTACTGTCATTTACGGAAAATCGATCTTTTTTTTAAATTTTTCTCAATATTTTCTGAAATAAAAGTGCAATTTTTCTAAAAATGGTTAAATCTAAATAACGGAATTCCCAACTTTTCAAAAAACAAAAATTTTTTTGTGTTAAAATATCTATTTTTAAAAATTGAATTCATCAAAAATCCAAAAGTTAATATTTTTATAAAACAACATTTAAAAAAGATAAAAACAGAAACGTTGACCCTAGAAAGCTAACTTTCGTGTGTAAAAACTAACGCGTGTGTAAGAAAATCTTTTTTTGCTTTTTCTTTAAAAAAAATATGACTATTAAACTTGACCGAAATTATTTAATAAATTTTTCTATACAGCACAGTTAATATTACTTCGTCGTTTCGACGATTGGTTAGCTTAAACGTACGTACGTAAAATATTGTAGCTTTTTGTATTGTAAAAAAAAAACACATTTTTGGATTTTTGAAAAATATTTCAAAAATTTTACCAAAACTTAGTTCTTATTTTTTGAATAATATTTTCTTAAAAATGACATGCCACCTGTTTCTTGAAAAATGTTAGAAAAATTGTATTTTTAAAAATTATTTTTTTAAGAAACGACGGTACCTAACGAATTAAAAATTTTTTTCATAAAATTGCTTTTTATGCAAAAACCCGTAGCATTTAATCCACACAGACTTCGTATATTTTAGTTCACTGTATGGGTGGGTGATAACCTGTCAGTATCACTTTGCAATCTTTCACCATCACAGAAACACAACAAAAAAATTTCAACTGGTTTAAAAACTAAAACCAGTGAAGCTAATTAACTAAATAATTTTTACTGTCCGAATATTATTTTACCGACCATTAAGCTTGCAGTGAATGAATATGTTCAATATTAACTCAAAAGTGACTACATTAATCTTATATATGCCTTTAATTATGAAAGTGGACTAAGTCACTCCTAAAAATGCCATCAAATTTTGCCCAAAAATAATTTATTATTTAAGGGGTAAAGTTTATTTGAAAGCGAAACTGCAGTATATAAATTTCTTTATTGCTCCTTTAGTGGTTTCATAAAAAAAAATACAATTAAATCGTTATAAGAAAATTATTGTGTAAGTTTTTTCTTTAACCAATGCAAAAAGTGACTTAGTCCACTTTCATAAAATCAAGTTCACATATAGGTAGGTACCTCTACTCTACTATCTATGCCGAAAGTTGCAAGCCAACGAAATAAAGATGAGTAGACAAAGAAATTCCAAAAGTACCTATTCTCCCAACCTTACAAGCAACCTTGCTCAAGAAAACAGCTGAATTTAAGGTTTTGATAAAAAGCACATTGTGCGAAAAATATTTACTTTCAATATTGGAACGAATCTGAATCCTAGAAAATCCATACCAAATCCAAATTCAAACCAGAAAACAAGTAAAAAAAAAAACTTTTACATTTTTTTGATTATTTAGCTTAACAAGGATTCCTTCTTTGCATATTCTCGCACAAAATCATGAAATCAAACTTTTATGAAAAAAAAAGGAGAAAATTAAAAATATCCTACCCGTGTTTTTTGTTTGAGTTTTTTTTTTTTTTTTCATTCAACACAGTTGAAATCCCTAAATTCACAATCTCTATAGAGTTGGTCGGAGGAAAAAAAAAAAAGAACAGAAAAAAAAAACAAATCTCCCAGGATGTGGCTGGATTTCACATACAAAACGTTAACCAAAATCGTTCGCAATAAATTTGTTGGTGTTTTGTAACTTTGTTGTTTGTTAGATCTGGCGCTTCCTTTTTCTCCCACACACACGCACACATGAGCTAAGAGCACTGAGCTGAGATTTGTTTTCCATTTTTTTTTTTTTTTTGTATCCTAAATTTGGACAGGAAAAAATAATTCCACACAAAAATACAGAAAAAAAACAGAACCAAGAGAACGAGGAAAACAAAAAAGTGAAAATGATTTGACGTAATGATGATTTAATTTTCCGAAAATCACTGTGGGGAATACATCATATATATACACAAGAAACATACAACAACAACAACCCACACAAACCTTACTACAACACAAGGTTCGTCCTTAATGGTTCATCGGATTGCGATGAGGGCTTTTGATATTTCGGCGGAGTGGCATAAAAGGAAGAAAAAAATCTGCCGAATATGGGATTTAATGTGGGATCCTTAAGCTGAATAGATATAAATTAGAGAAAGTTTATTCGGCAGATTGTAGCCTCTTGGATGATGATGGAGGGAATATACCTATGTTAAATCAATTTTTTTTCTTCTGTGTGTGTGTGTGTGTGTATTGCTTTTGTTTACGACCCTAAACTTTCACTACACCTTGATTTTCATATTCTTCGTTTTCATTCGTCCTGAATGCCAAAAAGGACTTCTTTTTTTTATATTTTATTAAGACAAATTCTCCCGACTGACTGAATTTTAATTGCATTTGCAGCAGCATCCAATCAACAGACACGCTTTTTTTCAGCCTCGCTCTCCTCCTCTTCAATTTGTTGACCATCTCTATTGTCAAAAAAAAAAACTCTGGTAACTCAATCCGCATTCAGTAACACACTCCATTGAAGCAGAATTCATTTAAATTTAAATAAAAGATTCAAAACCATTCCCCGTTCCCGTTGTCATTGATGCAATTCTGCCTCCTCTCATGTTGCACTCTATGCGAACAACTACATAGCAAACCAACAGCCAGGATAAAGTCAATTTTAAAATTTGACAATAACCAAAAGGACATGTGTTGCAATCGGATGAACAGCATCGAAAGCCAATCGATAACAAGCAACACTACACCATCGCATATATCGACTGTAGTATGTATATGTACTCGACAAAAAATAAAAAAATCACAGACTCTTCATCCTTTCTATCGAAATTCTAATATCCTGTGTCGGTTGGTATGTGTGCAGTTGTTTTGTATAGGAATTTGTTGTAACTATATTCGATAATAACGAGGCACAGGAATAGATAAAAGATTCGAAGGATATTGTTCGAACTTTATACACCGACATACAGTACAAAAAAAAATGGCTATAAAATAAAGGATAACTGATGCTCTCCTCTTGTATATTATGGATGTACATTAATATAATTTTTTTTATTTTCAATGGCAGAATGTCCTGTCATTTGCCAGCCGCCTGCAGTATTAATAAGTTTCTGATTGTGCAAATGCAGGAAAAGGATTCTAATTTGAAAAACTATCCTCTTTGAAACTAAAACGAAAAATAAACTTGAGAGTTGAAAACAAAAAAAAAAAATATTCTAACAACACTCGTGTGTGAACAGGATACTCTCGACTTGTATGTATGTTTATAAATTGCCTTAGGAGGATATGAGTGCCAGAGAATAAAAAGGTTGAGAGGAAGTTAAGTGTCAATAACTACTGCAAGTGTAGTTTACAAGTTGCACTTGCAATAAAGGAATTTAATAGAAGAAATAAAAACCAATAAAGCAAATAAGTAGGAATAGAAGTTTATCAAAACAGTTCAAGTAGTTTGTATAGGCTACTAAAGGGATCAGATCAAAATTCTGGCTTCAAAATTCAGCTTTGTTAACGAAAATTCTGTTTTTCAAAATTCAGCTTTTTTTCTATTCTGCTTTTTAAAATTCTGCCAGCATTATACATGAACAAAAAAATTCTGCCAATTCTGTTTTTTTTTTTAACCATATGCGCTGACTAAAAAAAAAATACACCTCATTAATGTAATTCAACATTGGTACTTTCCTAAATTTTTTTTGTTTAAGAGTCGCAAATATTTTTTAAAATTCATAGACAAATTAAAAAATTTTGAATTATTTTCGGAAATGTTTAGTATTAAAAACCTTTTCTTAATATTTTCAAATTTATTCATTTATAAAACAAAAATTAATATGCATTCAAAAAATGCAAATTATGTAGGTAGGTTATCAAATAAGCAGATAATTTTTCAAGAAGATGATTTTACAGAACATTGCAAAAAATTAAAAAAGGGTTTTTAATTTTTTGCAGAATTTTGAAAAACAGAATTATGATAAGCAGAATTTTGAAAAACAGAATTTTGAAAAACAGAAATTTGAAAAACAGAAATTTGAAAAACAGAATTTTGAAAAGCTGAATTTTGAAATCAGAATTTTGTAAAGCAGAATTTTGACAAAAGAATTTTGACCCCGTCAGAATTTTGACCCCAACCCGCTACTAAATACTATTTGGGGAACAATATGTAATTGCATTAAAGAGCTTTTATTATTTATGAGTTTTTTAGGCATATTTAAAGAACAATAAACACTTTAGACAAAACAAGATATTTTTGTTTTAATACGCTTTTATTAGTAGCTCAGGGAAATTAGTCAAAATATGGGCATGAAATCGCATTTTTCGCGGGACAAAATTTTTCGGGTTCGGGTGGTTGTCCTTATCATAAAAGTCAATTTGTTGGGATAATTGGAGGTTGGGAACAGCCGCCATCTTGGAAAAGAGATTGGTATCGTTTTTATTGAATAGCTCCATTGTTATTCATTTTAACAAAAAATGACAAAGGTAAGACTTATTAACAATAAAATTATCTAAGAAATGATATACAAAACAATTCCGTGAGTTGATTAAATAAAATTTTATAGTTGGTCAAAGTGCGGGTTTGTATCGCAAGGTTGGGACAAAATGACATTTTTTCATATATCTGACGAACTTTTGATTTGTTTGGATAATTCTTCAAGAATGAATTGTAGTACTTATAATTACCTATAAAATGAGCCCACAATCGTTATTGTCACCATCGTATTGTAGAAGTAATCTAACTCCGAAACTCTCCATGTACTAGTCAAAAGTAAGAAAAAAGCTGTTTTTTTGCTAGTAGGCCGAGAAAATTTTGGGAGTAGAGGTATAACCAAAATATAAGTACGCAGTTTTGCAGCCATACGCGTGTTAATGTCGATTTCGAAGGTCTGACAACTCTAATTTTGTGCTTTATACGGTTTTTGGGGGGTTAAATAACGTAAGTTTTCCAGTTAATGTGAATGGGCTAAATTTATACTATTTGAAATTATAAATATACAAACTGATGCTCTATTACTTTTCCTTAATCTGAACACCCCAATCTTGAGGATGTGACCAATAGAACTATATTTATAAGCCGTTTATACGATTATGTTTTAGAAGCTTTTTTTGTTTAGATTTTTGTTTGTTTATTTGAATTGAAAAGCCTGAAATGGTTAGTTAAAAAAGCTTATATCGTGAGTTCTATTAACCCCATAGCCGAGATTGAGGTGTCCAGATTTAGGAAAAATAATAGAGCATCAGTTTGTATATTTATAATTTAAAATAGTATAAATTTAGCCCATTCACATTCTTTCTGTTCGGTGTGAAAAACTTGCTAGTTACATAAAACATACCAAGTGTAAAGTTGATCGGCTCATCGACAGACATCCTGACAGAATGACAGACAGACGTATTTCAACTTTCAAGACACCGATGTTTTTCTCATTCTCTATAATCGTAACGTCATGTTTGACTGTTATCTCAACTTTGCTTTTGAACGAATGCATTACTTGATGTGTATGTATAACAGTTCCTATATCGCAATTAAAAATTAGGGGTCTTATACGGATATTTTTCTGAGGTACTAGTTTTTAAAATATGAATTTTTGAAAAACACATGTTTTAGACCTATTTTTGAGTGGTTTTTATTTTTAAAAGTTTCTTTGAGTACATTATAGGACTTATAGATTATGTAGGTTGTAGGTAGCTACTATGGACCGATGAAAGAAATTTCGGAACTCCACCTTTTTCCGAAAATGACTTGTGACTGCCATTTTGTAGAAAATTTGTAAGCTTAGCAACATAGAAAATTTGAAACCATTCCGAAAACTCTAAATAAACTTTAATTCAAGTTTTGCTATACTCTGTTGTAAAGCAAACCTCGTAACTTCAATAAAAATGTTTGTGAGAAAACCTCGTATAGGTACCTTGTTCGTAGTTAAAAAAAAAAAAAAAAACTCGTAGCTCCATTAAATTTCGTCAGAAAACCTCGTAACATTGAGATGAATCTGGTAGAAAAACCTCGTAACTCCAAGAAAATAAAGAGTATTATATATTTCGTTTTTAACAACATTCTAAGATCAAACATTATTTTAAAAAATTTATTAAAAACAAAAACATTAATAATGTTAATAATTTTATTTATCAAACAACTATGTATAATCGGTTTGAAAAACCTCTAAGGACTAAGGCTCTCATGTTTATTAAAGCCTTCTAAATAGGCTAATAGCTTAAGTCATTAAAATGGAGTTCTTAATCAATTAAAACGAAAAAAAAAAATTTGTAGAACAATTAAAATTAGAAATACAAACATTCAAAGGAATACCATCATCTTCTACATCTTCTATTTTTTTAACTTTGCTTTCTAAATATTTTTCCTCAAGTTTAAAAAAAATTAAAATTAATTTCATTTATTTATCCATCTGTCTTTCTATGATTTCAGCAAAGAATATAATAGCATTTCCCTCTTGGATAACCGGTGTGCGAAAGAGCTCTTGGGGATAATCATCTGTTTTTTAATGCTTGTAAATCTAAGAGCTCTCAAGAAACCTATAACAAAATTATATTCGTAGGATAAGAACCATAGGATACGGAAAGGAAACGAACATTTTTTGTAGAAATATGCATGATGTGATGGTGGTCCTTCAAAAACGAACGTTTCATGATTTTTATTTCCTTTTTAATGGTCGGACATTAATTGAGGTGGCCGGTGCCGGTGTGGTGGTGATGGCGAGGAATAATGTGGGATGTATTGTGCGCATTCGATACAATAACAAACAACAGTGTAGATTAAAAGAGCAATACCATTTTATAGAGCACAAAACAGTGTGGAACCAATAATTACTTTTTTTTTTATAGCATATTGTGCCTGACTGTTTGTACTTTAAAATGTGCATTGCTAAATAGAATTTTATGACTACCACGGAAATGCGACAAATTAATTTCTTCAGCTAATTCCTAAGATATATTTAAAGTATGTCCAAATATGTTCGATTTGATCCGAAGGATATCGACTCAGTGAGCACAAATATGCATTTTTTTTATAAATTTTGGAAATGTAGTTTTGTTTTAAGAGCCTTTTGAATTTTTGCAATTTTAGGGCCTCTATACCTATCGTTAAGGAAGGGCTTTGGAAGCGTTTAGGAAGCGTTAAGGACGCTTTAAGGACGCGTTTGGCAAGCGTTTCGACGCGTTTTGGACGCGTTTAGGACGCGTTTTTGACGAGTTTTGGACGCGTTTAGAACGCGTTTTGGATGCGTTTTGGACGCGTTTAGGACGCGTTTTGGACGCGTTTTGGACGCATTTAGGAAGCGTTTTGGACGTGTTTTGGACTCGTTTTTGACGCGTTTTGGGCGCGTTTTGGACGCTTTTAGGACGCTTTTTTGATGAGTTTTGGACGCGTATAGAAATCGTTAAGGACGCGTTTTGGACGCGTTTTGGACGCGTTTTGGATGCGTTTTGGACGCATTTTAGACGCGTTTAGGACGCGTTTTGGACGAGTTTTGGGAGCGTTTCGGACGCGTTTTGGACGCGTTTTGGACGCGTTTTGGACGAGTATTGGGCGCGTTTCGGACGCGTTTTGGACGCGTCTCGGACGTGTTTGGAATCGTTTTGGATGCCTCTGGGTCGCGTCCTGGTCACCATGTTGCCTAATCGCCATGTTACAATATCGCTATAGGTATTGTCGCCTTGTTGTCTTGTTGATTCTTCGCCATGTCGCTATTTCATTATGTCGTTTAAAAAAACACCATTTGAAAACTTTGAATCAATTTTCAGGGTCGAAATTTATAAAAAAAAAACACATATTTGTGCTCTCTCAGTCGCTATCCTTCGAATACGATAAAAACGGTGCCGTGAAATAACGCCGAGCGAAATAACGCCGAATTCCAAAATTCGGCCTTATTTCACTTTACAAAAGCGAAATAACGCCGAATTTCAACATTCGGCCTTATTTCACAATGATAAAGTGAAATTACGCCGATTCGGCGTTATTTCACTTTTTCAGTGAGGCAAATCCTGCTAAGTGGAGCTTAGGAAAAATTTCTATGTAACCACCTGCAGTCAGTTTGGTATTGAAATGCCATATTTTTGGCACAGGGACATAAGGCCCATGGAATAAAAGCCACTATTTATTTGTGGGGCTTACGTCCCGCTTGAGTGAGACATAAGTTCCAAATTAAATGTGGGGCTTATGTCAAACTCAGGTTGGACAAAAGACCCACAAATAAAGGATGGGCGTTATGTCTCACTAACAAAGAATTTACAAATTATAAAATTATCTCCCAACTGAATAACTGTATTTGGGATAGTTACATAATTCGATTTTTCACTTATGTCCCACCTTATTGGCAAATAAGCCGATTCAATAGTGTATCCAATCAAGGGGATTGCAGCAGAGCAGCATGATCTCAGCCTCCAAACATATTTCACTGTTTATAAACCTAAGTATCCTGGTTTTTATTGTTTTATTTATGTGTATACCAAACAACAAAGATATGTTTGTATAACTTGGCAAACGCGAAGCGAAAAATAAATCCTTACATAAGAATCTATTTAATTTTTGGAACCCAAACGCGAAGCGGAAAAAAATTTTGCCCACGGGAGAATCAATTTTAAGGTGTGAAAATAAAAATTCGCGCGAATTTTTATTTTCACACTTAGTGGGAGCTTATGTCCAACTCAAGTGGGATATAATTCTTAAATTAAATGTCAACCCACTCAAGTGGAACATAACTCCCATAAATAAAAAGTGGGTGCTATATCATTGGGCCTTTTGTCCCTGCGACATGTTTTTCTACCTTCTTGAGACTAATCTGTTAATGAATAAATAAGAGGCACATAAGAAAAAAAAAAATTTTTGGAACCTATACCTCGATTGGATGGACAGAAGTCCCAAATTGGTATTGGGGCCATTCTGCCTCAATAAATTAGGGCCTTATATGCCTTTGAAAATAAAAAAGGTTAGCATTTTAATATACGGGTTAACTTAGGTCCACTTCTATGCTCACTTTTCTAGCATTCGGCCTTATTTCTCACTTGGGACTCGGCGTTATTTCACTTTGACAAAGCGTAATAAGGCCGAATGTTGAAATTCGGCGTTATTTCGCTTTTGTAAAGTGAAATAACGCCGAATTTTGGAATTCGGCGTTATTTCGCTCGGCGTTATTTCACGGCACCCATAAAAACCTAGTCTAAGAAAAAAATCATTATTTGAAATTCAATGACACTCAAAGTTGCAAAATACAAAACTATTTCTAATGACAAAACTCTTAAATTTAGTAAAAACATATTTAGTGGGCTTAGAATTCATATATTTTCCAGAGTCAAAGCGAAACAACCTTTTTAAATTATAATTTCTCCGATTCACTCCAGTACACATACTCTAGCCGTTTTCTTTACCTTTTGTTATAAATCACTTTTTTTCTAAATAATAAAATTTGACAATGATTTAATTGCACGCTTCTTACATTAAAACAAAACAAACAACAACAAAAAAAGTCCTTTCGAAAGTAATATCACTCCATTAATTGACATAACGCGCAATGAATTTCAATTTCTTAATTGTCAAAAACTTTTTCGGAAAACTTTTTCCAAAAATCTTTAATTAAAATTTCTTATATTTCCTTTGAAGAAACTTTTCGAGCGCGAAAAAGGGATACAAATTGTAGACCTTCGCGCTTCGCTTTGGCAGTAATAATAATTCATCATCATACCTTTTAAGAAGAAAAAAAGGCGACTATACCTACAACACCTGCTGCGATGACCGGAAAGTGGGAGATTATGATCTCCCGGCTCCTTCCAATCACCCACCACCACCGCACCGGCATCATCATCATCGACGTTACCTTTGCCATAAAACAAATCTCTTAATAAACCCGACACAGTCTCACAAATCTGATGAACATTTTCCATTTGTCAGAGTCCCATTCCCATGATTTCACTGTTTCCTGTGTCATATACGAGCAGAGCGAGAGGTGATAACACAATAACAAGTAATTTAAGAGTTTTACACCTGAAAGGTGGCACACCGGGCGAGTTATGAATGACTCCTGATGGTGTTGCGCTCCAGCTTCGATGTTGCCGTATGCCATACGAACTTGCGACTTGCTGCTTGCCGCCTGCTGTCAATGTTGCAGAGTTTAATTAATTTTCATTGTTTGAAGGAAAATTCACAGCCTCACCTCACAGTTGGAGGCTATTATGTCTACATAGCCGATAGTTGGGAAGTTTTTGGGTGAATTCTCTGGCACAAATGGCGACCGGGAAAAATGGATAAAATGTGTCAGAAACAGATTTCGGAGTGGTACGAGACAAAAAGCTATTAGACGAAACTCCTCTTTGTGTGGGTCCTGTGTGTTAGGAGTGATGAGATGGTGGCTGGTAACAGTTGTTGTTGTTTTTGTAGGTGTGGGGAATTGCAGTTGAATGCAGAAAAAGGACTTCCGCTGCTGACTCTCGAATCCATTAAATTGAATTATGGTTTAAATATCCTGAAATGTCATTTCGAATGTCATGATGAAGAAATGTGTTTCGAATTAAGAATTGGATTTGGAGGAGCGGAATGAAATCTCAATTGCTTGGTAAATTATTTTGTTTTCTTTTTTAATTTTGTGGGTTTATAAATAAAGTTCGAGCCAGTGCAATTTAATTTAATTAAAGTTTCATTTAAAGTTTTTTTTTTCATTCATGAACTTGTGGAGTACCTACATCAACTTGCTTTAATTAAATAAAAGGAACTAATAGGTTGTAGTTTTTTTTATAGCTCAAAGATCTCAAGACCGATAAAGTCTTTGACAGAACCAAAAACTCGCACTTTAGGGAAGCTATTATCGAATTTGTATTTTATTGTTCATGCTTTTTAATAACCATGATGCTTTAAAATAACCAACAAAAAAAAAAGTCCTTTTTATACCCTTTTGAATACCCTCATCCAACAAGTCGGTATTTTACACTTTTCTCAATCCCAGGACTTGAAGGGGCTAAACTGACCTCGGATTTAAGCTCAGTGCATCAAAAAGCATAACTCTGAGTGGGTGTGGTTTGTTGTACAGTACACGCACACGCCAATTTCTTGCATTGTCCTCTCTTCATGACACATGACTCCATTTTGGGTTACTTTGTTTCACCGTTTGATAAACTATTTAAAACAACTTTTTGCCTCTAAAAACAAGTGGTATTGGTTTCGTGTCGAAAAAAGAAATTTCAGGGTTTTTTTTAATCAAAACCAACATTTTACGATGATGGAGAGGTCCGAAAAAGTGGGTCTCGCATTTCCGTCCGTCCATCTGTGCTCCATCTGCCTAAACGGGTAGATGGATACCGGATTTTCTTCAAATTTCATTTTTATAGAATTCTGAAAGTTTTTTTTTTAGAGATAGCTCTCAAAAACTACAAGTAAACTAGCATAAAAGTGCTTTGAACTGCAAGAGCAAGTAAGTGTCCCGGTACAATCCTCGAGTCTAATGGAATACCCCATAAACCATAATATGGGTTAAATCTATGTAAGGAAGGAAGTCAACTCCAACTGCAAGAGCCGTATAAGGACCACCCTAATGTACATACAATGCATCTACAATGAGCTCAATAAAAACACTGGTCGGCAACGGATATAGAGCAAGAACCAAACCCTACTTTTCGAGAGGAATTTCGTGTGCTGAGTCGAATCTGAAGTCAAAATTTCACTGGTACGTCACGTTTTTGAAATAATTGAATATTAATAGGTCAAAAACGCGTTTTTTTTGGGTACATTTGACATCGAATTACATCACCGTTAATTTTTTTTTTGTAAAACTACTTTTTTCAATCACAAAACGCCATATTAACACGTCCTAAAAGTATTTATATTTTTTCAAAATTATTTTTTTTCTCAAAGATATTGAAAAAAGAAATTTATGATAGATATCTCAAAATCTTGATTATATTTTTCAAAGTAATGAATGGTTTTTTGGACTTATAAAGAGCAACATATTACGGAAAATATATATTTTTGACTAAACATAAAAAAAAACTCAATTAAAAATTAGTTTTTGAAGCTTTATAGCGAAAATAGTGATGAGTATAGCTCAAAAACTAGACGTGATAGAAAAAATCTGTAAACATTCACACTAAAGTAAATTAAAATCACCTTATAAAGTTCTTGCTCCCGACTTTTTTTAGTTTTTTGCCGACCAGTGTTGGTTACACTTACCTAGTGACTTACAACATTCAATCATTTGTGCTATAAAGTTGAAACTTAAACTACGATATTCTGTCAAGTCCAAACAGCTCGGCAAAAATCCGTGTATCAAACCCTCCTAGTGGGTGCCGGGCGGTAATGATCACCACAGTTTTATCTTGTACGTTTTTGGCAAGATGGTGATCAGCTAAGGTCAGGTTGCATAGCTGTATTGTTCTTAACTCCTCAATAGTTAAATAATCAGAAATGCAATTTTACCATCGATACAAGGTTCCTAATTTTCAGTGGTGGGGTGAGCGTGCACATAATCCGTGCCGAAGAAATGGAAGGCTGGGGGATAAACCAGTCGTGAACGAGCTCTTTCGGATGCCTTGGCAGGATCCGTCATAATTTTTGCCTTGCCCCGGTAATCGGCTCTGCCGGGGTTGACCTTTTCTTTCCGACCTACTCGTGGGACCTTAATTTATTTTCAAATCTTTTTAAAATGGACGAAGACAAGACAGACGTAACAACATCCGAATTGGAGGATGAACTCTTGGCATCGAGCCAAGAGACCATTGTGGATAGCTCGGAGACTGCTAGAAGTGCTAGCGCTCCTAAGCAACCTCCACACCCCGGAAGCACAGCTAGTACAAGTAGTACCTCTGTGCCTCGACCATATAAAGCCCAAACAAATCCGTCGGGTAGCAGTGCTACCGACAAAAACCTCAAAACAGCGAGTTTGCATCGTAGAGTGGACTTCAAGAGGGCTACCTTCTTTCTTAGCAAGATTGCTAAAAATAAGGAAGCTGGAACTCCACACGAAAAAGATGCCGCTGATAAAATCAGGTACGAAAAAATTGTTGAAGAGTACAACAATCTTTTTGTTCATCCCGAAAAGACCGCCAAGAGAAATAGATCTCTTGAGGAGGGTAACCCTCCTCAAAAGAAAGCTAAAACCGGCGGCACCAAAAAGAAAGGGCCACCTCAGGGAGCGGCGCAATCGCGCACTTTAAGTGAGATCGTCAGGGACGATCTTCAAGTGGCGATTGTAGATGAGCTCTCCACTGACAACAAAGGTCTGATGTCAGTGTGGAACTCCATCGAGGCCAAACTCTCTGAGATGGTCTTCCTCTACACCCTATCGGCAAATGAGGGTCCCTACCCTAGTTTCGACTCTGGTGAGATGCTCAGGGGATACAGGGTAATTAAGTGCGAGGATGGGTTTTCTAGGGATTTCCTTAGTAAAAGTGTTGATGAGATCAGCACTAAATGGGATGGTTTGAAGCTCAAGCTTATCCCAGCTAAGGAGATTCCTAAACAACCACTGGCTCGCATTTGGCTGCCCCTCATGAGTATCAAGCCAAGTGGAACGGAGCTGATCCGCAGTCTTCAGAGGTTAAACCCGCTGATTCCGATGCATGACTGGGCAGTCATTAAGACTGAAGAGCCGCAAAAGAACAGCGCGTCTTACCTTCTGAGGATCTGCGAGGTTAGTCGTGGGGCTCTCGAAAAAGCCGACTTTAAACTCCGCTTTGGCATTAGGAATGCCAAAATAAAGATTCTGCAAAGTCAGGAAGCGGACCCTAACCTAGTTGAGGATATCGTCGAGGATGACGATACCCCCAAAGAGGCAGGGTTCTCCGGCGAGAGGCTGGTAACTGACGATGCAGAATCCGATATAAATTAAAAACATGCTGCACGTCGTTCAGGTTAATCTGAAGCACTCTAAATGTGCTTCAGATAACCTGAGAGTTTTTCTAAGGGAGGAAAACTTTGATGTGGGCATCATACAAGAGCCCTGGATTAATGGCCTCCGAGTGAGAGGTCTCCAAGACAGCCAATATGACCTTTTTTACAAGCCCGTCAGTTCGAGCCAAGGTAAGCCAAGAACATGTATTTTAGCTAAAAAACACTTAAAAGCTTTTTTGTGTCCCAATCTTAGCACCTCTGATTTGACCGTTGTCAAATTAGAGGGTTCAAATACTGATGGACTACTTTTGGCATCTGCGTACATGGCACATGACCAGCAGTCACCGCCGGAGGAAGTACGTAGGCTGACAACTCAAGCCAGTACAATGAAGACAAGCCTACTCATCGGGTGTGACGCAAATGCACGTCATACTCTTTGGGGTAGTTCTGAGATCAATGAACGAGGTGAGTCTTTATTTGATTATATCATTGAAAATAACCTAACTCTTTGCAATAGAGGTACTACTCCAACATTCACGTTTCCTAGTTCAAGGAACTATGAAGGATGGGAGGATGTACTAGACATCACTATTACAAATAGCAACTTCAATTTGCAGGTTGAAAATTGGAGAGTATCCCCTTTAAAATCCTTTTCAGACCATAGTTGGATTCTGTTCCAACTTAAGTTTGAAACCAAAATCCCACCCCCTTATAGAAATCCCAAAAGAACTGACTGGAAGAATTTCGGTCAAGTTTTTAGTGCAAAGTTACGCAATATACCCAATATAAATACAGATTCGGTGGATGAGCTCGAATCAAAGGTAATGACCTTTGAACGAGCAATGATCACTGCCTTTAAAGTCTCTTGTCCGGTGAGACATAGTAGCAAAATATTTCCCCCTTGGTGGAACGAAGACCTGTCTAATCTGAGGAAAATGACTAGAACAATCTTCAACATCTGCCATAAACACAAATTCTATGAACCCTATAAAGATTGCTTAAGAGTCTACAAGCGTAGCATAGCATCAGCCAAAAAGGAAAGCTGGGAGGAATACTGTCACTCCATAGAAGATATTAAGGATTCTGCCAGGCTTAGCAAGGTTTTATCGAGGGAACACTCAAATCCCTCGTTTCTTAAAAAGTCTGACGGATCCTGGACAATATCTCCAGCTGAATCCTTAGAATTATTAATGACTACTCATTTTCCGGGGTGCGTTGATAGCACCTCTGAAGTGAACATAAATCCCACTTTGCTATCAGTTACGACTGAGCAAGTAAACCTCCTGATAACAAAAGAAAATATAGCTTGGGCTATTAACACTTTCTCTCCGTACAAATCCCCAGGCCCTGATGGTATTCTGCCCATTATGCTGCAAAATCAGCAAGAGATAGCAGTTCCATGGCTTGAAAAAATCTTTAAAGGCTGCCTTCTTCTTAATCATGTGCCCAAGTCTTGGAGACAAGTTAGCGTGGTTTTCATACCCAAAGTGGGCAAAAGAGGACATGAATCCGCGAAGGATTTCCGGCCAATAAGTTTAACATCTTTCTTACTTAAATCCTTAGAACGAATCTTAGAAACTCATATTAGAGACATTTTTAAAAGATGTCCTCTAGCCAGTTCGCAGCACGCTTATATGAGGGGCAAATCTACGGAAACAGCCCTCCATGAAGTCGTTCGAACAGTTGAGAACTCGTTACACTTTAAAGAATATACCCTAGCTACCTTCTTGGATGTAGAGGGAGCTTTTAACAATGTCCTAACCGAATCTATTCTCGAAGCCCTAGTGACTTTTGAAGTAGAAGACTATATCAGAAGTTGGATTATTTCAATGCTAAAAGAGAGAAGAATTCAAGCAAGCTTAGGAAATTCTAACTGTTTTAAATGCGTTAATAGGGGTACGCCTCAGGGTGGCGTTCTTTCCCCACTGTTATGGCTCCTTGTCATGAACAATATCCTCGTGAAGCTTGAGAGAAGTGGAGTGAAGGCAGTGGCATATGCGGATGATCTGGTTGTACTTGTATCAGGAAAGTTTTTACCTGTGATCAGTGAAATGACTGACACGGCTTTGAGAAAAGTTAGCAACTGGGCTACAAGCTGTGGCCTAGGAGTTAATCAAAGTAAAACGGAACTGATGCTTTTTACAACTAAAACCAAAATCCCTGTCTTCCCTCTACCTCAGCTCAACGGCCAAATCTTATCACTTTCTTCTAGCGCCAAATATTTAGGTGTAATTTTGGACACTAAACTGAGCTGGAAGCTTAATATAGAAGAGCGGGTTAGAAAAGCGAGCATTGCTTTCTATGCCTGCAGTAAAACCTTTGGGAAAAAATGGGGTCTTAAATCAAAAATGATTCTATGGACTTACACAGCGGTTGTACGACCCATTCTTACCTACGGCGCCATTGTTTGGTGGCCTGCACTCAGTAAAGCTTATAACATCAACAAACTTAAGAAAATCCAGAGAACAGCAAGCGTAGGGACGACTGGAGCCCTCCGGTCGTGCCCCACGGAGGCTCTAAACGTTCTCTTGCACCTCTTACCCATAGACCTTCATATCAAATACCAGGTCTCTTGTAGCGTTTTAAGGCTAAAAGAAACAGGTAGTTGGAAGGCAAAATCTTTTGGTCACAGTGACACAACAAATTTAATACCATCGGATATGCTTCTGACACCCACGGACTACTGCACCCCTATTTTGAATACTGTAATGAATTGCAAGGTCAGCTTCCCGTCGAGATCAGACTGGGAAGAGGGCATTGTGACGAGAGGCTTCGACACCTGCATTTTCACTGATGGCTCAAAAATGGACTGTGGGGTCGGTTCGGGTGTCTACTATGAATCCCTCAATATCTCAAAATCCTTTCGACTACCAAACTTTGCAAGTGTATTCCAAGCGGAATTGCTGGCAATTAAAGAAGCTTGCAAATTACTTAGAGTATATCCAAATCAAAACCAAAATATAGCTATACTAACAGATAGTCAGGCAGCTATAAAAGCAATTGCTTCGGTCACGACATCCTCCAAATTGGTTCAGCAGTGCAGAGAGGAACTCTCATTGCTGAGTGAAAGCCTCACAATCACTCTCATCTGGATCCCAGGTCACAGTGGTTTTGAAGGCAATGAAAAGGCGGATGAACTGGCCAGGCAAGGATCAGCCCTTCATGAGTCACTAGCAGAAA
Organism: Episyrphus balteatus; assembly: GCF_945859705.1. Classification (NCBI taxonomy): domain Eukaryota; kingdom Metazoa; phylum Arthropoda; class Insecta; order Diptera; family Syrphidae; genus Episyrphus; species Episyrphus balteatus. The sequence continues at coordinate 41,534,450 of NC_079137.1, read as the reverse complement.
TAGTCAACATTCCCATAGGAGTCATGAAGGGCGATATCTTCTTAAAATACCTAACAAAAGCTAACAATAGGTGGCACAACTTGACTAGCTGCGTCATATCCAGAAAAATCTGGCCCACCTATAATAAATCCAAAACATATGACCTAATCTCTAGACCCAGAAAAGATATTAGCAGAATCGTTGCGGTGTGTACAGGACATTGGCCGATAGGGGAACATGCAGCAAAGTTGGGTATACCGCACAATACCTACTGTCGCAGCTGCTTGGACCAGCAAGAAAAAGAAACGGTCTACCATTTCCTATGTCAATGTCCCGCCCTTGCTAGGAATAGAGCACTCTCTCTGGGGAGCGAATTCTTTAATGTCATAGATAACATCTCAGAATCAAAGATCAAAGACTTGATCTCGTTCCTAAATGCAACAAAGTGGATTTAGGACTGCCTAACACTTGTTTTTCCCTTTTTTAAAAACCAATTAAAAAATGTATTTCAAATAAATCCAATTATCACTCACAGGTTTCATAAGTTTTGGTATCAAAACGGCGCATCCTGCGCTAATTGGGTCAATCAAACATGGTTTGCCTTGACCGCCATCTCTACCTACCTACCTACCTACCAAACAGCTTAGCTGATATCCACTTTTTCTTGATAATGAAAGCTTTATCAATTTATCGTAAGAATTAATATCACTAAAAATAGCGTTAACATAAAATTTAAATATTTGTATGTTTTTGACATTGCTCATGTTAATTAAATTCACTTCACTTCTACAATTTTAATGTAAAAATATTTTGAAATTTCAACGTCGATTTAACAGATACCTATATAATGTTAAAACTACATTTGTAATATCAAAATCATCAGGTATCAATTTTGAATTATCAATTTTACGGTGGTTTTTCATCATTTTTTAACCAACTTCCTCATAACTTTTGACTGGGTGAACCAATTTTGATAATTCTTTTTGTATTCGAAAGCTGGTGCCTGCAGTGTGCCTCATTTAAATACGTCCTGTTCTGACTATAGAATCCATGTGAAAACCATACAACTTTAGATCCATAGTCGGTTTTGTTTTTTAATAAAAATGATTATTAAAGAGGAAATTGTTAACGTCCCTTACTTTTTAAACTTCAAATTGAAATAAAAAATGACTTGGTGTGCAGCTAAAAAATTAAAATTGTGAAAAAAAACGAAGTTTATGGAATTGAAAAGCATTTAAAAAGCTAGAAATTTAGATTTTGTCTGCTTACCTCAGATTTCTTATGGCGAAAAATTTAATAACTCTCTGGTTTGCTCAAAAAATTAGCATTTAGCATATTAGCTATCCTATAATTACTAAAATTCAGTTTTTGTTATTCCGCCGCAAAGTTAATAGTTAGATCAGAACAGGGCAGGAGACAACATAAGAACAGAAGACAACAAATATCACATTTGACAGATAGCATCAATGAACAGAAAACTAGGTAGAACAGTTCAGAACAGAAAAACCTCAATGAACAGAAAAAAGCTGTATTTTTCTTTTTAGAACATTCCAGAACAACCTCGTTGAACATACATATAGCTTCGAATAATTCCATAGTTTTTCCCTCTTTTAAGAATCTTAAGTCTTTTGACGGTGAACCAACTCAATAGCATTCTTCATTATTATAATTATTTTCTGGAAAAGGGAAACTTCCGTTCAAAGATTAATTTTTTGTTTCTTATTTTTTTTTTTTTTTTTTTGGTAAATTTCAACTTGTATAAGCTTTAAACAAAATGCATTCTGTGCAATTTAAGCTTCCAATTAATATCGTTATAACGGTATTTGGCACGCTCACTTTCACACTACCAATACCAAATTTTATAATATCCTCTTTTTTTTTTGTTCCTTTAAAAGAGACAAAATGCAAGCAAACATTCTGGCAAAAAAAAATAATATCCTTACTTATCGTCCTGGTTCATTGCCGGCGAACTTTTTCCGTCTCGATAAATGAACCTTCATCCTTTTTCATATAGACTCTCTCTTTTTGCTTCTCTGCCTTCATTGTAAAAGGACAATTATTATGAACAAACACTCTGTGTGGATGGTATAGTAGAGTATACTCGTTTTGTATCAGGACATTTTTGCCTCCATTGCTTTTAGATATTTTTCGCAATAAATTTTGCAACAAAATTTTACAAGGTGAGTAATTGCAATACGGTTTTTTGGCGCGCGCGTAAGATCGCACACACAATAAAACCACATCCGGGTCCGGGTCGGCGAGCGGGTGTTGGTTTCATGAGAAGAGCTTCCAAAGTCCTTATCTTAATTGGGTATGTGTGTGTGTGTGTTGGTGGGTGGGTGACATACAAACCTATACATATTATATTCATATAAATGGTGATATAACAAGTTAAATTATAAATTACAACGATGGCAGACTTCCAAAAAATATCCTTGCTCGAGGATATTTTTGAAACTATACATCGTTGTTTTAAGAAGGGACAGGGAAAGTGGGTGGAGGTGATAGTCACTTCCACGGTGTTGGTGTTTATTGTCTGCTATGGATGGTGTGGTAAAGACAGCTTGTTGTGGTTTGGTAGTAATAAAAAATTAAAGCAAAAGGAAGTGATAAAGGATTGGGTAATTATTATGATGGCGGGTTTTTGTATATCTCTTAAATATTGGCAGAAACCAAAGAAGTGCAGTGTTATGTTTTTATCAGGCTTCTTTTAAAAGACAACGACTCTATAAAAGCAGAAATTTGGTTTATAATTTGCAGGTCTTTTTGTGGTTAAAGGTGTATGTAAATCTGTATTAAGTTGATCAGTTCTCAGCTTGCTCTTGGAATATTCATATCAAATAATAATTTAATTTTATTTTTAATTTGAATCTTAATCATTTTAAAAAATTTAATTTTTTCACTTTTATTTTGAGAAGAATGTTCATTTAAATTTCAGCTTACCTAAAGTAAGATCGTTGAAAATAAAAAAAAATGTAATGCATACTCAATAAACTAAGAAAGTGGATAAAAAATAATTAAAACACGAAAAAAAAAAATAAAAAAAAAGACGAAGTTGAAAACTAAATTACTTCCGACAATTAGCAGCAGAAGCCAAGTAAAAAGTTAAGAGCATGAAGTAATCAAAAAAAGAAGAAAAAAAAAAAAAAATAATAATGAAACTTGAATAATTCTTACAGTTTATTTATAGTCCATCAAGGAAGTCAAGTTTTGTTCCAAGTCCAAGATGAAAGACGAAAAGGATAGTGTCCACAAAAAATGGCACATAAAAGTCCATTAAAAGAATATAAGAAAAAATGAAGGAGGAGGAGGAGAACATTAAAACAAAATACGAAACTTAAAAGTACAAGAAATAAAAAACTTTCACGCTTAACTGGGTAAAGAAGTAGGTATACAAAAAAATAAAAACACTTGAAAATATTTTTTTTTTTCTCAAGGAAATTGATGAAATCAGCTAAGTGATGGTAAAAGCTAGACCGCAGGGCTATCAAAATTAAATGACGAGTGTCACTTGACGGATGACTATTTTTTTTTTCTTTGAAAGGAAAAAATAATTTCTTTCGGAAAAGTAATTGGAAAATATTAAACAAAAATGCATGAATATTGTTTACCACCGGAATTTTTTTTAAATAACTATTTCTACTAAAACAGTAGGCGTCTAAGCCGGGAGAAATCGACTCCATCTGTTCGAATACAGTACTGGCTTTGTTTACACTTTACGTTCACATTTTAGGTTTATCACATTGTATGCAAATAATCTTTAATCTTTAAAAACTTTTTGTACATGGGTCACTGGGGTGTATGCGTAACTTTTTTTCCTCTATCGACTTATTTATTAGACCATTTAATACAGATATTTTTGCAATTATAACTGTTACAGCAGTTTTGAGAACTACATGCTCTTTCAGCTTTGAATGATATTACATTTCAACTGGGATAACAGTCACGATGAGGCTGGGATAACACCAAAAAACACGGGCTATTAGAAGTTAGGTACACATGAAAAAAGTTTTAAAAGTCGGATTTTTTTTTTATTAAATACGCATTTATTACCTTCACTTGTAAATAAAAAATTAACAAATTAGCGATGTTATAAAATTTTGGAACTCAATTTTGACTCAGCTCCAATTTATCGTATCGTATTTAAAGTTTGTATATGCATGTAGCTTGAATGGCAACACAATATTTTGATGATCCAGGCACAGGGAAAGGGCAATGCGGGGTCGAAATACCCAAAATCATTTTTAATCAATGTACATAATTGAATTATTATTAATTATATTCTGTTTTTCTAAAACTTTACTTTACTCAACCTATAAATTATATTATTTCTACATCTTAAAATAAACTGATGTAATCTTGAGTTTTGAGTCAAAAGTAATCAAAGTAAAAGTAAATGAATAACCTATACAAATTTATTTATTTTTAATACGCTTTTATTAGCTTCGCTTGTAACTAACTAACTAACAATGTAATAAAATCTTGGAACTAAACTTTTACCCACTTTCAATTATCGTGTCGAACTGAAACTTCGTACCTATACCTACATATATGTAGTTCGGATGACAATACAATATTTTGGTGGTCCGGATCCTGGGCAGGGGCATTGAAGGGTCTAAACACCTCAAATCAATTTTAGCCTACTTCCAATTATCGTATCGAACTGAAACGAACTGAAACTTTATACCTACAGGGTGTCCCAAAAGTAATTAATCAAACGAAATATGCTGAAAGGCCAACTTTAGGGCTCTCAGAATTTGGTAACTTATTCATCCCAAATCCTTACGGTTTTCGATTTAATGCAGTTTTTGTGAAATTTCGAAAACCCCCGACTTTTCACCAGTATTTTGCTTATTCCGCTCATAATTGATTTTTGTTTTTTACAATTCTTTCACTAAAATATTGCCTTATAATAAGAAATAATTAAATCAAAATATTTTTTATTTCATACGCCATTTTGCTGCAATTTAATTAACAGTTATAGGTTTTATAAAAACTCAATTTCTAACTTTTATTTCAGAGCAACACCCTAAGAAAAATGTGTAAGGTGTGACACAGGTTTATTATTTTAAAAACTTGTCGTGTTATTGCAGTTTTCAAAAATGTATACAAATTTCCAATCTTAAAACTAGAACGAAAGATATTACAATTTTAATGTAACAAAACAGAGCTTTTCAGAGAAAAATAACAAAGAAAAATAAACACATTTTCTCGACTGTTGTTTGTTTATTTCTTTTTGAATAAAAGTGTCGATTTTTGGTTGTTATTTTGCTCTGAAAATCCCTTTTGCATTCAAATTGTAATATCTTTCGTTCTAGTTCAACTTTGGAAATTTGTATTCATTTTTGAAAACTGCAATAACACGGCAAGTTTTTAAATTAATAAACCTACACAAAAATCAATTATGAGCAGAGGAAGCAAAATACTGTTGAAAAGTCGGGGATTTTCGAAATTTCACAAAAACTGCATTAAATCGAAAACCGTAAGGATTGGGAATGAACAAGTTACCAAATTCTGAGTGCCCTAAAGTTGGCCTTTCAGCATATTTCGTTTGATCCATTACTTTTGGGACACCCTGTATACATATATACATAGCTCAGATGACTACACAATATTTTATCTGTCTGTACTCTGGGAAGGGGCTTTGGGGGCTTACACAAGCCAAGTCAAAATTAACCTACTTTCAATCATGATAAGACTTAAAACTAAAAAAATTAAATATATAGTTTAAAAAACTAAAAATACACTTTTATCAGGCACTAAAAACTATAAAATAATTTAATTGACTTATTGGAAATGGTAAGATCAAAAAGCGTAGAGCGCATTTTTGTTGTGTGTACTTTTATAAAGTTTGAACAAAGCGCTCGACGCTTTTTGATCTTAACATTTCCAATAAATTAATTAAATTATCTTATAGTTTTTAGTGCCTGATAAAAGCGTATTTTTAATTTTTTAACCTATATATTTTATTTGATCTCAGATCAATTTTCCAGATCTGGATTTTTTGGCAGATTTAACCCTTTTTTACTAACACCACTGTGCATTTATTTATTTATTTGTATATTTATTTATTTATTTATTTATTTATTTATTTATTTATTTAACTACAGACTAAGTGTCTAAGTTGTTTAAAATAGTAACAATAATTATTTTACAAAATTTAAGAAATTATAATTAACAATTCAATAGTTTTGCCTTTTAAAATATTTTTTGATAAATTAAAATCAATGCTTTGATAGTATTTATTAAAGTCCATGCACATAATATTAAGAGGCTCATTAATTCTATAGTTAACATTACACTGATTTACAAGGGTTTTGTTGCCAAAACAAAAATATACATTTCTGAAGGTTTTCGATGTGCTGAACTCGAATCCGAAGTCAGAAAAAATTGATTAGCTCCTGTTTTTGAAACATTACCAAAATTAACATTAACAAAATGCAAAAAAAAAAAAACTTTTTTTTTTACTACTTCGGACCTTATTCTTTTAAAGGAAATTTGTTTACACATATTTAGTAACAGTTTCTAAAAGAACTTTCTTCTTTCAAGACCTGTTTAAATCTTTCCGATGTTTTTCATATTGCCCGAGATATGTAAAACCTAGAGATATTACCAAAAAAGCAGTTATATACAAAATGTATGATACACACAATATTTTTTTTTTACTTTTTAGCTCACACAACAATGCTCTTAAATTCCATTGTTCTCTCGTATAAATGCACTTAATTCAACAAATTTTGTTAAACAAAACATGATCTGACAGAATAGGTAAATTGAAAAAAAAAAAAAATAATAAAATAAATGAATTCATTTTCATATTTCTATACCAATTTCTGTATAGTCAACGAAATATTTATGAAGATCTATTCTACATGCCACTTTCTCAAGGCTTCGTTATTGTTCTGAGGTGTATCGTGTATATAGTGTCATATGCCGATATAGCTTTTTTCTATACCTACTCATTTCCTATATTCACCTCCATACGGAGAAAAAAAAGAAAAAATAAGAAACTTGGGAAAATATGAAAAAATGAAAGATACAAAAAAAAAAAAAACCAACACAATCTGCAGATTGTCATCTCTATTATGCGGCGGGTAACCTCCATCTCAATGCATATATAGGGGAATAGAGTATAAGAAAGGATAAAATGAGACCACAATTTGTACGGTATTCACACCATAATTTAACCGCTATTCATTCGAATTGAAAACCAAAACTATGCCATGCTAAAGCTACACACATCTCTTTTGTGTGTGTGCACAATAATATAATGTTGGAATATGATGGTTTTGGCTTTTAGAAAAAAATTGAGAATGAGAAGCGTCGTCATCGTCGTCGTCATAGTCGTAGTCATCATCATCCTGGCCTGGTGCAAGTGGGAATTAAGGTGTATTTTTTTTTGTCAACATTTTTATACAAAAAAATCTTACCATCGTCATTGCAAAATTGCAAGAGTATGCGTTATTATTGTCCTTGTGACACAAATTTTTGTGTTTAAAAGCGAAACGAGCTCTAAAGCTTCTTGCCTTTGGGGAATTGCCTTTGATTTCATTTGAAGATAAGAGATGAAAAATTTTTTTCTGTTTTAGCTAGAGAAAAATTTCTGTGTATGATGATGAAAGCCCCATCCTGATGCTGAGTGTAGTTCAAGGACATTAATACTAGGTTGGTTATTCATTATGATGAAAATATGATGAGAGTCAATATTAAATGGGAATGACAAGAGAGAGAAAAATATCTTATAATATTTATAATAAGAAAAAACATGTTAAGTGTAGGTTTTTATATTTATATTTTTTTTTTTTTTTTGTTTACGAACAAAAGCCAAATTTTAATAGAAATAATGTGAAAGCGTTGGTTTGTTAATTGGATCGAGGATTTGACAAAATAAAACTTTAAAATTAGGTTTGCGCATTGTATAGAGTTTAAAATATACAAGATATAAGGTACTTAGTTGAATTAAAATAAATTACTGGTTACAAGACTCTTTCAATATGAAGGCTATTGCTTTCAAGAAAATTACGTTTCGCTAAGTTTTAAGTAGGCTTTTTCAGAGCTAAGTTTAAAAATAATATAAACCTTCAATAAATAGAAAGAAAAGGGTCTTTTGTATGAAAGTACACATTTACGTCATTCTTAACATATTTCAAATTACTTCTGATGGAATTAAGCGTCTAAAAATTGGAAAAAAATGAAGTGTTCCTGAAATCATATACATTTTTGATGTAGGTATAATGTATGACAGTTTTATTAAAAAGCTATATGTAAATTATTATCTTATTTTATTTTTTGTTTATATCCTTGTTATGTCCATGCTACATGCATCTTAGAAATGAAGCCGAGTTTAAGCGAGTAAAATGCAAATCTATCCAAAATTTGTTGACCTTTGATAGGGTAGGTGCATAAGTACATACCTACCAACTGATTTTATTTCTTCGTACATATACAGTGCGGTTCACATGGTTAGACGCACCAATTTTCGTTTACATAAATTTCATGTTTTTTTGTGTGTGTGCAAGAATAACCAAAAAAATTGTATTTATTAGAATGGTTATTTAGTTCTTAATAGAAAAACAAAAAGAAATAGTGGGTGAGTGGAAGTTAACGGTACTTTTTAGTCCTTCTTGTCCGTGATGTAAGAAAAAGGGCAGCTTTTTTGGGTTCACATGATTAGACGCACACCTTAAATTAGTTAGTTTGGCGAGATCTATTGCACTGATTTGATTAAATTTGGAAGATTAAACATTAAGAAGTTAATTTTTAGTGATTTTCATTCAAAATCTGTTAAAAAAATTTCTGAGCGCGAAAGAATAAGGGATAAATGACGCGTTGGATTCCAAAGGTCTTTCCATTAGCCCCATTGCCAAAAAAATAGGATGAAGTGACTATTTCGAGAGAAATTATTTAAAAAATAGTGCATCCTACGAAAAAAACTTCAAAGGAGGAACAATAGAAGCTTTAACATCAACTTTTCGGTGAATTTTTTTGAATGCTGAACATCCTAGATTAAAATAAAACTTAAAAATAGTCTTTAAAAAACGCCATTTGAAAAAAAGAGCGGTTTGGAACGAAAACTAAATCGAATGTAATATTAAATGGCTCCCAAAACCATTACTCCTCCTTTTCTTGAATGTTGAAGTGTCAAAAACTTTTCCTCCTTGTGAAAATCGTGAAAGTTGTGGAAATACCCATGAGAACAATTCAAATTAAATTCTTTTTCATTAGAAAAAACACATTTCGCCAATTTAAAAAAACATCAAAAACTTGTTTCCCACGCTTTGTGAAGACGTGCGATCTCCATCCGCTGTTTCTTTCAAATTGTGCTTTTTAAAAACTATTCTTAGGTTTAATTTTAATCTAGGATGTTCAGCATTCAAAAAAATTCACCGAAAAGTTGATGTTCTTCCCGTTAGCCGAGCTTTTTCTTAAATTTTGCTCGGGGATAGAGCTGTTTTCGACGCTTTTTTCATAAATTTTCATTTTTCCTGGGGTGTTAAAGCTTCTATTGTTCCTCCTTTGAAGTTTTTTTCGTAGGATGCACTATTTTTTAAATAATTTCTCTCGAAATAGTCACTTCATCCTATTTTTTTGGCAATGGGGCTAATGGAAAGACCTTTGGAATCCAACGCGTCATTTATCCCTTATTCTTTCGCGCTCAGAAATTTTTTTAACAGATTTTGAATGAAAATCACTAAAAATTAACTTCTTAATGTTTAATCTTCCAAATTTAATCAAATCAGTGCAATAGATCTCGCCAAACTAACTAATTTAAGGTGTGCGTCTAATCATGTGAACCGAAAAAAGCTGCCCTTTTTCTTACATCACGGACAAGAAGGACTAAAAAGTACCGTTAACTTCCACTCACCCACTATTTCTTTTTGTTTTTCTATTAAGAACTAAATAACCATTCTAATAAATACAATTTTTTTGGTTATTCTTGCACACACACAAAAAAACATGAAATTTATGTAAACGAAAATTGGTGCGTCTAACCATGTGAACCGCACTGTACATTTGTGCAAAGAACAATTTTTTTATATCATTAAGTAGATTAACTTAATATCATAACAGGTCAATTGGTTCGAAAAATTTTTTATTTCGGCAGAAAAAAAGGTTACGCATACACCACGTGGACCCACATCGATAAAATATTTATTTAATTAATATGTACATTAGGGTGGGTCAAAAAAAATGGAAATTCGTTTTTTTGATTTGGTACTTCGAAAACTCGATTGCTAGACACCTCTAGAATATACTCACCAAATATGAGCTCTTTATCTTAATGGGAAGGTCCTCCGCTTTTCAATTTTCCATTTTTACATCAAGCTTCTACCAAAAAAAAAATAATTTTTTTATTAATTGACTTTTTAGCCAATTTTTTTACACATTCTTGTAGAAAATTGAACGCTCTACAAAAAAGGTTAAATACACTTTTTTGAATTATCTAACCGTTTAGTAGATATTTGAGGTCCAAAAATCGAGAAAATCTTTAAAAATTCGTTTTTTGTTCTTAATTTTGTAACAAATTGAAAAATTATAATAATTAAACGCGCATGACATATTCTTGTAGGAAACAGATTGCTCCACAATAAAGGTCTTAATAATTTTTTTCAATATTCTAACCATTCTAAAGATATTCGAGGTCAAAGTTAAAAAAAAATATGAAAACATTTTTTACTTTTCAAAATTTTCTAATTCACTGAAAATTCAGTATTTTCAAATTAGCAAGATGTTTTCTTGTAGGGACTTAAACGTTCTATAAAAAGTTCCTGTGCAGCAAATTAGTTGCTTTAACCGTTTAGAAGATAATCGTATTCAAATCGCAATGCATACTTGTCATAAGAAAACTATTGAAATCAGTGGGCATTGGTTTGGATACGAATATCTTCTTAACGGTTAAAGCAATTAATTTGCTGCCAAGGAACTTTTTATAGAACGTTTCTCTATTTTTGGACCTTAAATATCTACTAAACGGTTAGATAAACGAAAAAAGTGTATGGAGTCTTTTTTGTAGAGCGTTCAATTTCCTACAAGAATAAGCAAAGAAATTTGCAAAAAAGTCGATTTATAAAAAAAATAATTTTTTTTTGTAGAAGCTTGATGCAAAAATGGAAAATTTAAAAGCGGAGGACCTTCCCATTAATATAAAGAGCTCATATTTGGTGTGTATATTCTAGAGGTGTCTAGCCATCGATTTTTCGGAGTACCAAATCAAAAAAAAGAATTTCGATTTTTTTTGACCCACCCTAATGTACATTAATATGTATTTATCAATGGTAACTAAGAATAAATGATAATCAAATAGAAATAAAACTAATTCAATGAATAATCAACCAAATAACTGTTTCTATTATTTTAAACCGGTACTTCTCCTCAAACATGTGCATTTGTGCATTGTACGACATACATAATGAGTAATGACTTTTTACACTGGTCTGTAACAAAAGTAATCTTTGAAGCAAAACATTAATTTTCATAAGGATGATTCTGAGTTCAAATTCAAAATTGCTCCGCCACGTCATGTTTTTTGGTACTTTTGACGTTGAATGGCATCAGCGTGAAATTTTTTCAGAATCAAATTGAATCTTTTAGAATTTCAAAAAATTATTAGATAATTATTATTTTCAGGTAATATAATTGCTGCATTAATTTTTAAACACTGCTCTCTAGCGGAAAACATATTTTTATGATGCAATAAAAGTGATACATGAAGTGATATTTATAATTTTATTCTAAATTTTGTTTTTTTTTTCTTCAAAACTTTAAATTTATATTTTACTGATTGAAAACAAAGTTTTTTAAAAAGCCATTATTTTATTAAAATTATTTACTTGTTATTTAATTTTAACGTTTATTAGAAATTGTGTTATTAAAAGTAAAGTGCAACAAATCGAAGTTCAGACTTGTGAATTTTGAAGTTTTTTTCAATGAACGATTTTTGTATTCTTTATGGAATTGTATGTATGCGTATGGGTTTATGGAATTATTGATTTTGAAAAACTTTGGTACTTTCCATATACCTATAATTATGTTGGTATTATTTTTTTCAAAATTTTTAGATTTTTATAAGAAATAAAACACACGACATGTACTTTGTAAGAATATTAAATCTTTTCATGTTAAAATACATTAAATATTATTTTTAATTAAATTTTATGAGAAACTTTACAAATTTTAATTTAAAATTTGTTTTTAAAATTAAAAACACCTTTTTAAATGCTTTGATAATCAAACCAAATAGGCAATTTAATTTCTTGCAAAACAAAGAATTTTTAGAAAAAAAAATAGAAATTAAAAATTATTGGAGCCGTTTTAAACAATAAAATGTTTAATGTATAAAAATTTTTAAAAATAAAAAAACCATTTCGTATGCCATTAAAAAAATATGAATTTACGATTTTTTAAAAATAAATTTTGAAACTTTTTTTTAAAATCTAAAAATAAATTCGATTATTTTTCTAATGTTAAACATTAGGGCTATAACAAGTTTTGTGTAAAAAAAATTTCATTGAAGAGGGGGCTTGAATGGGGGAGAAACGTTGGAAGAGTATATGCACCAATTTTTATTTTAACAGCTTAGACTTCAACGAACAAAAAAAATATACAAAGAAAGACATGTTAATAATTTTTGTAATTCACTATTAATTTTTTGTCTAATATGACTGTAGTAAAACAAATAAGCCATATTCAAAAAGATGATGATCAAGCCATTTACTCAATTTTTTTTTAAATAAATCGCAATAAAATACACTGAAGAGTGGTTAAAACGCTAGGCTAGAACTCGTCTTTTTGTATACGTCATTGTTCGTAAGTTACTGTTGAAATATTTAGTTCAAATCTTCCCTTTAATACATAATTCTATCGTCTTATAAACATTTACATTAGTTCACTTTGATTCCCATGCAATACTATCAAAATTTGGAATGCTTTATTCAGCTTTATTATTAAAATTTTGGGACTTACTTCATATCTTTTAAGTGACTTATTTCATCTGCACAAAGAAAGAATTTACAGAATAGAATAATTCTGGAATTTTTTAGATTTCTAACTCAGTTAAACTATATAAAGCTGGATATTGATTAAGCTTAAAGTCCTTTTCAAATTCAATAGTTATTTTTTGTGTATACAAAAAATACCATACAACAAAGTGACGGAAATGCATGTGCCATGTTTCATGCAGCAACAGAAAACATCGTACCATACAACCAGCACGCTGTGCGCTAAATAAAAACTTCAAAGAAACGACTTGAACGTGCTCAGTCCTTATCGCATGAAACAAATCTTTCAAACGTTGAGTACCAAAACAAAATAACAAAAAAAAAAAAAAAAAAAAACCCAAAGAAATCTCTCAAGGATGTGCACTTTCTTCACAAAGTTATTACCTTCTAGCATTCTGTTGGTACTCGGCGTTGCTGTGTGTACCAAAAAACACAAAATCTAAACCATTCTAAGAATCCATTGCCACCACCGCACTGCCGTCTTATATTGGAGAAGGAGAAGTAGATACATATCCTTGATTTACTTTTCTGTTTATAACATTGAAACAGAGGTGCGCATCGCTTTGGCTATATGAATGGAAAAGGTACCAAGAGCTAGAGGTTGCCATGTAAAGTGAATGGCGGTATTCCACCTACGTTCGCCTTAAGGTATGCAATAATTTTAACTCGTAAAACCCAAAGCCCTATAAAAATTTGCAAGATTTTTCTTAAGACTGACTTTATGTTGCTGCTGCTATGTCTACATATACTATTGGACACGCGTTTGGCAGTATAGTAGATATCTATACAAAGCAACGCAGGATGGTCTTGGTCGTTTCTGGCATTCAAATCACGTCTTTTTGCTGATGCTCAAGAGGTATTCTTTTTCGTATCGTACAATATATCTTTACGCCCTCTCTCGGAGAGAGCCAAGAAGTTTTATGTATATTTTTGCTTCTTCCTGGGTTTGCCAACTTGTGGTGAATGTACCACACTAGCGGTATACCGTTAACCTCTCCAGAGACACCACACTTCTGAACCCGACTTCAGATCCTACAGGAGGCAAGACTGAGGCTGAGGCACCTACCTAAAGTCCTACATAATTCATCCATCATGTTTCACTTTGAATTCGAAACGTTATTCATGTTGTTTGTTGGTATAAAAGATGTTCGAATGGTCGGAAATTCCAATGGGATGCCTTTAATCATTTGGGAATTTTATTTACCACAAAAATGGCAACTGCTGACTATACAGAGAAGGATATTGCCATAAGGGCATCAGAGAGTCCAATGTTTGTCCAAAATGAGAGTTTAATTTAAAGGATGGAAAATGAAAATATTTTTTGCTTTTTTTTTTCTTATTTTTTTTTTTTTTTTTGAGTTATTTTAGGTTATTTGAATATGTGGTTGTGAAATTTGCAAATCAAAAGGCATCTACCTTCTGCCGAAATATCCTCGTCTATAGTATACCTACACCTCTTACATACATAGTATAACAGTTTTTGGTTGAGTTGTCTTTGAGAGAAATGAAAATAAAAATTTTCAGATGATTTACCCGAGTTTGTGGCCGGAGAGTGATATTTTTTTTAAGGATATAAAGCACATTCTTGGAATAACAAGGCGAAGCAGAATACATTTTTTAGTAAGTATATTTTTAGTTTAAGAGCAACGTTTGACTTTTCTGCAATTTTTTTTTGTTGAATATTATATTTTAAGTAATTTTGTTCTTATTTAAATATTTATGATCCGTTGAGAAATTGGTGTATTTATTTGAATAGTTTTTTTGTTAGTAATTTTTTTTTTGTTTGCATCGCATAAATTTCACTTTAAAGAAAAAATTTCCAATGCAAAATGTGGTAGGTATCTTTTTTTTAAAAACTGTGATTGTGTGAAAATCAGTTTTATAAACCTTTAAAAAACAAAAATCAACCAAATTTAATGTAGTATAAGACTTATTTTTCGGAAAATAAAATAAAATTAATTCGATTGATTTTACCTTGTCAATTCTAGAAAGGAAGACTAATTTAATAGATACATAAACATAAATATGTATGTATGTTAATACATTCAATATAATGTTAAATTGGGAGTGATAGTAACACGAATAAATTTCATTTGAAAGATCAAATAATTTCTTAAAAAAAAGGTTACGCATACGCCATGGTGCCCCACCTTTACATAGTAGAATTTATTCGTACGTACCAGATAATGTGACAAAATTAATGTTCAAGTAAGCGAAAGTCCACTGTATTGCAATTTCATCTTGAAGTCCAAAAATTCAATCATTGGAAAAATTAAATAGGCGTAAAATGACATGGTAGAAAAAAATACAAACGTTAAGTCGTACAAAGTTGGTTTTTTTTTAATCCGTTGGATGAATTTATTAAAACAATAACAAAATTGTTAATTAATACTGATTTATGAAGGGTTTTTTTTTTTAAGTTATTATATGTGCATGAATTTTTTTACAACAACTTGAGTTTAACCAATAAAAAGATAATAAATAAAAGTAACTGTCTCTCACGGATTTTTTCTAAGGCTTTTATTTCAAGGGTATTTGTGAGTGTTTTTTTTTTTTTACTCTTAGGAGTTTTTTGAAAGCTTGCACAAAATTCTAAAACTAATTGGTTAGCAACAATTTGGATTGGATGGCCTTTTTTTGACACGTTATATTTCTTTTAAAAGAGCTCTCTTAGAAATGATATATCAAACAGTACAGTATATGCTTCACAACATCGACAATCTTAAATTAATAAAAGGTAAAATTGCCGAATACCTGGATGATTGTTGGCACTAGTAGGGGAAGGTGGCCTAAATTCGGCATCCTAAGGAAAATGTCCCATATCCCGAAAAAAAGTAACATTCAAACTTAAATGCTATATACTTTTCAAAGTTTAATATATTAATCTCACATTTTTTTGCTTTGCGAGTTAAAAAAAATTCCAAAAAGCATTTACATTTTTTTTAATTTTCAAGACGTCTATGTACCTACCACTAATCAAATTTACCAGGGTAAAAAGGCACACTAATCCAAAAGTTCGTGATTTTAATTGAAAAATCGAGTCAAAGGGCGCCTTTTCAATTTTCTTGGAACAAGTGGTGCTTAATACCCCGCAAATCTTTCTGCGAGTCATTCAAAACCCTGTTCACGTTGGTTTCTCGTCTCCTTACTCTAGTTTTTGGAATTTCCAATGTTTTGGATGCTTTTTTCCCGATTTTGGACGGAAACAAGGACTTTCCTCAGTCCAGGACTTCCTCTCGGTAGATCGTTTATGTTTAGCAGCCATTTACACTATCAAAAGATTAAATTGTGAAAGTCAGTATAAAATGATGTGAAAGTAAGTAGACCATTTTGCCGATTTTGGGTTTTTTGAATTTAATGTACACGTATTAACTTCTTTTTCCAAAATGCAATGTTTTGTATACCTACTTTTTTTTGCAAAAAAAAAATTCACAAAATTTTAACGAGTGTACTTTTTGAGGTGGTTAGAGACAGTCAAATTTCAAATATTGGCTCGCATGCAAAAAAAATGAGCTTAAGCTCTTATCTCACTTTTCAGTACATTTTCTTGAGATCTATCTCATTTTCTTGAGACAGATCACAAGAAAATGAACTGAAAAGTGAGATTGAGCTTAAGCTCATTCTTTTCTTTATGTCGGTCTTGCCAGATTAACTAAAGAATTGCGTTCATAAAACTTTCTAATTATGTTCGATTCTACGATTTCTAGCAAAGGGGCCATTTGACCTTGGGGTGCCATTTTAGGCCACTTTCCCCTGCCTACAAATTTCCGGTCATAAGGTTTTTTTGGTTTCAGAGATACAGCATCTGAAGTGGACAAGAAAAAAGAAAACTAATGTTTTTCTTAGCAATTTTCATAGCGTTCAGAATTATAATGGGTCCAGTCAAATTTGTGCATTATTTTGAACTTTGAGAACCTGAGAACCTCAGGAACGAAAGGCACTTTTGTAATAAATGTTTCACACATCAATAGCTCTATTCTTCAGAATTTTGTTCATTCATTCAAATAGAAAGCACAATAATTTCATATCAAAACAGTCAAATTCAAAATTAGAGCTAACTAGTTTCTTTTAAAAAAATTTATTAATTCGTCGTCTGAGAATTGTTTTTTCGTAAACGCCAATTTTTTAATTTTGAGAAATCGCATTTTAAGGTTTGCGTTACTAAAAAAGAAGAAACATAGCGATGAAGTTTTTTTTTTTCAATTTTTAATAGAATATTTTGTGAGGTATCTTCTTCTTATTTATGTATACAAAACTCTTTTTCTATTTTTGATTGAATCCATCATTTATTTAATTCAATATTTTTATGATTATTTGCGATTAAATTGTTGTTGCTTTTTTTTATTTGTTTAGATTACTTTTTTAAATTTTTTTTTTTATATTGGTTTATGTTGATATTTTGCAAAATAATACCACTCCATTTTCAAATAAACATGCTTAAACACATTTTTTCAACTGGATTTAATTCTCTGATTTTCAAGACCACTTTTCCATAATTTCGATCCACTGGAAAAAGTACCTTAACCTCACTTTTATGATTGAGACATTTAATTAAAGCTGAGTAAGTACCTAGCTGTTTTTCAGAGAACGTTACATCCTAAATTACAAGGAAAACTTAAAGTGCAATAATGTTTGCTTAACAGACGCACTTAAGACTGTCAGAAACTGCACGTTTCTAGATTTTGTTCAATTCGGACATTCTGAAAACTCTGAAAGTCCAATCTATAGTTTTTCTAACTGACCAAAACGCCTCATGTATGATATAGTTACGTTGACGTGATTTCTACGTCATTCAAGAAAATAAACGACATTTATAAGAATTTCGTAATGATTTCTTCTAATTTCTTCCCACACCACTGACAAAATAATATATATTTTTTGTGTCTTTTTATTTCAAGCCCAATTTATCTAAATTCCTAAGCAATATACTAGCTAAGTATAGGGATTAGGCTTATCTTGAAAACTCAACCAACGAAAAACTCTTTATGAGAAGGCAATTTGCCAGTTAAATTTTTTGGCATAACTCCCACATGCATCCAACACACATATACCAACACTCCTATATAGAGATAAACAAATAAACAAACAAACAAAAAAAAAAGAAAAAAGAAGAAAACCTAGAAGACAATACAAATGTTAAGCATTTACGATATTCCACTTTAGCATTAATTATCCTAAAGCAGCATCACAACACAACCTTACTTAAATAAAGATATCTATATCGAAGTCTCTACTTATACCATAAGAGTGAACAAAAAAAAGTTGACTTGAGCTTTGCACTTAATCCCTCGGCTGTTCTAATTAAGGGATTTTCCTAGCAATGAAACAACTGTAACGATTTCCAAAAATTTGTTATCTTCCATAGACCTATAGAACACACAAATCCCAGCCCTCTGGCACCCCATCCTATCTCCCGACTCCGAGCCGACCCAGAGATAGTAAATTTATTTTTCGCCTCAAGGATATCTGTTGTGATGGTTGCGCGCCGCACCAACTTCCTCTCCCTTAGCTTGAACTCGAAGTCATAAAACTGAATTTAACAACGTTACTCTCATTACATGATTCGAAATAAAATCTTTCGTAATCATTGTCATTGTTGGGAGAAGGATAGGAGGTTTAAGAGAAAATCAGGGGCAAGGGCATACGGCTCGACAGAGTGATGGGGGCTGTAGAAAGCTTCAAATGCAATTACAAAATAAACCCCATCATCGGCGTTGGCATGAGGGCACCCTATCCCCTCCCTTATTTTCATAACTCACCATCAACATAATCGTCATCGTATATAATAAAGATGCTCCGCTCCTTCAAGCTGTGCCATCTCGTGCTGGTATAATAGTCCTGGATGATGTTGGTGGTTTGCGTGGGCATCAATAATCATTAAGTCATAATCTCATATTACCGTTAGGCCCATTCCACCACTCATCATGGTGCTTCTCTTGTGCTCAAGAGGATGCTTTCACAGACCAACAAGCCACATAGAAATCGTAAATTTGTCTCGGTGGTGGTGCGATGCTCCTTGTGTGCAACTCTTCAGTCATCTCTCTCTCTCTCTCTTCTCCAAACAATAATAACAATCTAATGTATAGATGGGATATATACATATAGATGAGTATCCTTGTCGTTGTTGAAATGGATCACAATAGAAGTTGGAGGTATACACAATCATGGTGCTATTATAGTGCAGTGTTGAATTTCATCCCCCAAAAATGCCCCCACTCTCTGAAAGAATGATTCTCTATATTCGTGTTGAGATGTCAAAAATAATAATACGAAAAGGGATATCGTACCGTTTCGTATAATGCGGATGATGCGTCGGTCGTCCTGGCGATATATATATATATATACGATATATACGATATACATCCCATAAGAAAGATGCAATGCAGGCTGGGGTCCAAAAAGCACTCTCACTACCTTACCCATCGCATTAATAGTCCTTCCTCGTGGGAATTAACCCGGTGAATTGAGAGAATGTTAAGAAGCCACAACGATAACGGTAATTATTCGAGGATAATGTAGTTGAAACTTCAACAGCATCCAGCATCATCATCATCATCATCACGATGACTGGACAACATCAGGTTTAAGATTATTTCCTACACACAATGATGAGTCCATTAGTCTGGAAGCTCTTCTACTTCTTCATACTTTGGCTATATAGATCCAAATTGAAATATACGACTTGATGTGCCGAAAGTGTTTGTTCATTTCAAGTGCAGAGGGGTATTAGGTATAAAGATATCTACCTTATTTCTTGTCTTGGAGAGTAGGTATAGAAAAGACCCTTCAACCGGAACGGTTAATTGAAGATGACGCAGCTATAGACATTAAGTGGGAGCAAACTACTTGACTTTTGTTCTCCTTTATACTCGTAATGTGTGTTAAAAATTTATTTTTTTCAGGATTTAGTTAACAGATGTTGATTTGTTTTGATTTTCGAAAAAGTTAAGTTATTTACTGATGTATCTTCAACTTATTTTCCACAAAAAACGTCATCACAAGAAAATTACAATGCAACAGATGACAGTTATCAACGATTTAACAGATTCTAAGAGGTTATTTTAAGAGTTCGATTTGTTCCTTAAAAAAATTTAAGATAAAGATTTTTATAAACTTCACAAAATAAATTCAAAAAACAACAACAAATTATGTTTACGATTTCTTCTTCTTCATAAAAAAAATTATTTTGATTTAATTATATCAATAATTCTGTAAGAAATGTATAAAAGGATTTAAAAAAAGTATTAAAATTTTAAAATGGTTTTATTCTCCAAATAAAGTCTATGCCATTTTATTTCTGTAATAACAACAAATTTTTCAAATCATTTTTTTTTTTTGTGAAAATCGTTGTAGCCGTTTTATTTTAAAATATTTTTTTGTTTATAAAAATTTTTCAAAAAAAAATTTATAATGCCATTTGGAAGAATTTATTTTTCCACATCAATAAAATTTCAAGAAAATTCTTTTAGGTATCCGTTTTCAAAAACGATTCTTAAAAATAGAAAACTGACTTTTTTAAATTTCTGTCCTAATTATTAAATTAAAGTTACCAAAAAGTTTTTGTTTTCAAAAATTTTCATTGAAATCGATTTAGTGGTTTGAGAGAAAGTCATGAAATCAAGAAAACGGATCTAAAATAGGTAATGACTACTGTTAAAAAAAACATTTTTTTTTTATGAAAATCGTGAGTGATGTTTTTTAAGATTATAATTTTATTTTAACTGACTTCAATATTGTGAAATATTAAATTTTATTTTAACCTTAAAAGTTTTGAAATTGTTTTGTTGAAATGTTTTTTTTGTGAATCTTTTCAACCTGACAAACAAAAGCACTACCTGGATAAATTGAAGAACATTTTTAAAAACTATAGTGCTTTTATTTGAAAAATTAGAAAAATTTGTAAGTTCCCACCACTGTTTTCTTGTTTTCCATAAAAACGTTTTTAAAATTTTAAAAATAAAAGTCGGAAAATGTGCAAAATTACGGGACAAATTAGAAAGTATGGGACACTTATACAACAAACTATTGAAATACGGGACAGTCCCGGGAAAACCGGGACGGATGGTCAACGTAACCATAGAGCATGTAACATATTTTTGAAGTGAAAACTTCTTTAGTATCGTAGTGATTTGAAACAAGATGAAACGAAAAAGCGACCAGAAAAATCAATTGATCATAATGTTTTAATAGATAGATGAATGAAACGTATACAGTAGATAGGTATTAATATAAATTATGATTGTGCAAAATTTCAATTAATTTCATATTCAGAATTCTAAGATAACGGTGAAAAGATGTTCTTTTTCTTTTTTTGTAGACATGGTAGAAATATGATTGAAGCGTCATTATAAAAGGTAAAATAATAATGATATACAATTTATTATAGGTTGTCTTTTCAAAAATGGATTTAATGGCGTTAAAAGAGAAAAGAGATTGATTGTTTTGCTTTTTTTATGAAAACTAATTGGGTTAAAAAAATTCTATCTCTTTTTGTAGATGTTGTATAGACAATGTCTATTAGACATGGTCGATATAAATATTTTGAGCTGAAACAATAAGCTTTAAGATGGTATAAAATTTATAAAAAAGTGATGGAATAAGAAAAAAATCATGTGTACAAGCTTATTGTTTCACCTTGTATAATGAATCATTACACAGCCACACAAAAAAATATAAAAGTTCTGACCTATGGTTGCGACTAAGTTTTTCATATAGTTTTTGGGTCGCTGAAACCGAATCCGAAGTCCGTTTTGCTCCATCACGTCAGGTTTTCAAGATAACCTCATAAAATGTCACAAAAACAAAAAAAAAATTTCTCTGATCTGGATGTGCGAATATGTTAATCATATAGTTTTTAGATCGCTGAATCCAGATTCGAAGTCAATTTCGCCCTACACGTCAGGTTTCTAGCTTTTGGGTCGCTGAAACCGAATCCGAAGTCTATTTAGGCGTATCACGTCAGGTTTTTGAAATATCCTCAAAAAATGTTTAAACTAAAAAAAAAAAGTTCTTATCCTACTTTTTTTGAGGATATCTCAAAAACCTGACGTGATACGGCAAAATAGAGTTCGGATTCGATTTTAGCAACCCAAAAACTATATGAAAAACCTAGACGCAACCCCAGATAAGAAATTTTGTTTTTTTGGTTTTGACATTTTTTTGAGGATATCTCAGAAACCTGATGTGATAGGGCGATATTGACTTCGAATCTGGATTCAACGATCCAAAAACTATATGATTAACATATTCGCACATCCAGATCAGAGAAAAATTTTTTTTGCTTCGTGACATTTTTTGAGTTTACTTCGAAAACCTGAAGTGATGGGGCAAAACGGACCTCGGATTCGGTTTCAGCGACCCAAAAACTATATTAAAAACTTAGTCGCAACCCCAGGTCAGAACTTTTATTTTTTTTTTGTGGCTGTGTTATTTATTAATGATGTAGGTACCTATAAATCTTATTTCAAAGATGTCTACAAGAGAAGTTAGAATTTTTTAAAGTCAACCATGTCGAATTTCCAGACTGAGATTACGGTACTTCCTACACTGGTAGCTGGTCATCGCCAACAGATCTCCACAGGTGTTTTGAGGTATTTTTCAATTTTTTCAATTTAAGATTGTGTAACTTGTAGAGCACGTACCGTTATTTGTGATATATCAAATAAAAGGTTATGTTATCAGCATGCGTATTAAAGATAAATCAAATTTGTATGTGCACTAGATCAAAAGATATAACGTGTGTTGGAAAAGAACATCTTTTTACCGTTATCACCGAATTTTGTATATGAAATTAATTGAAATTTTGTACAATTATAATTTATTTAATTACCTATCTACAGTACAAATTTCATTTATCTATCTATTAAAAAAAAAAAAAGTTATAACAAGTTGAAGTCGTGTCGCGTTTTCGTTTCATCTTGTTTCAAATCACTACGATACTAAAGAAGTTTTCACTTCAAAAGTTATATTTTTTTCGATTTTGTTCAAATGATTTTTAAGGTTTCACTTCAACCACGTGTGAATTGTACACATGATTTTTTTTAAATCAAAATCGTTAGAGCCATTTTTGAGAAAATCAACCTGTTCCATTTTGGCTATATAGAAAATACAGTTTTTGTTTTATTAATTGCCTGCAATTGTTTGCAAACATGATGAATTCAAAAAGCTTCATAGCATTCTTAAAACTAAGATAAGTCACCACGCCAGAGGTTCTGGGTTCAAAGCCTCAAATAGCATCATTGTCAATGTAAAACAGAGGTGAAATAGATGTCCCCTCCCAATTTTTGCAAATCAATTACACGCACAAAAAAAAAATAGTTGATAAGTTGTAATTCATTAGACTTTGCCCCTTTTTAGACTACAAAATCAATATACAAAAATACAAAATCTATAAAATTTTACTCAAACTTGTTCGACCCGATGCTGTTAAAAAACATGATTCATTAAAAGAACCTAATACCTACCTATATTCTATAGGTATATTCTCAGAATTGTGTATCTTTTTATTTTCAGAAAATCTATTGACTAATCCCTAAAACCTACATTATATGTATCAGCCAGTCAAAGGCCTTTGGATTGATGCTTTGGATCTGTATATATAGTTT
Source organism: Episyrphus balteatus (assembly GCF_945859705.1). NCBI lineage: Eukaryota > Metazoa > Arthropoda > Insecta > Diptera > Syrphidae > Episyrphus > Episyrphus balteatus. The sequence continues at coordinate 41,510,869 of NC_079137.1, read as the reverse complement.
GACCAATTATTTTTTTTTTTTTTTTTTTTTTTTTGAAAATACACCATATACATAATTGTTTATTTTTAATTATGTTTGTCTGAAATGGTTTCTTTGATTGACAATCCCTTCGTAGACAGACAATAATTGCTTGTGATGTAAGGAATCCTATCAATTGTAATTAATACTGGATCAATAAAGGTTAAATAGTTGTTTATATCTAGGTTGGTTGTCTGCCCTTTCTTTGTGGTTCCCTTCCCTTCTGAAGACACAGGTCAAACAACTAAAGCGATTTCGTTCAAACTTCGCACTTAGTTATTTGTTTCATGAGATTCCCAAGAAAAAATTGAAATTCCAGATAACCAATGTCGGAAAGCTTGTTTTTTCTTATTAAAGTCTTTAAAAAAAAATTTATTAAGAAATGTGAAAATGAAAAACTTGACTACGAATTTTTTTTAATAGATTCGATTCGAAACTATTCGGAGGTGTTTAAAACAACTTTCGAGTATAAATACCTAGATTTTTTAAATATTTTATATTCAAAATTAGCCGATTTTTATATTTAAACTCGACCTGGTTTGGTTTCAAAAAAAAAAATTTAATTATTCATTGTTTGACATGAGATGCAAAGAAGAAATACAAAAGAACAAAAAAAAGCTTTAAAGAATTACTAAAACAAATGAGGTTTTGTTTTTTATAGTTTTTAGGGGCGAGAGTTGACTAGTTTTTGGACTATAAGACTGGAATGAAAAGTGATGGAAAATTTGTATGTTACTTTTTGCAGAACATGAAATCATGTTTTTAATTTGGCATTTTTAGTTTTTTGAAAAAAATTATAGATAAAAAGTCTCCAAAAAAATGCATCTGTTGCAGCCGATTTTATGGTCAAATCATGGAGCAACAAATTCAAGATTAGAGCAACTAATTAGCAACAAATTATCACTAAAATCCTGCATACTCAGATTTAGGAAATAAGTGGGTGTGGGTGCTATCTTGACGTCAAGATAGTACCCACACCCTTTCTATCAATTTTGAGGGGAAAGGGGTGGAGCAACAAATTCAAGATTAGAGCAACTAATTAGCAACAAATTATTACATGCTTATTTTTTTAAATTTTTAGGTTTTTCTTGGTGTGGGTGCTATCTTGACGTTTTGATATGATCCACAAGTTCCACAATGCATTTTGGACATGAAGGAGATGGATTTAAAAGTTGTTAAAAAGGTGTTGAGAGGCCCTTTAATTTGATACCATTTTTGTTGCTGTGCGTTAAATTTTGGGGAATTTAGCTTTTTTGAGAAAACTGTTGAAGTGCATTTCAAGGTCAAATCTTGGAGCAACAAATTCAAGATTAGAGCAACTAATTAGCAACAAATTAGCAACAAATTACTGCATACTCAGATTTTGGAAATTTGGGGGTGTGGGTGCTATCTTGACGGACCTGAGGTTTTGCTCCGAAAATTGAACAAAAACGAGACCCGACTATGATTAATTTAGCATAAGAACCCGCCTTAGCTTACCCTTACCAAATTGCGCGATCCTAAGGATCTTGCTAAAAATTTCGTCAATTTGCATGGCCAAAATTGATGGGTGGCTGGGTCATGTGAAAGGTATGAACACCGAATAAATGACTTATTTGTATGCGGCAACAAGGCTTGCTGAAGAGGAAACTGTAAAATATCAAGTTTTTGTGTGTCCTTAAGCGCGAAACAGTCCTTTTCAAACACTCACTCAATTTGCAAGATATTTGATTTAGAATTTCAAAACATTGATTCATTGTACATCAGTGAAGAGTGAAAGGCACTTTCAAGGTGACTTCTACTTGGACAAAAGTATGAAAATTACAGCTCCTGGGGACAGGCAACATGCTTAAGGAATCTGTTAGATATGTATTTTTAACACTTTCTGCTTATATTTTCTAACGTGCGTCATAGGTACTTTCAAAGGCCTTCAAATGATTATTTCTGAATACCTACATTTGATGCGATATGTTACCCTTCCGGATATTGTGGTAATTAATGACAATGAGTTTAAAGGAAATATTTAAATATTTAAACAAAAATTCTTTGCAAATTGTTTATTCAAAAATAATGTCTATTCCCCCCTCCCCCTTTAAAATGTCTTCTCCATCCCTACCAAAACAAGTCATATTTGCTATCATCAAATATGTACAAAAAATGACACCGACATTTAAAAAAAAAAATATACCCCTAAGGACGATCAGGCACAAAAATTTGTAACTCGAAAAAAAAAACAAGCAAAACAAAAACGAAAAGAATCCTTCATTTTGAATTCAATTGGAAAAGAAATTACCATGACATGTCTAATGAAAAATGACATTTCTTATCTTTTGACATGTGCGTATGTGTGTGGTACAGAAATGACAATCACTGTAGGCAACATTTTTTTTTTTTGTAAACACATTCAACTGTACCTACCAGTTTTTACTACATTCTTGCTACCAAGTCAGGCTCTATACGCAACAGAGTATCCTTTTCCTCTCTTTTCATTTTAAACATCTCGACTCGAGTAAGCAAAAGGGTTGCAAATTTTGGAAAATCACCTGCACGACGATATATTATATTGTATTTTGCCAAACATGATGTGTGTCTCGTGTGTGTTGTGGGGGTGGAATGAAAATGAATCTGTGTTGTCAAATTGATGTTTACAATTTCCTCATTCAGATTCACATCCCCCATCTCGAACTCGAATTCTCAGAAAACGGAACCCATACCCGGGAAAAATGTTTTCAATTTATGACACAGCTTGAGCGTTATCTTTGGTTTTGGTACCGTGCCGCGTGCGTTGTGTCGTCTGTCGTGTCGTCCTTTGGAGTGGGCCTCATTTCCTCCGGCATGTCTCGACTCCTGTTCGAGGCAAGCAAGTGGGAGGAAAAAAAAAAATATATAAATAATCAAATATACATCTTCAGAGTCATATCGTGTGCATAAAATGTCACCGCAGTGATTTTTAGATATATTTTTTATATTGAGCTGTCATAACCAGTAATGTCATGCTTTCTGTATGCGCCACTTTACAGTAGGTAGCGCTGCTGGTAGGGTGGGTAGGTGATTTGCAAAAACACCCCGTCTAAATAGGTAACTATACGACAAGAGACAGGGTTCGTCCTTTTTTGGAAGTTTGTTCTGATTTTGATGATATGTTGTGATTTCTTTATTTGTTTTTTGTTGTTTTTTTTTTCTAATGTGTGGGTGAAACTTTGATAATTTGATTACACACAGAGACAAGTTATTGAATTTTAAATTCCAATGCTATAAGATAGGTACATTGAGTGCCACCAAAAAATACCTTAGAAGGGGTGTAGTTATATGGTAGCTTCGGAATACACTTGGCCTAGAAAAAGTTTTTTAAATTGTTTATTGATTTATTGAAAAGTTGTTGGTTTGAAATTTTTTTGTTGTTTGCCTAAGTCCCATGGGGAATCCATGGTATAAAATTTAATTTAAGTTTCTTGTTTCTTATGGAATCAATAAATAATTGAAAAATTTGTTTGAAAGATCCTTGTTAAAGAATCAAAATATTTGTAGGTACCTCAAATTGGGGAGAAAAGTTTTTGAAAATATTTTTGGCTTAAGAATTGGTCATTAGATTGGAAGAAATGTTACAAATTTTATTATAAGTTAAATTTCTTCAAGTATGAAATTTATTTATTAATTATATTTGTGAGACCATTTGAAGGTTTCAAGAAGCAAAATGGCACAAGTCCAGAGCCTAAAAATATCTAAGGTTCTACCGATATTAAATTGCTTGAGTAATAAATATTTTATTAATGTATAACTTTTGGTAAATGAAAAAGAAATCTTTGTAACAAATAATATGCACTGAATTCTTGAGCTCTTGTTTACTGTTTTGCAGACTGAAATATAAATAAGACTTTAATGAAAAATAAAAGAACACTTCCTGAAAAAAAAAAAAACTGAAATGAGCTATTGTTTGGCCATAAGTGTTCCTTAAGTGTATAGGTACTGTTAAGGCTCGCTGCCGAATGTGGTTCTTGTCCTTTACGAGATACGTTTGTTAATATTGCTGGCGCCCAACGTGAGTTTCGACAACTTACTCAGGCTTACCTTAGTGGAGTTTTTTTTATCGCATACTGCGTAAAAAAAAAATAAAAAGTTTTTGCTGGAGAGAGTTTCCAGCAGTCGTCTTATCGGAGTATTTTCAATATTTTCAATTCCAAATTTGAAGATTTTTGGAAAGCTGTTTTTGACTCTATTTTTTTACTTTGAGTTGAGCAACAAAAATTTCCATGAAAGTCCACGGACTTAACACAACTGCGATTTAATCTTTGGCGATTTCTGAAATATTTGCTCAGAAAATCAACTGCCACTTTTTGCCTATTTAAGTTTTAGATATATTTTTAATAAATAAGGTTATTTTTATTCATTAATGGCTGAAACTCGAAAGTTTTTTTATTGCATCCTTAAAAATTCAAGTGGTGTTTTAAACATTATTTTCTCTTGTAAAATTAGGGTAAATTAGGGCATTATGGCATACTTAAGCACAAACTCAAATAACTTTAATACGGACAACAATTTTTATTTCAATCATTTTTTTTATTAAATTTCATAAAAACGTTACATAAAAAAATTATTTAAAAATAAAAATTAAAGCTTTTTAACAAAAAATAAATTAAATTAAAAATAGTCAAAAAAAAAGGGTTGGGGTCGAAATTCTGTATGTTGCAAAATTCTGTATTCAAAATACTGTATGCCAAAATACTGTATGTCAAAATTCTGTATGTGCAAAATGCTGTAGGAACAAAATTCTGAAAGTCAAAATTCTGTATAGCAAAATTCTGGTTGGTCAAAATACTGTATTTCAAAATTCTGTACATCAAAATTCTGTAAATCAAAATTCTGTAAAAATGCTGTAAAAAAATATCGCTTTCATAATGTAAAAAAGTGCGCGCGCACTTTTTTACATTATCAAAATGATATTTTTTTACAGCATTTTTACAGAATTTTGATATACAGTATTTTGCCGTACAGAATTTTACAAAACAGAATTTTGCATGTCAGTATTTTGTTGATACAGTATTTTGACGTACAGAATTTTGTATTTACAGTATAATGAATTATGGTATTACAGTATTTTGACTCCACAGAATTTTGTCGCACAGAATTTTGACAAGCAGAATTATGACCCGCTCCCAAAAAAAAAACCATATTGCCTATGTACCGGCAATATGGCGAACCCCATTTACTTCGGAGCCCTTTAATTTTTTTAACGTATATTCGGCATTTCTGAAATATAATTGTAAATAACTTTCATAAAATTAACGTTAAATTGAGGTTAAATTCAAATTTAAAAAAATGCAGAGACATTATGTAAGTTACTTTTGAAATTAGTTTTACATAAGGGCATTATGGCGCAGTCGGGTATAATGTAGCGCCATAATGCCTTTATTGCATCTGCGCCATATTGCAAAATATACACAGATTCACAAAACACCAAAAACCAAACACAATTCTTACTTCATTTAAAATATTACAAGTTATATAACCAAACCAAAACTGTACTCTGCATTTCACTCTTCACAACAAACACGTGCACTGCATAGTTACCGAGATACACACAAACAAAAACAAAGCGATTTTATATTGGAACTTAGAACCGGTATATTTTTTTTGTTTTCTTTTTTGTTTGGCACAAAAATAATAGCACTGACCTGCGATTTTCACAAGGCTAGTGTTCGACGAAGACAAAAGTTTCTGCATTGGTTTTATTTAAATGCGAGTATTGGAAGTATGGTAGTTGAGAGGTGCGCCATAACTTCCGAAGTTACCCTATATTTTTAACTACACATAAGTAATAAATATTTTGTAGTCCTCCAGGCATTTCAATGAATTTAAAGACAAGATTCTGAAATACCCTGTTAATTATTAATTTTCTTGAAATTCATAGCTGCATGTCTTTCTATTTAAAACTTATAAAAAACTATATTTTTTTCAAAACTTATAAGAAATTATTTCCATAACTTAAATCGTTCAAAAGTTAAGAACTAAGCAACGAAAAATGAAAATCTGTCCCACTGTGCAAAGTTCCTCCTAACTCGTATATTAAGTTTATAATAGAATATCAACTTTGTCATGACCCACCAAATTTATAAAAAAAAAAAATAAATTGCTTCTTCAACGAGAACTGGATTTTTTATCTTTTATTTTTTTAAAGCTTTTTGCTTCAACGAGGTAAACTGGAAACAAGCAACAATATCGTGGGCACAAAGCCAAAACCACGAATCTGCAAAATTGTAGTTTTGAGAAAAATTGCTTCAAAGTTTTAGAAACACATGCAATCTTATGGAAACTCGTGCAACAAAAAATGATATTTTAGGCTTCTAGGAGGATTGGGATTAACGCAGTGAATAAAGGGACCGATAACAAGTAAAATGACACATTAAAGTCAAAATGTCAAAAAATGCAGATTCGTGGTCTTGGCGTTGGTTGTGATGACGATATGTCTTCTCCGTTACCTTGAAGTGGCCATTTTGTATTATTTGATATTTATTGTATCTTTGCTTTTAAACATAGTTGGCAACTAAATAACAGCAAAATAGTAATTTTTTTTATAAAAATGGATTTTTATATCCATGATTGGGAGCGGGTCAAAATTCTGACTTCAAAACTCTGGTTTTCAAAATTCTGTTTTTTTTTTTTAAGAAAATTCTGTTTTTCAAAATTCTGCTTTTTAAAAATATACCGCTGAAAAATATTCCTTTTCTTATTCAATTTTTTGAATATTAATTTCTATTTGAGTAATTAAAAATTTTCAATTATATTATTTTTCGAAGATAGCTATTTATTTATTTTTTTGTATATTTATTTTCCAAACCCTTTTTTAATTTTTTATAGAATTTTGTAAAACAGAATTATAAAAAGCAGAAAAACTGAATCCAGAATTTTGAAAGCAGAATTTTGACAAAAGATTTTTGACCCCAATCCAAAAAAAATGTATCCAATATCCTCTTAAATTGTGTATTACAGATATCGCATATTTGCTTGATTGGACTTTGTTTCAAATTTTTTTTTTAGTTTTTCTCACTAAATATAAGTATAAAATAAAATCCAACATCTATCATGCTTTTGACATCAATAAAGTCAAATTTTTAACTCATAAATTATTTAAAAAGAAAATTCTATTATCTTAAGCTCTTATTCTGGCCTCCATTTCATTTTCGTTAATTAATGACCATGCGAATGTTTTTGACCAAAAAAAGTATATGAAAGTCACCAGTGTTTTTCGTACTGCTAAAAACCACCGACTTTCACAGAGTAAAACAAGGCCTCAAACAATTTATACTTGAAACTATGGTTGAGGTCACGTCGTTCAAATGTTTTTTGTGACTTAGAGTTTTCTCTTCACATATAGATTCACAGAGAAAAAAGGGATAACTATACTTCTGGTATATTTAACATTGTTTCTGGTATATTAAACTTTATTCTGATTAAATATACTAGATGTTTAGTTATTCCTGGCGTTATGTTTTCTCTGTGTTGGAAGAGATTTTCATTTCAATATACCAGTTTTTCGTCTTTTCCTTCAAGTTTCCATTTTTCGTTTTTAGCGAAACATCCATCCAAGGTTCCAGCTCTTATGTCAAACTCTTGTAATTTAAGTTTTGTTCTTTTACTAGCGGCTTTGACATTCTCCAAGATTGTATAATGATATATTTTGCTAAAGACATCGGATTTTTAAGTCATACAAAAGCTGATAGCTTTTAGTCAAGATCGCGTACGAAAACCACCAAGACCTAATATATACCCAAGAGAGTTGAAAGAAAACAAGAAAGATAACGTTCATTAATTTTTTGTTTCTCATCATGTCCGTGTCACCAAATTTTGAAAATCATGCATCATTCTTTTAGAACTTTTTTTGACATAAATAATTTATCAATCACGCAATCTTCTAATATTTCTATATTCTATGCCAGTATGAAGCTTTGGTACATGATTCTAGAAGATGCTAAAGAAAAAGAAACTGGTGTCAAGAATCTTATTAAAATCTTGCCTTGAGTATTCTAAACTGCTGTCAACTTCTGAAACAAGATGTTTGAAAATAATTCCATCATATGTCACCCTGAGACCTGATATGCCTTGCATTAAACCCGCCCTTCCACTGCCACATCTTGCTAAAAGCCTTCGTAAGCAATATGAGTTAGGTATAGGAGAGTTAATTTTTCCTCAGTGTTTTTCCAAAGACTTTCTTGAATATCAATTTTCTTATACGAAAGAAAAAAAGAAATTTTGCTTTAACACCCGTGGAGATGCAAAACAAAAAGAAGCAACAGCAACAGCTGTTTCGGTTCCCGAACTTCCGTGTATCGAAGTCGAAGAAAAAAAAAATATCCAGAGTGATAGAGGAGGATGGAGTCCCGTCTCCATATATAACCAGCTATTATCCTTAGGAATTCCCGAAAGCATCGTTAGTGTAAGAAAAAGTCTGCCTTAATATCGGAGGGTGTGTAGACAAAAAAAGTAGCAGCAGCAGAAAAAAAAAACAACGAGTCTATGACACGATAAACGCTCTGATGGCATAAAACTTTTCTCTTTCGAAGGTATTAGCAAATTTTTGAGTAGGTTTTTCCATGGCAAAAAAAAAAAGTTTTTGGTCTCACATCTTTTTCCTCGCATTGATAAGCATTGTTAAAGTTTCCAAAACGAGAGGTTTCCATTCAAGAAAATATGGCACTAGGTGGATAAAAGTGGAGATGGGGGAAGATATATACAAGACGACATCAGATCTGTCACTCCTGCTTGATTGGATCACTTGTTCTTTTCGAGTGGCGTACATAATTCCTGAGTTTGGTTTTTTGCCAGCTTCAAAAAGTTGTTCCTTAACATAGCTTCTTTCCATCACATTTCGTTGTCTCCCATTCCATTTTTCTGTTTTTTTTTTTTTCTTTTTTTTTTCAAATAAACGCTCAACCTCTGCATCGTTAAATATCGAAAATTATTATTGAATGAGAAGACAAATTGGCCACCCATTCATGTGGAAGAAGAATGCGCCTAAACTAAAGGACGATAGCAAACTTCTGTGTGTCTTTTGTGTCCACTTTGTGTGTTAAAAAGTTTCATCTTCCAGTCTTGCCCGATGATTATGATGATGGGTAAGATGGAGAAGCTGGGCCTAATAATGGTTGATTATGCGGCACAAAGTGGCGTTTTGGTTGGGGGTATGGAAGTTTGATGCTGATGTCAGAGTCTTTATAAATTGTTGCTGGAGCAAGTTGGTTAAACTAAAAGTTTTTTCTTTCGCTATTATGGTTTTGAGATTTTTTTTCTCTCTGTTGATGTTTTTGTCTGCGTTTTTAAGGGATGAAACAGATTCATAACTCGAGAACTAGAGAAGGTTTTACTATTTTTTTTTTATTAAAAAAGTAGGTAACAAAGTTAGCATAAGTGGAAAATAAATTGAAATGTTACCTTGATTGAAAATACAATTGCGTTGGAGTATGAAAATTATTTATTTTTTTCACTTTTGACGCGCGTCATTTTTAAAAACTAACGCTCGTCACTTTTGAAAACTGACAGGCGTCACACAGTGGATCGAAACTATGAAAAAGTGGTCATGGGACTGTAACTTCTGATCTAATGAACGGATCCTAAAACGGTTTTCGCTATATTGCTTCTTGAAAATCACAGAATTGAATGCAATAAATCACAAAAAATGTTTAGTTCTTTAATTTTTTTTTACTTAAAATAGCTGTTAACATAGGTACAAAAACTACCAAATCCTTATTTTACTACACATAAAATTGATACTTTACGTTATTGTCTTATTTATTAAGTAAAAAAAAGCGTTTACACATTTTGTTAACAGTCTTTTAAAATACCGATTATTTGCAAAAAAAAATTATTATGAATAAAAAATAGCTTAAAAAGGATTATCTTATGTAAATATGTGTTATTTTAAAATGAATTGGTATTATTATGAAAATACCAACATAAACATAAAAAATATGATAAAATATAAATATTGACAACTTAATAATGAAATTAATTTAAAAGAAAATGATGGATTCAAAAAAACAAAAAAAAGCAAACAAAATACGATATACCTACTTATACACTAAAATTATTTATCAAAAAATCATAAAGCTATGAAAGACAAGTATAGCTAAAATTGCAAATTAAAATGTACAATGTACATAAGAGCGACCAACGAATGATCAAATGAACGAACAAATGAAATTGTACATATTTTTAGAACAAATTTCTTAACAAAAAACTGGAGTTTAAATTTTTCAAAAAACCAAAAAAAAAAATACATTTTATTTTCTTAAATAAGAAACAATTCAGAGAACAAATTGTTTGCAAGACAAATTTTATTTCGAAGCCATGACATTATTTTAAGCTAACCTAGTACGCTGCTGAAGCGAAACGAAAATGTTTCTAAGCCTCCAAAGTCAGCAACGAAAGTCAAAATTAAATAATGTCAATAAATTAAAACTTGAAAATAATTTTGAAGAAATTAAAATTCACAAGGTGCAAAATTCTTTTGGACCAAGGAATTTTACCTGAAAAAACATTAGTGAAACATTATTGAAAACTTTCCAAGTATTCAAGTACAGGTAATAATATCGTTTGTCAATCTCGTTCTGCTGTTTTTTTATACAAATTTCCGTTTCGCTTTAGAAATTGAAATATGTATATATTTTTTTTTTTAATTTAAACTTTAGTTAGATTCTTACTTTATTATCCAGATTTTGTTAGAAAATACATAAGCATAAAAAATTACATCAGTTCGTTCATTCGTTGATCGCTCTGACAGTGCTTTACTCTTAAAAAAACCTTAAAAATTAATTGTTTTTACTCACTCTTTCTTTATTTTTTTATTCAATCTGCCTTACGTTATATATTCAGTAGTTATATTCTTGGTTTAAACTACCCCATGACACTTTAAGCTAGCCAAATAACACCAACCCTCCCCTTTACAGATAGGAAAAAATAAAAAAATAAATAAAAAAATAATACCTAAAGGGTTAAATTTATAAAGATGGTGCTCTAAAAAACGGGGTCGGATTCGGTCGGATCCAAATATTTTAAAATATTACACACAAACTATTAAGCTTTCATTCTAGACTACTAAGAGAGCGGGCATATGTAAGCATTTTTTTAAAAGTATTTTTAAAGTTGAAGAGAAATTTTCAAAAAAGGTTATAGAAAAACGTGTTTTAGAATTATTTAGAAATACAATTTTAGGATTTTTTTCTTAAATATATATTTTAGATATCAGTATCTTATCAACAAAATTTATTTCAAGAATATATCTTAAAAAATGAGCCAGATATAAGAGTATGAAAATTTCTAAGAAAAACATCTTTTTTTTCTTGTGAAATAGTCCCCACTTGAGACTCTGTACATTTTGATAAAAATAACTTGTGGATTATAAAAGAAGGGACAATTTTCTATGATTAACAAACAAAAAATATTTACAAGAATGAAAAAAAAATTTCACCCAATGTCCGGAATTTTGTACTAGACGTTCCACTGTGCGTCACTTTTTGAAAGACTGACGGGCGTCACTTTTGAAATCTGACGTCACTTTGCATGTTTCGATAGCTCATATTTTACCTTGAGTTCGAAGTATTCCAATACCTATTTATAATATTTAGATCCAAATTTGTATGTAATATAATGTTTATTTCCGTTGAGAAAAATTTAAGGTTTTCAATTCAGAAGAAATTTTAAAATAATAAATTCTATAAAAAATATTTTGAGAACAAAAACTTAATATTGAAAAAACACTTAAAAACAACAAGTAAAAATTTAAGTTAAAATTAAAATTAAAATCGTGATCTTTAATGCTGGCGGCAACAGGGGTATTTGCCAGTTACCAGTTTTACGCGGACAAAATTATTTTTTTCGGTTTTTCTTTATCGACAAGGTAATTTATACTGGAATTAAGTATTTTTACTGTTAATTTCAATGAAAACATTTTCTTCCAAAACCAATTTTTGATCAATCAGAAAGTCTCAATAATGGACCAAATTGGTCTGTTAAAACGCTAATAAATGGAGTTTTATAAATGGTATCGCCAAGATAAACGTCTTAAAATTTTGGAAAAACTATAAAGGATCAGGTTTTGTTATTCAAAAAGTTGAATCTTAAAAAAAACTTAAAATATGGATGCATGAAACAAGGTTAGCATTTTAAAACCTAAAAAGTTTAGAAGGGGCAAATGGTTCGAAGTTGCACTTAGTTGCAATTTTTTTTTATAGATTCAATTTGATAAGAGTTTGACCTTTAGAAAGCATTAAATTTTATCACACAATAATGTGAAATAGTATAATTTTTTCCTTACCAACACAAAAAGAAAAATTTTTTTACGTTTAATTTATATTAAGATTCAACCTATCACTTTTTTATTTAGGGTAAAACCATACAATACGCCCCAGTTTACAAAACGCCCCAGTTTACAAAACGCCCCACCAGTCTCGTACGCACACAGGTGTTGTTAAGCAAACAAAACGAAAACTGTTCAAACTAATTTAAGTTGCTCTTCAATTGTGTTATTGAGTTGTAGTATTCTGTGTACCCTGAAAAGAAAAAAACTGCAAAACAAAAATTTGTCACCAAAACATATTGCGGAGAGCGCAGACAAAATTTCATTTTTTCAGAAAGTATGAAAACCATATCAAATTGGTATATATATTTAGAAAGTTCAAAAAATGGGCTTCTTAGTTCTTTTTTGGTAATTCCTTGAAATCAGTTTGGGTTGCTATATTTTTGCATGCGCGTATTGCACTTCGAAATTTACAAAACGCCCCAGTACAGTGAGTGTAATACGCCCCAGTAGATTATGAAGTAAAATACTGATCAATATTTTTTTTTATTTGCTATATGCTTAAGAATTGCATTAAATTACAAAAGGACGACACTGTGGCCATTATGGTCAAAAACGAAAATTATTACAGGACCGTTTTAAAGAAGTTTAGTATTCAGCGCATATCTTGCCTTATGGCGTTGAACGAGTTTTTTTTACCATGTATACATACCAGATTGCAACATTTGCGGCCGCAAAGCATCGCAAAATTCTATATTCCAAAATCAAATAGTTCAATTTTTCTAATTTAATACATTTGTACCTACTTTTTCCTTAGGGGCGTTTTGTCACTGGTGTGGGGCGTTTTACCCACCAAATGAGTTACAAAACGCCCCACTTGAACTTTTTTTAAACGATTTATGTATAGTATATGCTAACATATTTTAGTACATATGAATATGCCAAAAGTAAGAAAAAAGACAATACTTTTTATATTTACCAAAAAAACAATTATTTTCCTTTATTTTTTTTGTTTTATTGAAGATTCAAAAAAAAGTGGGGCGTATTGTATAGTTTTACCCTATAAAGTAATATAACATTTAGATACAGCATCTGGTAGACAGTTGTTTCGTATCTCTTTAACAATACTCTATAGCCACTTAAAAAAAAAAGTACTTACTTAAGCAATGTGGCTAAATTATAATAAAACTTAATTTTATCTTTGGCTGAAAACTCTGAACTCTAAAGCGCTGCTATTAGTCAATTGGAGTGGTGATCAATTTTAAAACTTTAAGACAATGGTGAGTAAGTTATCTAATTTTGGTAGAAGTTGAATTTTTACTTTTGGATCAGTTTAAAAATTCGTGTTTTGTCTGCCTAAATTGGATAAATTCCCCTATGTGCAGCGCCACTTTTGAAAAGTGAAGCGGGTCACTTATTACAAATTTAGATCGCGAATCCAGTCAACTCCTCGGATTGCTTACTTGCTTACTAAGTACTCTTTTTTAGGATCTAAAACAATCTTGACATATTTAAAGACAGCGATAATAAAGATTTGTATTTAAAGTCAATAAATTGCTTAGTACAATATTTTAACCCAACTTAAATTATATTGGTGATTTTATATCTATTTTAAAACTAGTTATTTTCGAATTTCAGTAAACGATGTAGTAAATAACACTGGTCGGCAACGAAAATAGAGCTAGAACCAAACCATACTTTTCTAAGGATTTTTTTATGCTGAGTCCGAATCCGAAGTCAAAATTTCACTGACACGTCACGTTTTTGAAATACTTGAATATAAACAGGTCAAAAACGCCAAATTACACCACTGTAAAATATTTTTTTGCAAATCTTCTTATGCAAAAAAATGTATTTTTTCGGTTAAACATCAAAAATAACTTCATTGAAAATTAGTTTTGAGATTTAATATAGTGAAAATAGAGATGAGTATAGCTCAAAAACCAGACGTTATAGAACAAAACTGTAAACAGTTTTGAATTCAGCACACTAACGTCAATTAAAATCACCTTACAAAGTTCTTGCTCCCGACTTTTTTTTTATTTTTGCCGACCAGTGTAATTAATACAATCTTCATAGAAAATTGAACTATGAAAAATGCAACACAGTTAAATTAAAAATATTAAAATATGAAAGAACAAGGAACATTATGACAGACAAAAAAAACATTTTCCCCAAAAACAGCGTTACTACTTTGATCGCCATTTTTTTTTGAACCGTTTTGTGTTTTTTGCTTGTAAATAGTGTAAATATTTGGTGTTAGCGAAATTTTTTGTAATACAAAATTGTAAAAAAATTAATTTCACATAAAAGATATCAAAAAACTTTTTTCTCTAACACCTACCATTGAGGAATTATAATGAACTTCGTGAAAATGCTATGATCAATTTTTTTTATAATGACCATAACTTTTTCTTTTTTAATTTAATCGAAAACTTGTCATTATAAAAGTTGAAAAACTATTAATTTTATCTATGTTATAGGTGTGATAAAACGAATTATAGGTATAAAAATTACTGTTTCTAATATCGATGTTAGAATATTTATAATTTGTTTTTCTTAAAAAAATTATCTTTAATCCTTTAGGAATAAAAATTATGAAAATCAAAGCAACAATAAGTATCTACCAAGAAAAAAAGAAGAAAATCCCCATGATGTGAAATAATTATCAGATTAAATGGAAAAAAAATCTTAGAGGACACAAACGATAAATTTCGTTTCTAAAGGACAATTAAAACAGTTTGAGGTTTTCTTCTCACTTTTTTTTTTACTGATTTTTTTGTCCTTTCTCCTTCTTTGCATTTATATCGTGTTCATCAGTTTTGTATTTAATTTTTTGTTCTTAGTTTTACAAAAAAATTGTCATTTTAAGATCCTGCTGTGCCTTGTTGTTTTTTCCGGGTTTTATGTTTGTTTTATATTTTTTTACTCATTTCAGCTTTTTGCTGTTTATCTCACAGCAGGATGTATCCTTAATCTATTTTGGAAGGCATAGCGCGCTTCTTATTAACAAGCAACAAAAAAATACATATACATAAAGTCCTTTTTCTTATACAGATTTAGAAAGGAAAGAAGAAAGAATTATACAAAAAAGAAAAAATTATATTTAAAACAGTCCTGACGCAGAACCATTATTTGTCTTGTCAGGGGTTTAATCTCCTTTGTGGCGGGCGGTATGGTAGTGGTCTAAGGTTTAATTTTTTGTTTTACTTTATTATTGTTTTAAGAATGTTAGTTACTAGGATTCAAATTGGATGTTGGCTTCCCTTCCGTCTTTTCTTTTTTTTTGTGCTAAGTTATGATTATTGCTGTTACGGAGCTTAAGTAAGCCTTTCTTTTAATATGGGGGCGATTCAGATGGCAATGGCTTGTAATGTCGTTCAAACCAAAAAGGTATAGAAAAGTCTTAAAATATTCTTAATCGAAGCCTAGTATTTGAATTAAAAAAAATATTTATTGGAACTAAAAAATATTTTGCCTTAAAAAAAAAAAAACAAAAAAAAATATTTTGAATTTAACAAAATTTTTTTTGCAAACAAGAATTATTTTTAAGTTGCAACAAATATTTTTTTTCTAATTTCAAATGCACTTTAATAACTGACATTTTTTTTAACCCTGCTTCAGGCACAAATATTAACGGCAGTAAGGACATGAGAGAGCGTTACCTATTCCCAGAAACCTTTTTAAGTAAGAAACCTGCAAATCGGGTTTCCTGCTGAATGAACTCGCTTCAAATGCCGCAGTGCTGAACAAGAACTTAATGCTAAGACAGTTGGCTTTGATGTAAACGGTTGCTGAATTAGGCCATGGATAAAGTCCAGCACCACTTCCACACGTCAATCAATGCTATCTCAGTTTCTAGAAAAAGGTCTTTTTACTTAAATAAAGCAATAAGTCCAAAAGGTGAGTGAAATGTACAACTTGCTCACCGGGCCATTTTGGACGAGCTCGGTTTTAGACTGTGCTTTGCTGAATGGCAGCTGCCACCAAAATAGCTGCTGATAAAACTACACATTCATTTTCATACTTTCAAAGAAAAACATCAAACATTTTGAAAATAAAGTCAAAAATGTGCCAAATAAGTAAAACATACTTTTACACTTTAGGTATGTTATGGTGTTTTGTGGATTTTTTTTTATATGTGAACCTAAGTAACATTTTTGACAACTTTCTTATTTATTTTCTTTAAAAAAAAATTGGCGTAACAGTTATTCCATAATCATTTTTATCAGAAAAACAAAACCGACTTCCATGGATCAAAACTGGGTTTTATGTTTTTTGTTATAGCTTCTATAGCCAGAAACTGCAGGCACCAGCTTTCCAATACAAAAACGAATTATCCAATTTCGTTCACTCAGTCCAAAGTTATGAGGAGTTATAACAAACATAAAAAAAACAAAATACAGACGAATTGAACACCTTAAAACAATACAGTATTTTTACTTTTGTTATAACTTGCCTGTAAGTTGCAATATTGAATAATTTATTTATAGAAGTGACAACGGGAAAAAAAACCGCTATTAATGAGAATTGGCACCACAGGCGCCCTACAGGATTGTATATAAGACTGCCAAAAAATCCATGAACATTCTTTTTATATGTTTTTTATTTGTATTTATTCTGTTTTTTTTTTGGTAAAATTTTGTATTTTTAATTTTTTTTTTTTATTTTTGTAATATACATATAAATTTAACAGAATTTAGGAAGCTGAATGGACTATTTTTTCCTGTTTCTTTTAACACTGACGACAAAGAAGATGAAGTTGTTGGTCAAAATTATTAGTGCAAGTGTTATTTAATATTGATTTGAGTGTGTTAGCTTGTCACCTATGCTAAAGTTGTAATTCACATTATTTACATATTGTTCATATTGTTGTGCACTGTGGCGTATACGTGCTATTTTTTGTATTTATTTATTGGATCTTTTTTTAAACTGCATGATGTAAAAGCGTGGGGAAAAAAAGATGATTTATCAAGCTAGAAACTTTATGTTTATGAAGATATAACACATTACTTAAGGTCCATTTTCTTCACTTGGAGTTGAACAAAACTTGAGAATTTTTATATTGAAAATTCTCAAGTTATGTTCAACTCCGAGTGAAGAAAATTGACCTAAAAGTATTTTGTAATACATACTGAAATGAATAAGAAATTATAGGGACACTCTTTAAAAAATCGGTGTTTGTGTGAAATAATTGTGAATTTTGATTTTTTTGGAATTTATTTTTGTGTGTAAATTTTCATGCCGGGTCGAATTGAAAAATTTTTCGGGGGCAAGTTTTTACAAGTTAAAAATACTTTGTTAAACTGACAGGCTTTGTAATAAAATTATGTTGTGTTTGATTTAGGGAAATTTTGTATTGCTTTTTATTTTAATGAAGAGTGTAACAACACATTATTATTGTTAGCATGCAGTACCGCCTTTGCCTGTTATTTTTATATTTTAATTTTGAAAGTTTGAAATCAATGTCGCCTTTGACTATAATTTTAATTTTTATAATTATTTATTTTTATTTTCTGAAATTCAAAGCCTTCTAATTAATTAATATTTTCTTGATTGTTTTCTGGCTATAAAGGGAGAGCCGAAACTAGAATTAAATCCCTTTCGACTTGACCAAGAAAAGAGTCAAGATATTACAGAGGTAACACTTAACGCTTTTTATCTTTGGCTACTTTTCTGAGAGTATTATTGTAGTTATACTTCCTCTTCTTCAATAACTGCGGAAAACCAACTGCATAATAGCAAAGAGAAGGAACACTACGGTTATACCATTCAATAGAAGTAGTTCCAGTTCCAGTCTTTGTTAATTTCAAAACTACGATTGTTCAATAAAAATACATTTTTGTTAAAATATCCTTTGGTGTCAAGAGTTTTATTTCGGAAAGACCCCACGACATCTCAACCGTCGAAAGCATCCTGCTACAAGAGGTTGCAAACCACGCTTAAATCATGTACTTTCATTGCTCCGAAATTAAATTAAATTACTAAAATCGAACTGTTCTTGATTCTCCAAAAAACAAATTTGGATACCTAATCAAATAAACTGTTTCGGTTCTAAATTCTCTCATTTCCCAAATGTTCACACATTTAAAAAAATGAGTATTCGATTTAAAACAAAAAAATTATTCGATACATGGTAAAATTTCCAAAATAATTCATTATACCATTTTCATGCCTGATTTATTTTTTAAAATTGTTTAGGTACTTAAAAAAAATTGCAGTGTTGTGAATTTGTATACGATTTTAAAACTATTTTTTTTTATCGAAAACGTTCAGAAAAAACGCAACGGTCTCGTCTCGTGGTCTCGCAATACAGTAAATCAGGCATAAAAAAATAAAGTTTCTCTCTCTTAATGTTAGTATTAGTGCAATTTAATTTCTTATAAACAAAATTATCTAGAACAAGCACGATACTCTTTGTTTTTTCTTAGAACATAAGATTTTAAAAAATGAAATGCACGACTGGGGTCGCACGTACTTGCTTTTGCAGTTCAAATCACTTTTATGTTAGTTTCCTTGTAGATTTTACGAGCTGCCTCTATATAAATTTTAAAGAAATTTTGTTGAGGTTGGGGAAGAACCGACATTTAGGGCATATTTTTTTATACAAAAAAACATATTTTTTTATTTGACTTTTTTTGGAAAAAATAAAAATGCAGTTTTATTGCAATAGCTTTGAATATTACGTCTGCAAATTTTAATCAAAATCGTTAAAGCCGTTTTCAAATTATTTGGTTAAAATTGAAAAATTTGTATGGGGGGTACACTTTATAAGCGAGATATAAAAAAACAAAAAAAAAACCAACTTTCAGAATTCCATAAAAATCATCTGTACCAAATTTGAAGAAAATTCATCCACGCGTTTAGGCTGTGGAAATGTGTACAGATGGACGTACAGACGCACAGACGCATGGACGGAATTGCGAGACCCACTTTTTTGGAATTCTCCATCATCGTAATGTTGGTTTTGATTTGAGAAACTATGGATGCAGTCACTTCTATATAAATATAATTATTCAATGGTTGTACCCTCATCGACACTACCTTCAGATATCTTACATTTCTTACGAGTCAATTATGTTCCAGATGATAATTGAAAACGCTATTGCTGAATTTTCGCCAAACAGACTACTAGAAATATATCCTTACAGTTCTAAATTGAAGTTGGTCTGAAATAAAAAAACCAACTACATCAATTCAAAACTCATTCTTATTAAATTCCGAGCTACAAGACATTCAAAGAAATTTAAAAGCTGACAAACAAACCCATATATAATTGTTCAAAGTTAACATATAGCAAAAAAGTATCAGATCAACCCAAACCATGTCAAGTCAAACTTTATTCCAAACATTCTCTTTTTCTTTATCTCCTTCAAAAGTTTCAAAATTTCTTTCAACACCTCAATTTTTATTAACCAACAAAGTCGTGACCGGTATCTACCATCAAGAATTCAATAAACTTTTTTTCTCCAGAAAATTAAAAAAAAAAAAAAAAAACTAGCAAGATGCAACTGCCAAACCAAGGATCTAAATTCAAACCCTTTTTGTTATCAGTAGCAAAAGCAAAAAAACAAAAAAACATACATGACAGTGCGAACGAAGAGCTTCCCCTTAGTAGAGGTAGGTACTACACAAACTATTCGAAAGTCTTGTTCCGACCTTGGCACATACAATATCACTAGATGTTGGCAAGACAACATGACTCCTTCTCAGTTTGAGTAATTGCATTGTAACATGCCACATAACAGGCCAACAGTTGGACAAAGAAAACAAAAAAAATAAATAAAACAAAGAAATTGACAAAAAATAAAGAAAAAAAACAAAAATGGTTGACATAAGAAACATTTCTCCGAGAAAACACGACAAAGGAACTTTTTTTTGCAACACACCACTACTATCCGGAAGAAGAAGTTTCGCAATTTCTATATATTTTGTATAAAACAGTGAACGGTCTTGGTCAAATACTCCTCTCTCCACCACCTGCCTCTCTTAATTCCCAAGGAAATGCCTCAGGGTTTCGGACACGTGCATCTCAGCTGTATACCATCTTCTTGTGTTTTTAGTGGCAGCTAGAATCGAGCTAAGTTTCTCAAGCTCATCCTTCTAACTTTCTATCGGCACACACATGTGTTTTTCGTTCGAAGTTCTGCACCACCAACCAGCAGCGCTATGTTATACTACCCACCTTCACAAAAGCTGTTGCGTAAAAGGTCCTGCTTACGGCTTGTCACAAGTTGTACAAGGAAGCAAATATTTTCTTCTCCGCTCAAACTGCTAAAGAGAACTTCTTCAAACATGGCTTTGAGTTGAGCGAGAGTCATCGTTTGTTTCGACCTCCCTTGAGATTTCCTCCGACGAAGACCGACCGACGATATATATGGAACTTTGAATGCAAAAATAGCTTCGCTAGAGTCGGAGTAGTGTGTTATGCTCTTGCTGCTGATGTGGCTCCTCATAAGTGTAGTTACACGAGTAAATATTTACAAATGGCGATATTATTCCGCACAAACATGCATCAGACGGAGGAGCAGAGCACAACAGAGAGCTGCTATAGCTGCAAAGAGCCATGCATGCAAAGACTCTGCCGCACAACTGCATTGACCAAAAAAAAGAAGAGGATTGGGTTTGAAGGGTTTTTGCCTGCGCCATCCATCCCACTTCTGATTCGAGAAAAGTTTGTGTGGAGTTTTAGAAAACAGTGGAAATTTATTATTCCGTTTGGCTAACTGTCTTTCTGTCTGTATATATGTCCTGACGCAGACACATGGGTCTTGCTTTTAAAGCTGTTTGCTGGTGCAGATGTTTGACTTTGGAGCAGCAAAGGAATCTCTCTTTTATTTTGGGGAGAGACGAGAGAGCGAGAGAGAGTATGTGAAACATCAACTACACTGTACAACTGGGAAAAAAAAGTGAAAAATATTTTCCAACTGTCAGTGATGATGATGATGACGTTGATGATGAGGAGAGTAAGGAGTTTCATTCTTGAAGTGCTCTATTCCTTGAGGCACTTTAGACTGGGGTCGACTCAAAACTTCCTCTGCGGTTGTTTGTCGGACGGGAAGGCGGTCGAAGCGGTATCTCTATATGAGTGCATGTATGAGGTTGGCTATATTGTTTGTGTTGTTTTTCAATGACTGCATAATGTTTTTCATATGGCTCCCTAGAGGGGGCGCTGTGTGCTATGCTGAACATAAACTTTATAGAGAAACATTTGTGTAAATATGTGTACTCTCTGGCCTCGTCAACTTAACTGAAGCGAGAATATTTTGTGGATTATGTCAGCTAAAGACAAAGAAGAAGAAGGAAAGCTTGAGGGAAACTTTTTGATGCCAGCTTCAAGCGTTCCACCAATCAGCCCCTTAGTTTTTCAGAATTGTGAAAATTCTTCAAATACAGTTTTAACCTGTTGTTTTTTTCTTATTCTAAAATGCTGAAGTCACACACATTTTTCACAACAAATGCAGTTTCTTACATCTTCTAAACTTGTCACTGTCAGAAGAGTTACTGATAAAGAAATTATAGTTGGAAAATCAAATTTTTTATTTATTTAAGTTTTGGAGAGGAAGCTTTTGGGGAGGAAGCTGCACTGTTTTATGTCATGCGAGTCGTAATCCTTCCCTTCGAAGATTTTCGCCTTTGAGACTAGTGATCTGCCTGTAGGATTTGCTGGGTTGACCTAAGTTATCAAGCTTCCTTGTTTCCGACTGTTCACTTTCTGCAACCAACTGAATATATTATTTTTATATTTCCTTGTCTTGTACCCGGAGCCTTTTTTTTTCTTTCTTAATTCGCGGATCTATCACGTTGGTATTGTTAAAAACAATTATCTTTTTAACGCGATTCTTAGGGTAGAACCAAAGAAAACGACACCAAAAAAACATAAAAACTGTTATAACAACTGTTTGTTAAATAAAAACGGCTGTAACGATTTTCATATTTTTTTTTGTCTAAAAGAAACTAAATAATATACTTCGTTTGGAGGTCACGTTTTGAAGGTATATTTTGGTAAATTAAAATAAAAAATGTACATAATATTCCTTTTGTTTTAATGTCTTAAAAGATTTCTTAAAAGCTTTAATATTCCATACAATTCTTAACAAAGGAGCAAGCACGTGCTACTCGATCGTGCATTTTTTTTTTTTAACCCTCTAGTGCATGAATTAATATTAGCGGACGAAAAAATTAAAAAAATGCTTTACGTGGGTTCTTTGGGTTGTTTTAAAACGGTTTTCATAAAAAAATTGTTTAAAAAATTTGTTTATAAGCCAAATTTGGCTTCGTATGCATTAAAAGGTAAGAAATTTTACTAATATTACTTGTTCAGATTATGTAAAGAATAGAATTAAAAATATCAAAAGATAAATATTTATCATTTAAAAACAAAAAAAAAAGTAAAATAAATGTATTGCATTACAAAAGGTTAAGAATTAATTCAAATTTAGCTCACTTTAGCACATGGAACCGAGAAAAGCAATTTGATTTTGTCCGTTATATATATTTTTTCTGGTTGACATTCTTTCCACTGCCGAAGTAAGTCCTGCTCCAACATTTTCACCCACTCCCAGACCGTACAAAAACTAAAAATTAATAAAATGATTGAAAAATATTAAAGGTGAGCCCCCCTCCCCCTAAAATTTTTGTGGTTACGCCGCTGGAAATTGGGTTAACATGAGAAAAATGTCTCTAAAAGCGAAGGGGTTCCATTTCTGAAGTAAAACATAGCTTCCAATCAAAATAACAATGTAAAAAACAAAATTTTCCAACAAAAAAATTTAACAAATTGTTTAGATTTACAACCCCTTAATGCATACGAAGCCAAATATGGCTTACGTACTTTTTAACCTCAAAAGACCAGGCCAATAATTTTGTTTCAATAAAAATTGGTTCATAGCATACACAATTAGACAATCGATCAAAAATAAATTTGTAATTCCACTTTACTTTCCAAACAAACGCAGTAATTAACACTTTAAGTATGAATATATTCTACACTTTCGATTTCAATGCACACGACTGATCGACTCACCTGTGATCATAAAATTCACCTTTATTTTGTGTCGGACACACGAAAAAACTATCTCTATGGGTTCTCAGAAACACAAAGAAGAGGATTGTATTTAATCTTTACCATTTTTACTTGCGATATAGGTACTATAGGGCAAGTTTAGGATTCGTAAAAATCGAACTCGAGATAACAATTTTACATGACATTACGATGATAGAGAATACCAAAAAAAAGGTCCGGCAATTCTGTCTGTCTGTATGTCTGTCTGTCTGTCTGTCTGTCTGTCTGTCTGTCTGTCTGTCTGTCTGTCTGTCTGTGTGTACCTCGAGCTACCGCCTAAACTAATAGAGCGATTTCCTTCAAACTTGGTATTTAACAGTTTTGGGTAATTCCCTAGAGGACAAATTAAATTTTTTTTTTTAGGACCAAAACTAACGGTACCTGTCATATAACGGAAATAGAAAAGTTAATGTTTTTCAAAAACGGCTCTAACGATTTTGATTAAAAATTTTGTGTGTAGTGTAGCACATAAAAGCTTCCTTTTGAAATAAAAAAAATTTTTTTTAAACCGTTATTAACGGTACCTGCCATAGAACGGTTTTTTTTGATTTATGAATTTCTCGTAAACGACAAAACATATTTCGACCAAAATTTTTGTACAGAAACATTTAAACTATCGTTATTTAAAAAATTTTTAATTTTTCAAAAAAACACATTTTTAAATTTTTAAAAAATATTTCAAAATTTTTTTTTGAAAAATCAATTTTTTGGAAACGGGTTAGTAAAAAATTTTGAAATTCCGTTTTTGTGTTTAAATTAATTATTTCTTCAAAATGGCATACCAACTTTTTTTTCGAAAAATGTTAGAAATTTTTTATATATAAAAAATTATTTTTTTTTTAAAACGGCTCTAACGATTTTCGAAAAAAAATTTCTAAAAATTCCTTTTTATACAAGAAATAAAATGGCATACTTAGTTTTTTGTAAAAGATCATTTGAAACGGTATTTAATTATTTATAAAAAAAGATTTTATTTTTTTTTGTGCCACTTATGAAATTCCGTGAAAATATCAAATTTTCCCTTATTTAGTTCAATAAAAAGCTTTAACATTAGAGTAACTTTTACCATAAGAGCAAGTACGTGCGACCCCAGTCGTGCAATTTATTTTGTAACAGAGAAGAGAAAAGTGCATACAAACAGACAAAACCATATTTGGCTTCGTATGCAGTAGAGGGTTTTAACACGGTTAGTGGAGACGCCAAATGACATTTATTGGGACTTTTTATGACTAAGTATTTGATGGGCTTTAATTTTGTGGAATTTAATTTTTGCGAATTTGTCATAGTTTTCAAAATATTAACGAAATACCAAAAAAATAGAACCTTCACCCACTGTCTTCCTCTCAAATCTAAAGTTCACATCCCAGATTTCGGGACTTTGGATATTTATGTTTTACACGGTGAAAAAATAAGGCACTTTAAAATAAGATGATGCTTACTTTAAGCTCCATTTTTCTTAAAACACTAAGATTTCTTAAAATAATTGAAATCCGCATAAACTCTGTTTAATTTTAACAGAACTTCATTTTAATTCATTCAAAAATGAAAAGATTTCATTTTATTTTCTATGTGCAACACATTAATAAAAAAAGAGATTTTCTAAAAAAAAAGGAATATATTATAATTAGTGTGGATTTCAAGAAATTATATATTAAATTTTAATTTAAAATGGAAGTCTTTTTTATCAAAAAAAAAAACCATGCAAAAAATTGGTTAAATTTAATACAGAATCTTCTCGTTTTTAGCATTACTTTTTTCTTCGTGTATTTAAAGGTCGTAATCCTATACTACTTAAAATAAAACCCAGACTATATTTATCGTTGACGTAGAAACTTTTTTTTTATCTTTTAAAGTGATATTTTTGTAGGTTCGAATTTTTGTAAAGAATCAACCCATTTTAAGGACTCTAAAAAAACCTCAGGATATTTTCGTTTTTTTTTTTTTTTAATAATTCCAAAGCATCATCAGTTCATTTATTTCTTACTTTTTTTTTGTCAATTTTTCACTTTCTTTCAAAATCAATACAAAATTTTTAATATATTATTTATTTATGCATTGAAATAAAGAAAGACAGGTACCAGCCACCCTATCGTGCATTTTATGTGTTTTTTTTTTTTTTTTAATTCATTTTTTTTTCTTACCCACCTACACTGTAATAGAACTACTCTAATTTTTAAAAAACACGTCACTTTTTCATCAGTTTGCTTCCCTTTTTTTTCATCAGTTTAATGGGGTAGATATATGTAGGTTAGAATAGGTAAAAAAAAAAGTATATAAATATTTTCATTTACTTTTCGAAATTCAAAACGATTTTTCCCCAGAATCCCAAATAGCTACCTACAAATGAATTTTATTTCCTCGATGTTGTAGCATAAAGGCTTTTCGCATTTATTTAAACTATAGGTACTATATTCCCGGAATGAAAAAGACCATTTGCCATCGTGCTGCCATCAAATATCTAGTCTCTGACATCAACTTTCCTTCAGTAAATAGAAAAATTAATAATTTACTCGGTAGAAAAAAAAAAAAAAACAACCTTTTTCGATAAAATTGAAAAGCGTTTAAAATGCGTAGGTACGAGAGTGTAGGTAGGAAAAACATCACAAATATACCCCTCATTACATCCGAATACTTTTTTCTTGTAATAAATGTTGATGATGATGTTTTTCTGGCATACTGATGGGCTGGTACTTTTGCTTTTTGCTCTGCTGTAAAATTAAATTGCAAACAGATAAATACAAGGTATGTATATTGGAATCTTTCGATTGAAATCAATCGATGTACTTTTTTTTTTATAAGTAGGCAATAAAAACCGACCAAATTGCACCCTTTTATTGACAGTTTATAAGAAGCTATATACCTAGAAGGTAAAGCATAGGAAGAGCAGACAACATTACAAATTTATAACCACCAAGCTTCATGGTTTGATTATATACGAGGAATTCATTTTGAATTCAAATGAGAGGAGGAGAATTTAGTTCAAATTTATTGAAAGATATGGTTTTTGGTTGTGGTCTTTTAAATGACAAAGGTATGGGAATTGAATTGAATATAAACATTTTGTTGGAGAAAATCCAAAAAGTAAAATCACTTAAATTGAAACTTTGATCTTTTTGGGATTGTTTTCCCTTTGCTTTACTTCTTAACTGTGCCAACACAAAAAAAAAAAAAAACAAATAGTTGACCATCTTTCGATTGACTGAGCTCATAAATTCATTAACAGATCCCAAAGGGATGTGTATAAAAAGGAAAGGCTAAGACATGTTAAAAATGACCCAGAAATTCCACAAAGTTATTAGAGGGATGGAGTTGAACCAGTTTTTTGGGATGTAACATGCATCTTAATGTTCTATATACTGTCCCATGACAATTTAAAAGATTTTTCGTGTATCTATTTTAAGAAGGCTTTTGGCAGTCAATATGGTAGAAATAGCAATGCCAGATGAATATTTTCTTTTTTATAAAATTGCATTTTTGATTAAGAAGAATGCCCAAAAATATAAGGAGAAAAAGTGTACCAAATTCTAAAAGTTTGGGTTCAAATTCGTATCAATAAAATTTTGACTGTTCTCTTGACAATTTTTCTTTTAATTACCGATTTTTAAAGTTATTTCAAAAATTGACAAGTAAACAATCAAAATTTTATTGGTACGAATTTGAACTCAAACTTTAGAACTCCTTTTTTAACAGTAATGTTTTTGTTGTGATTTCACTACTTTTTGCAAGGTATGGCTGTAGAATTGAAAATCCCTATATTTGATGAAAATTCAGTGAAAATGGGCGGTTGCCACGCCCCCTGGCTGAAATTGTCATAAAACTTTGTATAAACTACCAGCTCTACCATGCTACCAAATTTCAAGATTCTACGACTATCAGAAGTGCTCTATAATATTTGATGAAAATTCAGCGGAAATGGGCGGATGCCACGCCCCCTGAATTGAAAATCTCAAATTTTCGATTTTTCCCTTTGTATACCCCACAAGTCCTATCACCGTGTAATTTTAGGTTTCTACGTTAACGGGAAGTTCTCCATAATTTTGATGATCTGTCAGTGAGGCCCATTTGCTCATACTAGTCATAAATTCTAATCTTAGCTAGGTCGAACATAACTCTTATGATTTACTTAGTTTATTCTAAGTTGCTAAAAAATATTTATGTTCAACCTAGCAATTATTTACTTTCATGCGAGAAATCGCTGAGAACTTCAAATTAATTTGTCAAATCGATAAAAACGTCAGTTTGTTTTATTTGTTTTTGAGAAAATTTAGCAAAAATATTGTGAAAAATGCCTTTGAATTAATTGAAAAAGGTGAAAATAGTGAAATTCTAACAGAATTGGTGTTAAATTTAATAAATGAAGTAATTTTAGCGAATGTGTATGTATTTTGTGAACGTATGTGTGTGTCAAAATTAATATTGAAAAAAAAAACAACAAAAGGGTGAACAATTCCTTAAAATTTTGTTAAGTGAATTTTTGCATTTGCATTTTGCAGATGGTTACAATTTATAAAAGTAAGTTAAATGATAATACTATACTTAGTTTTTGTTCATTTTGGTAACATGGCGTCAGTTTTTGAGCTGAATACTCCCTTTTTTATCAAATAAATGTGCTTAAGTAAAACATAAACTACTTAAGTTCTACTATTTCTTCCCCCTAAGTTATGTTAAACTTAGAGAAATTTATGACACAATTTGAAGTTCGTGCAAACCAATATGTAGAACTTAAGGGTTTATGTTTCACATAAATATTTAAGTTTCGTTGAAATTTTGTAAGGAGTTTGGTTTTGACAAGCTAAATAAATGTTTGAAATTTCTAGCATCTTTGGTGAGGAAGTTTGAGGGGGTCGAAAATGGCCTGAGTTGTTTCCTGTAAATAAGGGTGTAGTGTCAAAGTTGCTAGAGAACTTGGCTGGGCACTACCTTGCCCCTTGATAATAACAATTTTTACATAGTAAAGCGAGATTTTCTCCCCTTTGCCACGCCCACTTCTGAATATAATTATTTATATCTAGAAAAGGGCTTGCACGATTTGAATAAAACTGAAGAAATTTAATTATCTAGGCGAGTTCAAAAACATAAAATTATGTCGACCCTATTCGCCAACTGCCACGCCTACTTTTGTAAAAAAATAAAAAAAAAACAAGTGTTTTGCTAAGATTTCTTGATCTTCAGGCTCTAAATTTGATTGCATATTAAATTTTAAATCTATAAACTGCAAAACACCTCGCACTCGGGCTGTTGAGTTGGAATATCAAACATCAAAAAGCTGTCAGTTTGATCACATTCTGTAAAAAATACTCATAAACAAACATTTGTTGCAAGTAAAAGCGCAACTTGGTACAAAAAAAAAACTTACTTTTTTTAAAAAGATACATGTAAAAAAAACTATGCAGTAAGAATAATTATATTTTCTCTCCTGAATGTTATAATGTTAACCTAGCGAAAAAAATATCATATATTCTTTTCTTTTCTCCAGTAAATGCTCTTTCAACCGGGAACTACAAATCTTACTTTCATTATTTTTTTTTATTGATCTTCTGAGGATCTATGACAACAGAAAATTGAACTTTAACATAAATTAACTGTGGATTCATTCATTTAGACTTATTACCTTGAATTTGGCATAATTGCTCCACATTTTTTGCAAATTTTTTTTTTTTTTTTTTGATTTCTCCACTAGTCGCCGCACTGTGTCCGACTTCAGACAAAAACCTGAAAATAACCGTTGTGAACGATTAAAAAGTTTTTCAAAAACTTTATGGCTGAAACCGCGTTTTTTGTGTGAAAAGGCTAAAATTTTCCAAATAAAATGAATAAAACAAATAGTAAGTATCTACTTAACCAAATATCCACCAAATTTTAACCCGGAACAACAAAGGTACCAAAAAAATATCTTGTTACTTTGTAATATTCTTGATTAAATATTGAGACGATGATTTTTAAAAATCTTACAAAAAATTAAAAAAAGTTTTGGAAAATGCTAAAAGGCGAGCGCTTTTTGCCAACATTTTCCAAAACATTTTTAATTTTAAAATTTTGACCAACCCTTTTTTTGGAATAGAATATTTTTACTTAAACTTTTTTTTGTGTTAAAAAACTTAGCAATCAATTCAGTACATTCTTTATACTCAACAATGTATACAGGCTTTATTTTATTACTCTTTTTTTGTTATTAAATCTAAATAAATCTAAGAATGGCAACACTTCACCCCCGCCTCTAGAAAGTATTAACTTATTTACGTTACTTCCGGTAGAGTGAAAATAAATAGTTCTATGATGGGACCATCATGTTGAAGATAACAGAGTAATTTTTTTTTTTTTTTTGGAATAGAGTATTATCCTTTTTACTTTTTCCCGTTTCCATTCCATATTGTAAATGTATCATTCCTTATAGAGTTCATTCTCGTTGAGAACTAAACTACTAAAAATGAAAAGGGCAGTTGCTTTCTCTTTTACGTCAGCTAAAGCAAGCAAACTGGATAAAAGTGGCCACAACAAAATGAAACGATATGGGTTAAATTAAAAAGAAAATAACCTGTAATCCATATAGTCAAGGACCAAGAGGGAATTGAGTTGTGGTGGGGAGAAGGGGTACGGAAAAAACGTTGAAAGGATTCATCCCAGAGAAGGACATAGAAATAGAAATTGATACCAAACACACTAATGCTATAGTATAGTTGGTGGCTGGGCCAAATGTGTGATGTGTGTATATTTATAGTCAGCTTAATGACAGCGCATTTGTAAATGTCTGATTATTTGCCGGCTGGTCCACACTATACCCCTAGAGAATAAATTGCGGTCTACTATTTTTTTTTTGTTTTTTTTTTTTTTTGCATTTTTGATATGCTTGCTGTCTGTCGGATCTCTAGATCATCCGTTTGGGTCTTGATTATGGGAAGGGCTCTGATGCAAAGCCCTTCGAGAAAAGGAGAAGATAAACATATGCTACTGAATGGGGTTCCATTAATTAGATTTTCCTTGTGGTGATGAATTATTTATTAATCTATGGCTACGCTGAAAATTGAATGTAAGGGAAGAAAAATGAAGCCCAGAAAATCGATGCGAAGAAAGTCTTCAATGGTTTTATCCTAAAAGTTTAAGTCCTTTTATTGAAAAAAAAAAAAAAAAAAAAATACAGAGATTTTTTATCTCTAAAACGTGATATTATAGATTTCTTAAGTAGTCCAGTCAAGTTATACTTTTGCTGAGAAATAATTCGCAACTGCAATTCGTACCTAAAATATGAAAGTACACTAGTACAGGAACTAAACCCCCCATTTTCCGAACAAATGTCTGGACGACTTTGGCCGCCATTTTGTTTTGAACAGTTTTGCGACTATCGCTTGTAGTTCGGCTAGTTTTGGTGTTAGAGAAAAATGTTATGAGACAAACTTGTAGTAAATTTTATTTCCCACAAAATATATTTTATAACTTTTTACTCTAAAACCCACCATTTAGGAATTATAATGAATTTCGTAAAATGCTATGCTTACTTTTTTTTTATATGCACCATAACTTTTTATTTTAAATTTTTATCAAAACATTGTTGTTATAAAAATTGAAGAACTATTAATTAACTATGTTTTTCTCATATAAGTTTTTTTTGTCCGACGTACCGTTCCCTCACTAGAACGAAAAATCAATAAAAAAAAATTAGAAAAAACAGGGTGAGGGGAGAGCACGATAACTATGGCGCTGAGATTTGATAACTGTATTTTGTAGAAGGGTTCAATACAAGTATTTTTTACTTTGGGAGGGGGGTCTATCTAACCACGTTTAGGCGGGAGGGGAAATTTTCTAAAAAACAACCTAATATTAAAAAAAATATTAAAAAACAACGGCAACACTAAGAGTTATGAAGGATATTTTTTTCAAAAACCACAAGTAAAGGATTTATTTTAATTTTTAAATAGTGTTATTAAGATTAATAGTTTTTGAAATAATCGATCTCAAAGTTAAAATTAGCGAAACAAATTAAAAAAAAAAAAACACATTCAATACTATTTTTGTCATGACCATTAATTTCAATACAAAATTTACTATTAGGTACAATAAAACTACCTTGGCTGATTTTCTATCAAACACTGAAAACCGTATATTTCATGACTTCTAGTTTTTGAGAAAATTAAAAACAAATACTTTTTTATCAGATGTTCACTTATTACTTGCTCTATAGGGCAAGTATTGGTTTCGTGTCGAAAAAAAAATTTGAGGTTTTAATCAAAACCAACATTACGATGATGGAGAATTTAAAAAAAGTGGGTCTCGCAATTCCGTCCGTGCGTCTGTGCGTCTGTGCGGTTGTGCGGTTGTGCGTCCATCTGTACACATTTCCACAGCCTAAACGGGTGGACGGATTTTCTTCAAATTTGGTACAGATGATTTTTATGGAATTCTGAAAGTTGGTTTTTTTTTGTTTTTTTATATCTCGTTTAGAACGTATACCTCCCATACAAAAAAATACGATATTGCGAATTTCTCGAAAACGGCTCTAACGATTTTGATTAAACTTTTTATACGTAATATTTAAAGCAGTGGAAATAAAACTGCATTTTTATTTTTTCTCAAAAAAGTCAAATAACAAAAAAAAAAATTTTCATGCCCTAAATGTCGGCTCTTCCCCAATATCAACTTTTTTTAAATTTAGAGCCAGCTTTTAAAATCTACAAGTAGACTAAAAGTGCTTTGAACTGCAAGAGCAAGTACGTGCGACCCCAGTCGTGCATTTTATTTTTTTTTTTGCTATTTTGATAACTTTGGCCATCAATTGTTAATCTGTTTTTTTGTTTCATTTTTCAATTTTCGCAAAAACAAGAAGGCATAGAAAATCAGCGAAGGTAGTTTTATTGTAATAGTAAATTTGTATTGAAATTAATGGTCATGACAAAAATAGTATTGAATGTGTTTTTTTTTTAATTTGTTTCGCTAATTTTAACTTTGAGATCGATTATTTCAAAAACTATTATTTTAATAACACTATTTAAAAATTAAAATAAATCCTTTAATTGTGGTTTTTGAAAAAAATATCCTTCATAACTCTTAGTGTTGCCGTTGTTTTTTAATATATTTTTTAATATTAGGTTGTTTTTTTAGAAAATTTCCCCTCCCGCCTAAACGGGGTTAGATAGACCCCCCCCTCCCAAAGTAAAAAATACTTGTATTGAACCCTTCTACAAAATACAGTTATCAAATCTCAGCGCCATAGTTATCGTGCTCTCCCCTCACCCTGTTTTTTCTAATTTTTTTTATTGATTTTTCGTTCTAGTGAGGGAACGGTACGTCGGACAAAAAAACCTTATATGAGAAAAACATAGTTAATTAATAGTTCTTCAATTTTTATAACAACAATGTTTTGATAAAAATTTAAAATAAAAAGTTATGGTGCATATAAAAAAAAAGTAAGCATAGCATTTTACGAAATTCATTATAATTCCTAAATGGTGGGTTTTAGAGTAAAAAGTTATAAAATATATTTTGTGGGAAATAAAATTTACTACAAGTTTGTCTCATAACATTTTTCTCTAACACCAAAACTAGCCGAACTACAAGCGATAGTCGCAAAACTGTTCAAAACAAAATGGCGGCCAAAGTCGTCCAGACATTTGTTCGGAAAATGGGGGGTTTAGTTCCTGTACTAGTGTACTTTCATATTTTAGGTACGAATTGCAGTTGCGAATTATTTCTCAGACCTCCATACAACCAAATATAATTTGACTGGACTAAAGCTATTGCATATATTTTATCGCGGGCTTTGAGCGCGGGGACCAAATCAAGAAATTTCGTAACGAAAAAACCTTACACCACTCGGGTGGTTCGCTCAACGTTTATGTATATGGTACGACTGTACGAAGCTTGCATGGATCAAGACGAGCAAAAACAAAACACTTGTAGGAGATCGACATCAGCCACCAGTGAGGAAAGTACCGTAATCTCAGTTTTTTTTTTTTAATTTTGACACTGTTTCCTTTACAAAATTGTAACCTTTTTTGTAGGTGTCGTAAAGATATGGTTCAAGCATATATTTAAAGGTGAAAAGATTAGCTTTCAAATGATAAAAATGGACCAAATAGAAATAGATAGAAAAAAAATGTTTTTTGATGAAAATTGACTGCATTAAAAAAATTCCAACTTCTAAATGTCGCACAAACATGATTACGGTGAATATTAAAAGATAAAATAATAAGCTTTCAGATGATATAAAATTTATTGTAGATTGTCATGTAAAAAAATTGAAAGTATGATGTGTAAAGAAAAAAAAGTTAATTTTTTTCTTGAAAAATGGGTCATTTCAAGTATTAATTTTTATACTTTTTACTCAACATATTTTGGTAATGGTTAAATTCTTTATAAGAAATACAAGGCTTATTGAAGGTATGATTTTTTTTTGTATAATTTTGTATACATATAAAAAAATTGACATAATTAGAAATGCTTATTTTTATTTGTTCATTTTAATTAATTTTTTTTGCAATGTAATAGCTTTTCCTCGAGTGCCACAATTTTTTTACCTCAAAATTCGAATTTAGAATTTCAGAATATATGGAAAAGCCTCCGTTTTGAAATTTAAAAACAAATTGGCAGCCTTTTCATTTCTTTTCGTGATGAAATGGCCTTGCCATCCAAAGCCGATATCTTTTAACTTAAGTCTTGAAACCATTTTTGGTTTACAGATATGAGTGAACAGTGAACAGGCCTATGCATTTCGGTAAAAAAAATTCTAAATTAATTTTTTTTTTTTTCATATTTTTGGAAAAAATCAAGGTTAACCCCTTTTCGCAGAAAAATATCATTTTAAAAAATTTCCTCCAAATCTTTCAAGTGAGATATCAAAATAAAGGAGGCTTTTAGTTATTCATCGCTAAAAACCAAAAGAGTCTTGGAGGTCTGGTTCCAAACATTTTTTTTTCTTTTCTTTACATTTCGAAGCCGATATCTTTTAATCAAAGTCACAAAACAAGTTTAGGTTTACAAATATGAGTTTACTATGAACAAGCCTATGCATTAAAAAAAAAAAATCAAAATTTATTTTTTTCAGATTTTTGGAAAAAAAACAAGGTTAACCCCTTGCTAAAAAAAATTCCATTTCCAAAATTCTTCTTCAAATCTTTCGGATGAAACATCAACAGAAAGGTCTCTTTAAGCTCTATTCATTGCTGAAAACCAAAAGATTTTTGGAGATCTGGTTCCCGAGATATTTCCATTTTTCCTTTCTTTTCCTTACATTCTGAGAGATGAAGGGCACCACTGAGAAGCGTGTAGCAAAAAATGAAATGTGAACATGTATGTACCCTCATAAATTCTAAACTACTTATCCAAATTTGACAAATAAGGTTTGGTTAAAAGTGTCTTGCTTGGCCGTTGGCTATAGGTAAAATAATGTTTTTAAATAAGACGCCATCTAGAAGTGAAAGCTTTGAACTCAAATCTCCCATAGCTTGCCCTTAGTGGTTTTCCATAAACCATTCGTTTGGGGAGTTGAGACGTTTAGTGTTTTGATTAGCAACTTCTTAACTACAACATACTAATATTTCATCAAATCCCACTGAAAACCATTTCCCAAAATTTGGGGTCCTTTTTTTGCATTCTTGGTAGGTAATTTTTTAAAATTGATTTTTATTTTACTAAGACATCATTTTCGGAACATTCACACGGAATATAAGTTAAAATCCTAGACAAATAATTATAACAGTTGGTAAACTGTTTAATGCCACCAACACACACACATTTGTATATTATGTACTGTACATTCAACAACATCAAATCATAATAAACTAACAAACTTTTCCCCTTAACCTCAACAGCACACCATTTTGTACTGGTACTCTTCTCTTAGTTCTGCAGCACAAATCAGCAACAGCAGGAGCAAAGCAGCACTTTTGTGAGACAATTTACATTTTTGAAATCAAAAGCTCGACAGAACAATGTCAAGCATAAGAGGTGCCATGAAAATTAAATGACTTCAAATTAGCCGGATTCTAATCCGCGTGTTAAATGTGTCTGTATATTTTACGGTAACCGTATAAAGATATACCATATACGCATATGTACGTTTATAATATTGTTAAGGAAAAGCCTTTTTCACCCCCGCCCCATCCAGACATTATTCACAGTTTGGAGTTTGAGCATCCTCATCCGCCAGCCATAAATGCGGTTTATCGAGGATGTTTAAATGTTCTGAGTCTCGTTATATGGGTGCGTATGGCGGCGGGGCGGTAAAGAGCATGTATAGCACGTGTGTGCGATGATGTGTGCTCTTTGTTGTGTCTAATTGTTATAAACTTTTGCGCTCACCCTTGCGAGTGCAGGCTATAACGAAGCTCATATATAGATAAACTTGGAAAGGAAGGTATAGGTAGAATTCCAGCACGGTATGGCTGCGTGGTTTGCGTTGTCTCTAGATTACTGGATTGAAAGGATTTGAGACTAACATGCAGCATCTATAAACGGGGTTTTTCGAAGAGTTCCGGTAACTCGGATGGATATATGCAGAGTTGAAAACCGCTTTCATCTCGTTTTATACTGGTGGGTGCTATGTGTACGAGAGTATACTGGTATGATGGTTTTGTGGGCTTGAATACCGTCGTACCTTCTGCATGTGATGTGTAAATATCTTTATGAAATCTAAGCCCTGGTAAACAAAGTGGGAATTATGCTTTAGTGTGTTTGGATGCAATTCTTTTTTTTTATTTTGTGCTAGATACTTTTGTATCCTTCCTTGCTAGTTTGCAAAATCTCTGTTAGTGTCAGAAGTATGCATAGAGATCAAGTGCTAATTAAAAGAAAATTGTTTGCAAATATTTGTATTTTTTTTCAAGTTTTATTTTTGTTTTTAATTTACCATAAGAAAATTTTGAAAAATTTAATAAAAAGTTTGAAGAACCAACCAAATTAAGGGCGAAATTCTTAGTCGTTACTCAAGTTAAGATTTTTCTAAATTTAACCCTCTGTCGGCACACGGGTGCGAATTTGCCAGGACAAAAATAAAAAAGTTACGATTTTTCAAAAAAGTGGTCACAAAAAAGTCTCTTTATAAGGGTGAAAATATTTTTTTTCGGAATTGTGAATACAATATTCGAATTCCTCGGAATATTCTACATCAATTTCATACTTGATTCTCTATAAAATATTTTGAACAAAAAAAGTTCTAGCGACATGAAAAAGTATAAACCAAATTCGCACCCGTGTTAAGCATTCACTTGAGTAGAATAAAATCTTGACTTGACAAAATATTTTTTTTAATCAAACTCACAATGAAATTTGACTGATTTTAGGAAACTATCATCTAAAAATATATAAATATTACTTATTAATTCCCTATTTGTTTATTTCTTTTGTGTTAAATATCGTCTATCGCAACAAAAACAAAACCAAATCGATGAAGAATTATTTAAAATAATATATTTTCAGATGACAGCTGGATTGAGAACATTTTTTCATCAAGTCGAGACTTTACTTTACTTAAGTGGATCGCTCTATTCTTGCTGCGAATTATGACATTACTTGAGGGAATTCTTAAGTTGAGAAAAATCTCAACTTGAGCAACGACTATGAATTCGGCTCTAAAATTTATAGAAAAAAGATCTAAAAGATCTTCTACTAAACTTGGAATTTTATGTAATAAAAGGATACTTAACCGCTTTTAATTAACTTTCCTAAAAATTGTATCCAATAATCACATTTTAGCTAAAATCAATTTCAACAAAATTGCTGTCATCAACTATTTTTTGTCAGCCAAAAAATATTACGTATACACCATAGGGACCCACTTTGCTAACAAAAAAAAAACATATACAAGAGCTTGTATCATCGATGATTGTTTTTTGATGTCTCAGATCGAATTTTCAAGTAAAGCTAGATTAAAAACCAACATGTGATCATTCAATTATATGTGTTTATAAGATTTATAAGATTAGAGTAGAAGATTGGTCAAAGATTGTTTCTTTAGAAGAAGAAGAGTATATACAATACATTCGGAAGTTTTTAATAATAGACACGATTGAACCACATGCCAACTCAAATCTACGTGGTTACCGAGGTTGAACTCTAATCTAAGACAGAGTACATGCGATTTGTTTTCATCTGTCAAGATAAATTGAAACAATTCGATTCAGAATCTTATGTCGTTTTCGATTGGTTTTACTCAAGGATTCACTCATTCTGAAATCCAATAAAACAGTTTGAATCATTTCCACTCAATTCTGAAAGTTTGTATCGGTGTTAGTGAATAATCAAATAAAAAAATTTTAATTTTGTACGAGAAAATTTTGTTTGACATTTATTTTCTATGTATAAGTAATTTTGAGTCGATTCTGATTTGAAATCGAGAAGAGAATTTTACTTCTGAGAAGCGTTTTAGCTGTCATGTTTTTGTGAATAAAACGCTTTCAGAAGGCTTCTGAATGATTCCGGACGCTTCCGGGCGGCCAATCGAAAACGACATTATATTGCATAAAAAAAGGAGTACTCAAAATTGAGTTTAATAAAAAAAATGTAGTAAATTAAAAAACGTAAAAATTGTTCCTAAGGCCCATTTGCTTATACAGATCATAAATTTGAATCATAGCTAGGTCGAACATAGCTTTTATGTTTTACTTAGTTTATTCCAAGTTGCTAAAAAATATTTATGTCCAACCTAGAAATGATTAACTTTCATGCGATAAAAAGCTGAAAGTTTCAAATTAAAATGTCAAATCCATAGTCATTTATTTTGAATTTGTTTTGAGAAATTTTAACTAATAAAATTCAAAAATCTTGCTAAATCTTAAATTTTATGCTTTTATATTGTCGAGAAGAAGTGAAAATATTAAAAATGACCAAAAATATGTGATTTTTATCAACAAATAATATTGATTAATGTGACGGACAATTTGTATTTTGAATGTGTTTGTGTGTCAAAATAAAATTAGAAATACTACAGAAAAATAGTGTAGTGTTGAAAAAAATTTTGCGGTAAATTTATAAATCTGCTGATGGTTAATGTTTATGAATGCATGTTATTGGCAATGATTTGAGATTTTCTGCTTATTGTAAGACCTTCATCTTTTCTCAAGCGGAATTATTTCTTTACTTCTCAAATAAAAGGTACTTAAGTGGAACATAAAATGCTTATATTCTACTATTTCTTCCCCCTAAGTTATGTTCAACTTAGAGGGACTTATAAAGAAGAATGATAAAATTTCCAAACACAAATGTTGTTTTTTTTAAAAGTTTTGTTTTTGAGCTTTTAGAATAAGAGCTGTTGAGGAACGTTTTACCTAAAATTCTTAACATGGTTTTGCATTTTGTGGATAAATATCAAAAACTACGGTGTGTGACTTGAAATTCTCAAAAAGTTCACTATATCGGAGAGAAAATGCATACCTATGCAAACATTTGAAAAAACTGTAAGCAATCGTTAAATCCGTAGAAAAAAATGTTATTCTATGATACTGGCAACAATAATTGTTGTTATTAAAAAGGTAAAGTGTTTCAAAAATTTTAAAATGTCACAAATTCATTTTTTCGCGCATACATATTTTTTGAAAAGTAGGTAAATGTAAATAATATTTAAAAAAGGGTATAAATGCAAGAGTTGTAGTTCAGGTATTTCAATATCTACTTTGTTTAAAGATAAATATTCTTTAAAAAAGTGATCATTAATTTTTGTATTTTTGTAATATAAATCAACACTTAAAAACTTAATTTCGAAATTCTTAACTCCGTTTACAAAAAAAAAAAAATTATTAAAAAAAAAACAAATATTTTAATTACACTAAGACCAACGTAAATAACACATGCACAAAAAAAATATATTTAAAAAAAATCGTTTTCTTGACATTGACATTGAAAAATTGTTTTGTTGACACTTCCGTGTAAACATTTTAAAGTCAACTTTATCGTTTACGGAAAGTCTAAAAAAAACTGTTCTATGCCAGGTAGATAGCTAGATTTAAAAACGGTTTAAGCAATATTTCTTTTTTCAGTTTGGATCATTTTTTTTTATTTGGATAATTTCACACAAAAATTTTGATAAAAATAGTTAAAGCCGCTTTTGAAAAAAAAAACACTTTTTATTATGGTTGTATGGCAATTACATTTAGTTTAAGCTCTAAAAAAGAATGATTCGCCTTCTAGGTAACCCAAAACTGTTAACTGCCAAGTTTACAAAAAGTTGAAACTTTATAATGATTAAATTATTTTATAAAAATTTGCAAACATTTTTCAAAAAAATAGCAAAGCCTTTTAGAATTTATAATATGTATAAAGGCAAAGTTTAAAATAATTCAATACCATGTTTAAAAAAAAAATTGATTTAAAAAATATCTACACTTTTTTAACCGCAAAAAACTATTCTGTAAAAAATTGTTCATTGGAATTCCATAGGTAGGTATGTCCACTTACTAAAAAATTCGAAATCAAGAGTCAGTTACTGTTAATAACATTCTAACAAAAATTTAAATTATACATTTTAAAGGTTTAATTTATATGGTACAGGTAGGTTGGATTTTGGTCTTCAATCACTCTTAACTATACTAGATTTGAAGCAAAGGACTTTGGTCGGTTAAAGGTACCTTGGGATAGTGAAAGACAGACAGAACTTCGAAAACCACCGTTTTCACATTTGCAACCTTTTGCAAAGATAAAAGGATTAAAAAACAGAAATATGTAAGAATTAAGAATTATTGAAACAGTTAATTTTAAATAAAATAAATTGCACGACTGGGGTCGCACGTACTTGCTCTTATGCTTAAAGTAACTATAATGTTAAAGCTTTTTATTCAAGAAATTTAAAATTCGATATTTTGAAGAAATTTCATAAGTAGTATAAAAAAATTAAATCTGTTTTTATAATTAATAAAACTCCGTTTTAAAATATCTTAAAAAAAAAAAAAAATATGCCATTTTATTTCTCGTATAAAAAGGTATTTTTAGAAAAAAAATTTTGAAAATTGTAGGAGCCGTTTTTTAAAAAAATAATTTTTTATATATAAAATTTTTTTAACATTTTTCAAAAAAAAAGTTGGTATGCCATTTTGAAGAAATAATTAATTTACACATAAAAACTAAATTTCAAAATTTTTCATTGATCCGTTTTCAAAAAATTGATTTTTCAAAAAAAAAATTTGAAATATTTTTTAAAAAACCAAAAATGCGTTTTTTGAAATTTTTCTAAAATTTTAATATTATCTTTACTTACACACTTTTGTATAAAAATTTTCATTTAAATCGGGTTAATTTTGTACGAGATATTCAGAAACGAAAAAAACCGTTCTATGACAGGTACCGTTAATAACGGTACAAAAAATATTTTTTTTATTTAAAAAGTTGGCCCTTATGTGTAGTATTACACACAAAAATTTTAATCAAAATCGTTAGAGCCGTTTTTGAAAAAAATTAACTTTTCTATTTCCGTTATATGGCAGGTACCGTTAGTTTTGGTCATAAAAAAAAAATTTCAATTTCCCCTCTAGGGAATCACCAAAAACTGCTAACTACCAAGTTTGAAGAAAATCACTTCACTCGTTTAGGCTGCAGCTCCAGATAGAGACAGACGGACAGACAGACAGACAGACAGACAGACAGACAGACAGACAGACAGAATTGCCGGACCCACTTTTTTGGCATTCTCCATCATCGTAATGTCATGTAAAATTGTTATCTCGAGTTCGATTTTTTTTACGAATCCTAAACTTGCCCTATAGTACCTATATCGCAAGTAAAAATTAAACAGCACCCTTTTAAATGAAACTTAAAACCCTTTATTTTCATAGCTCTTGAAAAAAATGTAACAAAACGAAAACACGAATCACCCACAGTTACAAATCTCCGTCGAGGATTAGCCGTTACAAATTATTGTCGGGCTCTTCATCTTATTAGCTCTATTGTCTGGCAACTGAGGATTGTTGTTGAAATCCTTTACCCATAGAACAACCGACACGGTATTAGAATCTTTTCATCATCAAACACAAAAATGCATCCCGAATGCGACAATGAATATGAGAAACCCAAGTAAAATCTCAATTTTCGATTGTTCTATTCTGTCTGTCCGTTTCGTTTCGTCTGTCTCACAGTAGTAGATAGATACTTATGCTGTCGTCCTTGAAGCTAAGACCAACGAATCCTTATCTCAGTCTTTATGTCTGTCTGGTGCTTTGCTATTTTTGTGTCCTTTCTATCAAAAAGCTTTATCCAATGAAAGTAGAAAAGAGAGTTGCTAACGTCG
Organism: Episyrphus balteatus; assembly: GCF_945859705.1. Classification (NCBI taxonomy): domain Eukaryota; kingdom Metazoa; phylum Arthropoda; class Insecta; order Diptera; family Syrphidae; genus Episyrphus; species Episyrphus balteatus. The sequence continues at coordinate 41,469,316 of NC_079137.1, read as the reverse complement.
GAATGTATAGGTTCTACAAAAGGATTAGCGAAAATCCGTTGCTCACTAGAAATGAAATTCGCAAAAAAAAAAAAAAAAAAAATAAAACCCCAGGAACCAAAACTTTTTCCGGAATCCTATTAAAATGATGCAAAGGAAAGAGTGTTGGTTCACAAATAGAAAAAAAAAGAATATCAAAATCATGATGACAACGGGGACAATACAAAAGTCTACGACAACGCCAACGACCGGGATTTTTCTAAACGAATATAATAGGTATAACCATCTCCTGTGAGACGGGCAAAATTTGATTATGAACATTTGTTTAATGCAGCCGCAGGACATGCGGAAACACACGCATACCATTGCAGCACAATAATATTTATCAAATTCATTTTCGGTGTAGATTTTCCTAAATTCTCAAGGACCAAAGGATACAAAATTATTATCTGACAAAAAGGAACTGGAGATGAGGCAATCCAGTTTTGAGTGTTGCCTTAAACATGAACGGAATGATTGCTATAAGTGAATTCGTAGACAAGAAAATATTTAATTAAGATCCTTGTGATGATTCTCTATAATTGTAACTTTCTCTCTGTGTTGTGTACACTGTACATACCTACTTGGCTCGTAACATCCTTTCACTTTAATTTTTCTTTTTCGTAATTTATGGGTAAAGTTTTTTTTTTTGACATCATCAAAGCGAAAAAGTCTTCATCACTTTGCTTGTGTAAAATATTTAATAGAAATGTTATAGAAGGATGAGCATAATGATGATGATGGGTAAATGGGGGTTAGTAGGAGGAAGGTTGAAATAATGATATGAGGGTGATGTTGGAACATCAACACTCTCTGCTTTCCAAACAGGATACGGGCTATGACGGAGCTATGTTGCCCTCTTGTCAAACATTTAATTTGGCAAATGCAAATTTGGATAGTTTATCTGTTTTGTTAGGGGAAGAATTCTTTCGCTTTGGCTACGTTTGTTGTTGACTCTATGACTGAAAAGGAGAAAAAGGAAAGATTTTTGTGCTTGATGAGATGGAATTCTGAAAAGTTCTTTATATACATATATTTTTTTTTTATTATTGTTGATACAAAAAGAAATGCAAAATCAGACATTTTTGTCGGAAAGGGTATAAATTTTATAGAGAAAATTAGCTTTTAACTTGAATGTTTCTTCGTTTAACTTTTATAAATTGATAGCCTTGGGGGTAGCAAATTTATGTTTTTTTGTTACAAAAAGGAACCCACAAACAAATTTATTTTATTACTTTTAGAATTTGGTTAAGTCAAAAGTAATATTCTTTATGGAGGTAAAAATAGAAATGAAATAAATAAAAATATTATGAGGAATAGCTATTAATGAAAGTGAAGTTGTGTTTCCAAAAATAAAGAGGATCCTGATTTAACATTTTAATTATTATTTAAATATATAACAAGTTTTAATAGAATCAAAACAAGGAATTTAAAATTCATTTTTGACGTGATAACGTCTTATAAATCGATGAACCATGGCAGCCACCACAAAAAAGTGACGCCATTTTCTAACGTTACACTCTCGCACTTTCGCAGTGCGGATTTCAATTAAAAATTAAAAATTAAAAATAAACTATTAGAGATATAAAAATCTTCTATAGCTTATTTGAAAATAATAACCTAAAGCTTAAACCAAATGAAGGATTTTTAAAAATTCCGTCATTTAATAGGGTAAACAGGGGTAAAACGGAAAGATGAAATTTGGGCTAAAATCTAAACGCGAAGTCGTAGAGAATTGATTTTTTTTGCTTTAGATAGATTAGATTCTTCTTCTTCCTTTTTCTCGGCGCTGTTATGATCTCGATGTCGAGGGGATCATAACTATCCCACGTAACTGCTTCACACTAGTGATCCGCCTGTGGGGTTCGCCGGGTTGACCTCAGAAATCGGCGGCAAGCCTCCCGGTTTTGTATTGTTCCATTTCTAAGGCCAACTGAATGCTGGTGGTTTTGCATTTGCTTGTACCAGGAGTTTTTAGGCCTACCTTTCTTTCTATTTCGTGTTGGAACGTTGTATGATATTGCTTTTTTGACGGGGTTCTCAGGATCTCTCCTTTGAATATGGCAATACCAACTGATAGATAGATTAGATTAATTTAAGAATAACTGCATTTAAGAAAATATTCTAAAATAATTTGAAATTTGTGTTGGAACTATGACAAAATGATGATTTTGGGTAAAGGAAATTTTTTTGACAATTCTAAAGAAGCCAGGTGAAAGATGAGGGAAACAAAAATTAGGCGTCTGATACGAATTTTTTTCCAACAGTCTGCGTTTCGAAATATGAATTTTTGAAAAACACCTTGGTTTTTAGGGGTATTTTTGGGTAATTTTCGATTTTTAGCTTGGAATCGTTTAGTGAGTTTTGACTGAATAACTAAAGAAACAAGTTTTTAATAAACACGTTTTTTGACCGTTTTTAACCGATTTTCATCGTTTTTTATTTGTATCTTTTTTTCTTTAATAGATAGAGGAATATTATATATGGAGTAAGGATAGAGAATGACTACGACTAAATGTGTGCGAAGTTTCAATCATTTTCGTAAACACAATTTTGAGATAACGGTAAAATAAAATTTTAGAATTCAACAGGTTATATGTAACTTTTGACCAAGAGCAGATAGAAATTTTATTAAACTTTTAGGAGCATCCTGATACAATTACCTTTCATTTGGTATATCACACATAACGGTAGACTAACTACAAGCTACACAATGTTAAATCAAGAAACTTGCGAAAAACCTCAAAACACCAGTGGAGATCTGTTGCCCCCCGAACAGCCACCAGTGTGGGAAGTACCGTAATCTCAGTCTGGAAACTCGACTTGGTTGACTTTAAAAAATTCTAACTTCTCTTGTAGGCATCTTTGAAATGAGATTGATACGTCATATGAAAGGTGAAATAATAAGATTTCACATGGTATATACTTTGTATAGGTTGTCAAACAAAAAAAATTGATTTCATAGCCTGAGAACATAAAAATAAATGTTTTTTCTTGCTTTTTTTAATGAAATTTGATCGAGTTCAAAAAATTCTAGCTCCTTTTGTAGATGTCTCATAGACCTAATCGATATATATATTTTGACCTGACACAAAAAGCTTTCAGATGGTATAAAATTGTTTATAGGTTGTTAGGGAAGAAAATGCAATTAATAACGTGAGAAGATAAAAATTCATGTTTTTTTTGCTTTTTTTTGATGAAAATGATTGTTTTCAATAAATTATTTGTATACTTTTTGCGCATTGTAAAAATTTAGAAATGGTTTTATTCTTAAGAAAAAATACTTGGCTTTTAAATTGCATAATATTTTTTGTAAGCTTTTAAAATAAATTTGAAATAAGTAAACTCTTCAATTGACTCATTTTAAACAAAAGCACACAACCTGTTTTCTGACGACGTTATCACGTAAAATCATCGTCCGTAAATCGGCTTTACAGACAACCTCTTTTTTTTTCCAAAAAACTATATTATAAATTATAATGAATTCCGGTGTATATTTTTTTTACAAGAATAATAATGTTGGCCGGAAAGAAATATTCAAAATAAAAATATAACGAATGGTGGAAAACCGTAATTAGGAGACTCACTGCGAAATGGATAAAATACTAAAACTTTTATATTCTTAAATAGTGCGCATTGAGTGTGTGAAGTTTTTAAAATTTAAGGAACTAAAATATGAAGTTAAAAATGGTTGTGGAAATTTTGAGGGTAATTGATGTTTTTAAACAAATCATCTTTACGGCTTAACCAAAAATTTTGGTTTCAAGACACGAATGTAAAACTTCGGGAAAACATAGTTGTGGGTTTTAGTGATGATCATAGTTCATTAGTAATAAAAAATAAGTAATACAAAACTAGAACAACATTTTGTAATTTTTGGATTTTCAATTTTTTTTTCTTTTTTTGAAAAATCAATTTTTTGAAAATGAACCAATGAATTCTATTAAAAATTGTTTTTATGTTTCGATTAGGTAATACTTCATTTTAAATGGCATAGCAATTTTTTTTTTTTTGAAAATTTTTAGAAATTTTTATATACTTACATATACCTAAAAAAAAACTATAAAAGAAAAAACTTTGAAAAACGGCTATAACGATTTTCTAGAAAAAATGTTCTAAAAATTTTTTTTTTTTTTATATACAAGAAATTAAATGACTTTCTTTTTTCGAAGGTCAAAATCATTCGAAATTATGTTTCTGTAAGTTTAGACACAAAATTTTGTATCATTTTTTATTTTAAATGGGTAATAGATACAATTATAAAAAGTTATAATTGTTTTTTAGAAAACTTTAAAAGCTACTTTAAATATAAGAGCAAGTACCTAAGTCCTACGTGTGACCCAGTCGTGCATTTTATTAAATAATACTTTTCTAAGAACTCTTTATACACGATATGTATTGATTAAAATAAGTTGCAAAATTTGAATGTTAAAAATATAAAAAATATAAAAATAACTTTAAGTGTAGATAACTTTGTTAAATTAGCATCTTCCAAGATATAATTTTTGTCTAGTATCTTCTTTGTTTGCTTTAAAGTTACATAAACCTCTTTACATCAAGTATTCAATTTATTATTGTAATACTACATAACATATAAGCCATAATATTGGACCACCTGAAATTTTCTCTTTTGATCCCACGGTCATCGTAGGTAGACATCGGATTTTATCCTGCACCCAACAACAGTCTGGTCATTGTTTGTTTTAGTTATCGATGAGTGAAATTTGTTTACTTATGCAAAACAAAACTATGTAAAGTATGTTTGTATATTCGAGAGAGAAATTATAAAGGACCTTTGGTTCTGGAGAAATCATTGAACTTTTTACTCGACTACGACAAAGTCAAAACGTGGGTTATGTATTTTATGGGTATGTATGTATGTTCATCTGTTCCATCATAACTTCTATACCTACTATTTATCGAATTTTGACAAATAAGGTATCGTTCGAAGCGTATTGCTTGACCAGTAGTTATAAAATATGTGACGTCATATTGAATTTATTAAAAGCGTGAAAGAAGTGATAGACAAATTTGTTATTCATGAATGTTTAAGCAAAAAGATAATGGAACATGTGGGAGCTCGAATGCCTTTGACTTCTTTATATGACAATAATACTTTATGAAACTTTGACAATTTTTCACAAGACGCATTACAACTATTTTTCAAAAATCAGCCAGAATGTTTCAAATTACTAGCAGTGTTGTTGAATCATAATGAAAACGGTTGACCCATTTCGTCCTCAAAAGATGCAACAAATTGTCTCAAAATTTAATTAAATTTGTTTTTAAAATTTTCTTACCACATGACATTAAGCTTGCCATCGTTAGCTAGTTTGTATATAGTTGCTGGCCAATGTGCATTTTGGAGCTTTATTACCAAACCATTACGACCAGTGACACCGTGTAATGTGTTCTGTGCATTCTGGATGCCAACCATGTGCCTCGGCCGCTCCAAGACCATTAATTTCGTAAACTTCGAAGCCAAAAACCGAAAAGCTATAAAGCTCTATAATTAATGGTTAAGCATTAATTAGTGCGGTTATTAACAGGCCTCAGAGTAGTAAATTCAAAACACACAGGGGGCGCCACACATATAACCCACTGCGCCGCGCCGCGTTTTCCTCTCAAAGGATGTACCTTTTGAAGCCCTTTACCTATTCCATATACACAAAAGTGTATAAGGATATGGATGAGGTCGAAGGGTTTTCTGTTACGTTGAACCGGATTTTGTTGGCGTATAGTCCTGTTGGAAACACACACAGATACGACCTAACACCCCATCCTGGATGCTGATGTGGTCGGCTAAAGAGTGTGCTCCTCGGAAACCTCATTGATGTGTGTGTCGCCTACATCCAAGGGTATATATCCTTTTATCCCGGAAGTTGTGAGAATGGCATTGAGTATATCCCAAGCCCTCGCTATATTCGGAATATGTGGTGGGCGTGACAGGGTGTCATGAGAAAATGAAAATGCATCGGTTTTCAACAAAAATTGGCAACGGACCAAAAGTCGTTCATCCCGAATGGTGTCGTCCTGATGCTCTTGATACTCCACTGCTGGAGCAATGATAAAAGTAATTGCGGGATGAGCGAGTCCTGTGGGTTCGAGAAGTCCTTTTTCACGAATATTTTTTTTTTTTTACTGAACGTTTTTGGGTGGGTTCGTGTCGTCGTGTTTTATTACTCTTTTTTTTTCAGAGCTGCTGTGGAAAATATCGCCTGTAGACTAGACGCTATTATTTTGGTGAATAGGTTACTCGATATAGTAGAGATGTAGTTTGTGTGCTGTTTTTGTTGGGTCTTTGGGTTCCGTTAAATTTGAAAATATTGTATGGAACTGTTAGGAATGGAGTTGCGATGGCAACTTTTGGTCAAATCAAATGAAGATTTAGCGGTGCACGTCGTCGATGGTGACCGGTAGATTATTTGTGGAAATGCATGCAACTATTTTTGTTGAGTTTTCGATGTTTTTTTTTTTTTTTTTTTTGTTCGAATTTTGTGGATGTGAAAACAGATGTGTCGTTGGGTGGGGCTCGTAATTTTTTTTTTTCTGTGTCGTCAAGCTTTGTTGCTCTGTGTGTTGTTTTGGGTGCAACAAGTGGAAATGGTACCTATTCGTATATAGAGCTTAGAATATTGAGCTCCCTCCATTTGCATTATCGAAATGGAAATGTTTTGTTATTTTTTTATTGTCTGACTGTCAGAAAGGTCTTTGTGGAAAACCCGATTGCAATGATGAATTGTGGCGGGCGATAAGACGAATGATTCATTTTTAATAGTTTGTTGATGATGATTTGAAATTGCTATTTTTTAACTCGTATATGCGAACCATTTGTGTTGTCTATCTATGTGTCAAGTTTTTTGTTGTTTTATTTCTGTCTGGGAATTATTGAAAATTTATGAACACAAATACATAGGTTTTCTACATTGAGATAGGAGATATTTTTCAAATTGAAAAAAAACCTTTAGTTCATTTTCTGCATTTTTGTCAGCAATATTGAAACATTAAACATTACTCCATCAAAGGGTTTTTCTAATTTCAAAATTTTGAATCAAAATCATAGACACGTTAAATTTCATTTCAAAATTTTAAAAGAGTTGTCTAAAAGAATAAAAAATAAACTCAACTAAATAAAATGCACGATTCAGTCGTAAAAATAAAAAAAAAAAAAAAATCAAGTGTGTAATTCACACGTGGTAGAAGTGAAACCTTAAAAAATCATTTTTCTAGAAAAAAAATTGCACCAGTAAAAAGCTAACAAATTTTCCTGAAGAATAAAGCCATACTTAAATTTTTACAATGCGCTAAAAGTATAAACTCAATTTAATTAAAAACAATCATTTTTCATGAAAAAGCAAAATTTTTTGTCTCTTCTAACACCATTTTTTAAAATGACAACCTATAATAAATTCTATATCGTCTGAAAGCTTATTATTTCACCTTTTATATGACTCTTCAATCATATTCCTACGATGCCTACAAAAGAAATAAGAATTTTTTAAAGTCAACCATGTCGAAATTTCAAACTGAGATTACGGTACTTCCTAGCTTCCTACACTGCAGTGCAGTGCACTGGTGGTTGGTCATGGGCAACAGATCTCCACAGGTATTTTGAGGTATTTTTTAAGTTTTTCAATTTAAGATTGTGTAACTTGTGGATCACGTTCCGTTATGTGTGATATATCAAATGAAATGTAATATTATCAGCATGCAAATTAAAGTTAAATCGTGCTCTAGATCAAATTATCAAATGTTTACAAAAATAACATATTTTCACCGTTATCTCAGGATTTTGAATATAAAATAAATAATAGTTTATTCTATTATCTACCTAAAGTATAAATTTCATTTATCTATCTATTAAAACAAAAAAGTTATAATCGATTAATTTTTCGTGTCGCTTTTTCGTTTCATCTTGTTTCGAATCACTACGATACTAAAAAATTTTTCACTTCAATAAAACAAGGGCGAAAAAAGTTAAATTAAACGGTATTTTATTAGAAAAAAAGGTAGTATATTGCTCCCTTGACCGTTCTTTTTAATTATTGCTTCGCAACGACTTTTCATTAAGTCGTAAATTGCCTGAGAACTTTGAGGTATTATACAGTACCTTGCCATATTATTAGGCATATATCGTAGAATCAAAACGTTCCCAAGCTCCTTTTTGTGTTGGTCTGCAGTTATGGCGTTTTCCACAATATAAAAAGAACTTCATCCTATCCCTGATATAGTACAACAGCCAATAATGACCAGAGGATGTTTTTTTATTGGAATAATGTACTTTGAATAGCTGTGCTCGTCTGGTCTTATAAAAAAGAAAAAAACTACCCTAAATCTAAGAACATTTTTTACTTTCCTGACGATCAGAGCTTCTATATTTATGCAAGATTGGGTCCTTGCCATAAAGTTAAGAATGTCACGTTATTCCTCGGTACAAGAAATTAAGTATTGGACCGGTCTGGTAATTATCCGGGCGTGAATTCCACAGGGTACGTTTTTTGGAGCTTATCCCCTTTTGTACGTTATTTTTATCAAAAAGTATGAATTTTAAAACTTTTTTCAAGTCAATCCGTATCTACCTGATATGTGCAAGTAAATGGGACAAAAAAATTCAAGATATTTCGACAAAAACTTTAAAAACTGAGCAAAAACTGAACCGAAAAATTGTATTTTTTTCGCTTGGGTCTAATAATATGGCAAGGTACTGTAGATCGCCAAACCTGCTCAACAACGGTCTAAAACTACGGTTATTTTAAGTTTTGGCTTTAGACACATCTAATTTTATTTCCACCCAAAATTTCTAGAAGTGATTGAGGTCTGAGAGACTAAGCAGCATAACGTGTTGCTAGCTACCCAGGTGCCAGAGCTGGTTAATTATTATAGTTTTGATCCAATATATTAGGCCAAGTCCATAGTAGCAGAAGTATCCCAAAAACCATTTGTATGGCCATGGCATCCATGATAGATGCTACATTACATTTTAAGACCATAACTATTAACATAAGTTGCCGCGTTCTTATGTTTTTAAGCGTTTGAAGGTAGCCAATTTGAATTTTTTTTCGATTTTCTTAAAATCAAACGTAAAAACATTTTTATTTTTTTTTTTTTCGATTTTTTCCACAAAACTTTGGTAGTTTTATATTTATATTCGTTCAACAATCTTATCAGAATTCATTTAAGACTTTTATCTCAAAAGTGCATTGCGTATATCTCGAAATATTGTTATTTAACTGCAACCATGAAAAACAAAATTTAGCTTATTTTTGTCAATGAGAGCTTTTTTCAAACCTCATTTTCTCTGTATTAGTTATCGATAACACAACAATTTAAGTACATTGGCATTATTGTTTCTATCGAGACAAAAGTAAACTCCGAATAATTATCTGGATTTTTCAAATACCAATAATGATATTAGCCCAGGGTCGATAATTTTCGAAACCAAAAAAATCATAGTTGGATGAAACCCATTGGAAAGAGAAGTGAATATGATGAAAATTAAAGGAAAAATAAATTACGGGCGAGCCGAGTTCGGGAAGTGGTAGGGTTGAGTTTTTAATGGTTAAAAATGGTATATTTCGATTTCCGGCAGAACTACAAGTCCTATGGAAAAAAGTTGTATGGCAAGGTTGTAGGTAATAAAAAGATCTACAACTTATGTATTAACAATTTTTTCACTTAACCTCAAAATGTATGTGAAAAATTCAAAAAACCGAGTTTTTGGTTTTTTATTTTTATCTTTTTCAAAAAAATGTTTTTTTCTACGAAATTTGGTGAAAACTTACCTTATTATATTCCGAATACACAGTAATTTATTTGATTCAAAATATTTATTTTTTAACCTTTTTTTTACTTAATACCAAAAAAACACCCTAATTTTCAATCGAAAATTCACGTGTCAAAATATCAAAATATATAATTAATCAATGAAACATAAAATCTTACGGTTTTTGAGTAATTAAAGTGTAAATCATATAATAAAACGGCAAACACTTATTTTGTGGTACAAAATACGTGGCCCACAAAAACCGAAGGGGCATAAATTATATACGGAACGATAGGAAATTTTATCTAGATGTGCAGAATATATACTTTATTTATTTTTTTTTTTTACCGAAATAGCTAAAAACAATAAATTAAAATTGAGGAAAAAAACAAAAACAAATGTGCTGAACCACGCCCTCTCCCTTCTGGAAGTGGAAACTTCTAAAAGCAAAGACGAGAACCTTCGAAAACATTCTCGAATTTCGAAAAAAAATTAAGTGTTGCATATTCTTAGTAGTAAATAAAGTGATTTATATAGTGTGCGTATTTGAGCATAAATAAAAGTTACAGTTGGCACTCGAATTTTGAGTGCGGGGTCGGCTAGTTTTAATAAATAGTCCAAAATTTTAAATAATGATAAAAAAATGTTCGAATTCAAGCTTTTTGCATTTTCCGAGAACATGCACTTTGGTGAACTAATGTAAATTTTTGTTTACACTATTAGAAAGTAGAGATTTTAACGAACAAATTGCCCACCGATTTTTTGACACGTGAATTTTCGATTGAAAATTAGGGTGTTTTTTTGGTATTAAGTAAAAAAAAAGGTTAAAAAATAAATATTTTAAATCAAATAAATTACTGTGTATTCGGAATATAATAAGGTAAGTTTTCACCAAATTTCGTAGAAAAAAAAACATTTTTTTGAAAAAGATAAAAATAAAAAACCAAAAACTCGGTTTTTTGAATTTTTCACATAAATTTTGAGGTTATGTGAAAAAATTGTTAATACATAAGTTGTAGATCTTTTTATTACCTACAACCTTGCCATACAACTTTTTTCCATAGGACTTGTAGTTCTGCCGGAAATCGAGATATACCATTTTTTACCATTAAAAACTCAACCCTACCACTTCCCGAACTCGGCTCGCCCGTAATTTATTTTTCCTTTAATTTTCATCATATTCACCTCCCTTTCCAATGGGTTTCATCCAACTATGATTTTTTCTTATTTTTTAATGTTTTTGAAGGCTTCGGCACTGGTCTTTATACATAGTTGTAAATTGCGTAAATTGTTTTAATTTCAAATATCTCGATGTCGTTTTTTTACACAGGCTTCTTATTTTAATAAATGAAATTGAATTTTTAATTAACTTCATAGAAATGACCAAAAAATATATATCAATTTAAAGCTAATACCACTACAAAAAAAAATCTCTGAAAGTAACCACAACTTATTAAAAATTCATCCCTTTACCTAACTATACTACCCATACCGTCTTTTTATTCTTCATTAGCATGACAAAGGACCAAAAGGAACCTTCTTTACCATCAACATCTAAATAGCCGGATAATCCTTCAATAGTGATGCAAATTTTTGTGTTGCAAGAAAACACTAAACCCAATTCCGGACGTAAAACTTTGTCCATCTTTATCTTTGTCATTATTATTGTTCTGACCAAAATGAATTAATTCCGAATGAGATTCTTCTCGATATCCTTCTGCTCGAAACCTTTATCTGGTAAAACCTGAAAGAAAGACAGAGTTTTAATTCTTTTTTTGCCATGGATACCCTTCTTGAATTAGATAAAGACAATGGAGTTAGAGTTATTCATAAGAAAGAGAATGAGAATAAAAAGGATTTTATATATACCAAACTCCAATAATTACAAATGAATACATGAGATTACTATAAAAGGAAAAAAAGGACATCTCAATGTCTTATGATAATTAACATTCAGATGCAAATTTTCATTTGAATACATATAATATACAAACATTTTAGGAAAGATTTTGAATTTTCGTTGGGAAAACTTTTAAGGATTCAACATATTTTGGAATGGGTTTTCACTTGACAAATGTACTGAAAATGAAACCTTTTGTAAAAGTTATAATCCAAAACTAATACGTGACTATTGTGGGTGTAGTAAAAGGACGACAATTAGTAAAAAGATTAACTTAATGTAGTAAAAGAATGGAAGAGATTTATGTATGTAAATTTTCATGTCTGATTGGTAATTAATATTTGGGGAAAAATAGCGAAACGTAGGGTAACAACAAGATGAATTAGTGTTTCATTAATTGCATCTAAAAATAAAGATTATTAAAGTCCAAATACTTCTTCTTCCTTCCTTCCGATCAAACTATGCACAACTTGTAGAACGGTTAGACGAATATGCGTCTTTGTCTAACTTTTATGGACGATTTGATATTAAACGGTAAGGAATGGACTTCAGTTAAGTCGATAGGGAAAAATCTGAAAAAAATTTTATCTAATTATGTATGAGAAGTACACATTGTGTACCTATTGGTTACTTGTAGAAAACAAATTTGAGGTTTTAATCAAAACCAACATTATGATGGAGAAGATAAAAAAAGTGGTTTTCGTCGCACATAGGTATTTTCATCAAAAACCTGGCCATGATTATTTTCGTGGTTTTGTTAGTATTTCTGTTTAAAATGAATATTCCTAAAAGAAAATACAATACAAACCTGGTTTTTGTTATTTTTATTTTTCCATCAAAAACTCAAAAATTTGATTAATGGCCTATACTCCGCTTGTCGACATTATTTTTCTCAATTTTTTTTTCTTCATCCCTAATACGCAATTCTCAGTTTCTTTTCGCTCTTCACCCAAAATAAAATACACTAATTAAATCAGTAAATTTAATTTAAAAATAAAAAACGTTGCATAAAATAAGAAGTATTTTCTATTAGAAAGTGAAAAACTCATTCACCTACAATTCTCGAAAGAGCACCTAAGAGCACCCAATTTTTGTTGCATTGGTTTAAGGAATATATCAACTAACGCATAAGTTTCAATTCATCGCAGAATAACGGGGTATACTAAAACAAAATCATTAAAGTTCAAATAATAGCTTCAGAAAAATAACAAGTTTTTATATACCTGTTCTAAGCCCGAATTGAAATAGAAAACACTATCAAACATTTCTAAAACTTTATTAATATCGTTAATAAATAACTGAAGAAAAATTCTCCATTACCAAAGTACTTCGCATATAAAAAAAAAGGTAGATGTAACAGTTAACTTTGAACTCATTTTTTAACAAGACACGATCGAAAAACAAAAAAATAGGTGCATATTGACACACTGCCAAACTTTTTGGTGTCGATTTTGATTTTTAGAAAATCGACTTATGACCAGGTTGTTACTGCAAATACTCCTATGTGCGTAGTGCCGTCCGTCAGTCTGTGCGTCTGCGCGTACCTTTGTGCGTCCATCTGTACATAGAGCTAGGGAATAAACGGGTGGATGGGTTTCCTTTAAACTTGGTATAGATTCTTACGTAATTCCCTAGACCAGTTTTTTTTTATTTTTTAATATCTCCTTTTTAACGTAAATCCCCTTTTACGGTTTCCGAGGTATTGCAATTTTCTCGAAGTGGCGGATGACCGAAAAAAATTAAACACTACGCAAACTTAGTCTTATACTCTGAAAAAAAAACTGTTTTTTTTTTTCAATTCTGCTATCCAAACATTGTTGACTTCATAACTTTTTTCAGGTGTTGAAATCTTCAAAGGTTCTATGAGGACCTAAAAACGCGTAATCATACATGTTTGGGTGTCTTACCGCGCTAAATCCACAATTGCAACTTTTTTTGCAGATCGGCATTTTTTATATTTAAAAAAAATCAAACACATTTTTTTATAAGCATTGTATCAAATATTTCATAAAGTACTTCAACTTTTTCAATACTTGAAAATATCACTCAATTTTTTCAAACAAAGATAAATCTTAAAAGGTTTATCACACTCATCCTCCCCACCAGATTCATCTTTGCAGAAATCAAACATTTCACGTGCCTTTGCTTCACCGATATGAGGACCAAGCTTATGAACAAATACCTTCTCACTCAAACTTCCATTTTCCATAGCCCCAAATCCTTCCATCATACATTTAACATGACACTTGGCCAATCTTTCAACATCATTTGCATCATATTCACCAGAACGTATCTTTTGGACAATTTCATCGGTAGTTTGTTCACGATCTTGACACATTTGGGATACTTCTCTCATATGGGTTTTCAAGTCGTGAGCTCTACATTCCTGTTATTATTAAAAAAAAATTAAAAAAATAAGAACAACATTGACCCAAATATTTTGTTTAAAAAAAAAACAAAAAACCTTACTTGAATGTCAAAGCAAATGCAAGTTAATGCAAAAATAATTGCAATGACTGACTTCATTCTTATTTTTAATGTTCGCGTTTAAAAATTAACTATACTGATGCAGTTTTAGAGGCTTTTATATTTTATTTATTGACACAAATTAGAAATACTATGTATTTTTATTTTTAATTGTTTGTCTAATTCAAATGATCGGACATGCAAGTTTTTAATTGTGTTTACGATAAAATTTCTTATTTCACAATGAAAAAGTTTTTTTTCCTTTTAGTTTGACATGGAAGTGAAAAATATAATTTTTTAAATTGAGTTAATTGAATTTTTGTAATCAAATTGATTGTGTGTTGAAATTAACTTCTATTGTTCCATTGCAGTACTTCCCCTAGATTTAGTGCAATTCCAATCTGATATTAAATTTTTATTGAACTTATTTGAATTGATTTCCTCTCTTTCTAAAAAGTTGTTTTAGTACCTCTCCTGTAACAATAAAAAAGAAAAAATTGTTAGTAATGGGAACAGTTTATTGATCAGAAAAAGAAATTTTAAGTAAAGTACAATATTTCAAACCTTCTCGCAAATTCTTTACCTCGTCAGAAAAAAATCTCAACAATGCTCTCTTAAAAGCAAACTTTTAATTAGTTCATCATGATGTATTTGAAAATTTGAAAAAATATAAAACATAATTGCATGACAAGTGCTTGTAAATTTTTTGCTTCAGGATACTCAGCCATTTCAGTTTATAATAACCACTTCCTTGCATCAGCAACCTCCTAATTATAATAAATACAAGCAGACAAAAAAAAAAGTTTTTTTTAAAAGATACATAAAGTATCCCTTCAAGGAACACATGTTATAAAGAAATAATTTTAAAATGGATTCAGACGCAAACAGGAAACAAAAATATGTTGCACTATTTTTTTGTCTTATTTTACAAGAAAAATAAAGAACTAAAACAAGGGCGTAGGTACTTGCTTAGTGAAATTCAACTCAACATTTTTAAATGTTAAATTAATAATTATAAAATATATTTTTCTAATTTTATAAAAAAAAAAGAAATTGTCTGTAAAGCTGGTTTACGGACGATGATTTTACGTGATAACGTCGTAAGAAAACAGGTTGTGTGCTTTTAAAATGAGTCAATTGAAGCGTTTATTTATTTCAAACAATCATAATTTACAAGAAAAAGGTAAAAAATATTACCTTTTAAAATAAAAAAATCATTATATTAATTTTTTATTTTAAAAGCTTACAAAAAAATTATACCATTAAAAAGCCAAATATTTCTTCTAAATAATAAAACCATTTTTAAATTTTTACAATGCGCAAAAAGTATTAAAATAATTTATTAAAAACAATCATTTCTTATGAAGAAAGTGAAAAAATCATTTCCATCACCCAAACATTTATTTTTTTTTTCTAACAACCTATAATAAATTTTTTACCACCTGAAAGCTTATTGCTTCAGATCAAAATATATTTATCGATCATGTGTATTAGGCATCTACAAAAAGAGCATGCATTTTTTGAACTCGATCAATTTTCATCAAAAAAAGAAAAAAAAAAAAACATATAATTTTATGTTCTCACGCTATTGAATCAATTTTTTTGTTTGACAACCTATAAAAAATTTTATATCGTGTAAAAGCTTATAATTTCACCTTTCATATGACGGTTCAATCTTATTTCTGCGATGCCTAGAAAAAAAGTAAGAATTTTTTAAAGCCAACCATGTCGAAATTCCAAGCTAAGATTACGGTACTTCCCACACTGGTGGCTGTTCATGATCAACAGATCTCCACAGGTAGTGATGGGCAAATACCCGGTATATACCATTTGTGGGTTTATACCCTGGGTATATACCGGGTATTTACCAAAACGAGGGTAAATACGGGTATTTACTTATAATTGCTACAAATTCGATTGTTTGTTATCGGGGCTTTGTTTCAGAGCTACTACATCAACTACATCAGCTACATCAGCAACCTCAAAAGCCAATATAGTTGAGTCCGATTGAAATTCGAGAAATATTTCTTAGGGCCAGTTGTACAAATATTTAATCCGTGATTTCAGCAACTTTTATCTTCTGAATTCGCTGGTAATATTGAGTGTTGACACTGGTTCTAGGTCCATATAGATTGAAATGGCTAAATCCATCCTTGAACCAAAGCTGATCCACTGCTAATCCACCGAAATCGGCGAGTTAAATTCCTGACCCGAAGCTGAACCACAACTGGCCATTATGGTTTAAATAGTGCAAATGTTCAAAAAAAATGCTTCGGGAAGTCAAACAGGCCGCCGCAATTAATGTTTAAAGTCGTTGATGTAGTTGATGTAAGCAATGTAGTAAGCTCTGAAATAGGCAACTTATAGTATACAAACATGACAGGGGCACACTTGTTCGGTCTTCTTGATTGAGGTTATTTTGTTGTGTTAAATTTTGGAGGAAAAAACAATTCATTTTTTTGTTCAACCACGTTTATTAGTGTTTGTTTTTCAAAAACGGATGTATAGTTTTAAATGAAATTTTCAGAGTTATGAGCAAGAAAAAATATTATAAAGTAATTTAAGCAAAATCCACCCACTGCCACGCCCACTTTTATTACTGTTTGGTTTCTTGAAAACGGCTCTATTTATAAAAAAGTTTTATTTAATCAAAGATACTAGACGGAAACAATTAGACGGAAACTATTAACGGATCAAAAGAAAAATTCCAAAGATTTAAAAAAGATAAAGCTCAAACTTTCTAGTTTTGAGAAATCATAATGAATTTTTTTTTTTTTCAAGCTACATGTCCGGCTCAATCCTATTAAATACAAAACAAAAAAAAATCAAAATTTTTCCGTTTTTTTTTTTTGTCTAAAAACTTGGAAAAAATCTTTCCAGCTTAATCACAATATGGATCGGATAACTTATTTATTCAGCTTAAATTTACTTTTTAAAGTTTGATTTCGACGCTGAGATATCGAATTAAGAACGGGAAAGGATCTTTTTGTCTTTAGATCAATAAACCAGCATCCGCTGATTGCACAAGAAAAGGAGTGTTTTGAAATCTTTAATAAATTTTCCACAAAAACCTAGTGGGTTTTTGAAAAAAATATATGTTTTTTTTTGCAATTTATGGAAAAATCAAGAAAAAACGTGCTTTTTGTTGCTAATGAGATAATCAGGCGCTAACAAATGGTTAGATCAAAAAGCGTAGAAAGCATTTTGGTTGCATGTAGTTTTATTAATAAGTTTGAACAAAGCGCGCTCTACTTTTTGACATAAATTAACAAAATTATTTTATACTTTGTTAGTTGAAGGCTAAAATTGATTTGGGGTGTTTCGACCCACCCACACCCCTCCCCTGACCACCAAAATATTGTGTTGACGTCTGAACTACATACATATGTGTACAAAGTTTCAGCTTGATTCGATTTTATTACATTGCTAGTTAGTTTGTTTGTTACAAGTGAAGCTAATAAAAATACAAGTATTGATTGAAACGTTCTAAAGGGCATGTAATGGACTTTATGCAAAAAATATTTCTTGACATCACTCCTCCCCCTGGTGGGATGTTTCATTTTCGTCTGTAAATTGTAAATACCCTCATTTTGGGTATATACCCGCCGTTTTTTAATTTAACATTGTGTAGCTTGTAGTGAATGTACCAAATGAAAGGTAACATCATCAGGATGCTCAATAACGTTAAATCAAATTTGTATTTGATTTAGATCAAAAGATAGAACCTGTTGAATAATAAAACTTTATTTTACCGTTATCTCAAAATTGTGACTACAAAATTGATTGACATTTTGCACAGATATAGTTCTGTCTATTATCTATTTACAATATAAATTTCATTTATTTATCTGTTGAAGAAAAAAAAAGATAATAATAAAAAACGGTTAAAAAAGGTCAAAAAACTCGGGACAAAAAAACTTTTTAACGTTACTTGGTCAAAAACCATTTTGAAATACCAATTTTTTGCACATGTACGCGCACAGTCATAGACTACATGTTCTATAAGCTTGAGATTTTTTGAATGCTACAAAAAATTTAAAAAAATAAAAACTCACCCAAAATAAGTAGGGTGTTTTTCAAAAACTCATATTTTGAAACGCAGAGACTTAAAAAAAATCCGTATCAGACCCCTTACTTTTTTTTATTATCTTTCGAATGAAGTTTTTCAAATTGTCAAAAAAAAAATTCCCCAACCAATAATCACTACTTTGTCAAAGGTCTACCTCATGTTTTAGTTTTAGAAAACCATTAATAGCTTGGTTTTTAAATTTTTTAGAATTTTTTTAATACTATTGTCAGTCTTGCAATAAATGTATCTATTGATTTAAAAAAAAATTCAACACTTTACATTGTCGCGTTTAGAAAATAGCCATTTTTTTGAAATTTTGTTTTACCCCTATTTACCCTATTAAAAGATGGAATTTTTAAAATCCTTCAAATGTATTTAACTTTATGTTATTCAAATAAGCTATAGCTTATTTGTATCTCTAATAGTTGATTTTTAATTGAAATTTTTTCCACACTGCGAAAGTGCGAGAGTGGAACGTTAGAAAATGGCGCCACTTTTTTGTGGTGGCTGCCATGGTTCATCGATTTATAAGACGTTATCACGTCAAAAACTCATAAATGATGACATATATCTTCGAGTTTTATCAATTTTATCGAAATCTTTTGTTTAATTTTTTTTAGTGTGTAAATTCTCCCTTCAAAAGACAAAATCGTTCCAATTTTTGTACATGTTGCTTTGATATTGACTCTTATGAAAAATTACATTTTCATAATAGTCAGCGCATTTTGAATAAAAAAGACAAATTTCTTATTTTCAATACCTAAGTTTTTCATTAATAAAATATTTTGTTTCATTTTTTTTTTTTTTTTTTGATGATTTGAATACCTAAAACGGATACGGAATACCGGAAACGGTCAACCCATTACTGAGATCTACAAAAATAACCCATATGTCAGTTTTGAGAAAAAAAAAATGACAAAGCCATATTTCCACTATTCGATTTTTGTTCAGAAAAAAACTAAAATCGCAGTTTTGTTAGAAAAGTTTTGGTCATACTGCTAAAACCATTTTTGAAAAAAATGCAAAAACTAAAATATTGTATGGGAGAAACAAAAATAAAAAAAAAAAATTAAATGAAAGGTAGATGAGGTCAAATGATATAATAATTATAATTTTATAGTACAACAGACACTAATGATAAGAAGAACAACATAAAAAAAAACGAAATATAATAATAAAGATAAGGTTTTCAAATTTACAGCAGATATAGACTTAGTGCGGCTATGTGAAGTTGAAGTTGGCACCCCTAAATGCAAATTTTTTTTTAAACCTGCCAAAGTTAGCCCAGGATAGAGAAAGATTTTTTTTCGCTAGCCCACCCTTTGTTCTAAAACTATAACGGACTTTTTTTTTTTTTAAATCACAAAAAATAATTTTTTTTTTCAGTGTAAAAACTGTTGATTTTGCACTTTGATCATTTGCCCATTGTAAGCCCATGATAGTACAACTTTTTTTTTCCTTATTCCACAATTTTTTCAAAATATACAATAAGAAATTTTTTTTAAATCAGAAACCGAAAAAATTGTGATTTTTTTTCCTGTGAAAAAAATCGTTAGTTTAAAACAGCGATTTGTTTGCCCAATGTTAGATCAGGATAGCCCAACTTTTATTTTCGCTATCCTACGCTTAGTTTAAAATTTATAGAACAATTAGTTTTTATTCACCTCACAAAAAAAAAGTACACATACACCACAGTGACCTCTTTTTTTAATTTATAATTAAGAACAATAAAATTCACTGGTGTTTGAATTGCTCCAAAAATTTTATTTATTCGACTTAAAATTTTTAACTGATTGAATGTAGTCCATACAGCATTCCTGTTAAGAAGCTTAAGTTGATATTTCCACCTTAAAAACCACAACATACAAATATTTTTTTTTCAAGTGTAAAAATCGTTGTTTTTTTTTTGGTTTACATGCTTAGTAAAATATATTCAAATATTTTTAAAAAGTAACAATTAATATAAAATGGTGTGAAGTGATTTCTTTTCAGTGCACAAAAAAAAAACTTTTTTTCAAATTACCAACCTCTTAAAAATCAAAAAAAAATTTCCAAACTTCGTTTTACCACTCTCTTTCAATTAAACATACCAATTCCAACAAAATGCATCACTTTTTTCAAAAAACGGTTCTAAACAAGCAACAAATTTTTTTTTGATTTCTAGAAAAATATTTAAATATTTTTTTTTTTTTGATATATCAATTTTTAGAAAACGGGTTGATGAATATCAAAGTTTTGTTTTTATTTTTACACTGAAGAAAACAAGTTTTTATTTTTAAGGGGTTATTAATTTGAAAAAATTTTTTTTGTTATAACTTTGGAATTAAGGGTGGGCTAACGGCAAAAAAAGTGATTTGATTTGTTGGAATAAGCATGGTTCGGACTCGACGATAAATTTTATAGATCTCCTCCATTCTTGCAAATTATGACGAAAATGACTATAATGATATTTCAAACTATTTCTCATTTGCCAAATTACATTCAGTAATGTAGAAGTTATAGCATATTGCTATACTGAAAAAATTTATTTAACTCCGTTTCTTTTTATTTTGTACAAAACCATACTTTCCCCTTAGAAACAAATAAAAACAAAAAAACTTATTACACGCGGTTAAAACAAGAGAAGACAATGTAAAACTACTCAAGGCCCGTGGCAAATTTTTACTCAGAAAAGATTGCAAAAAACCCATGTTTTCAACAAGAAAAAAAAAATACTGAACAAAATGAGTACACACAAAAAAAAAAACTTAAAGTAAAAGAAAGGAAATATCCTTTCCAAGCCGCAAACACACACACAAACTATTCACCATTGTGTACTTATAATGGAGTGGATGAATGAGGATATAAACCCTTTATACAAAAGCATGCATATTATCCTTGAGAGTAATTGTCCTTTAATCTCGTATAACTCTACACACTCTCAAAGAAGAAGTTCTATTCTCATGATGCGACCGCAGGCTGCTTGTGCATTCTACTTCTTCTCATATGTGAAATTGGAAAACTTATCCACAAAAAAAAAAAGGATAATGAACTGCAGTAGGTATTGTTTTTTTTTAGTAAAAATGACAACTGTCATTGCCTAAACGATATTTATGAGAAATACCCCCAACAATATACATAGAACTATACCTATCAGTGGAGTGGAGAGTTCCGTTTTAGGATTTAATGGGAAATTACTTTGTCTTCATTTCTGGCACATCGTTGTTGCTTTGGTCTTTTCTATCCTTGTTGTAGAAGGACTTTGGCAATAGCAATGGCGATGGCAGCAGGACCAGGAATTGAAATGTCAAAAGGCTTTCGAAAGATTTATTACAACAAGGCCAAAGGAGAGTGTACATTATGGGCTAAGTAACACCTTACAGCTCAGACAGTTTTCATTTCTCCAATTTGGAAAGTTGTGAGTGCAGTCGCACAGCCAACAACCCAACAAACAAACCAACAAACACATAAAAGAAGAGCGAACGACTTTTTTTTGATTTCAAAGTGAATCCTTGTGACCAAGCCACCAACTAAAATAGGATTCTGTTTCAATTTATCCATTTCCCCAGGTACTTTACGTGGGAGTGAGGAGTTTGCTGCGGTTTTTATGTGACTTTTTTTTGCGAGGAGTTAAAGTTAAGTCAAGGGAAGCTTCAATCGAAGGCGCGTGCATCCGCAGAATCCAGGCAGATAAGAAAGAAATGCTTCTCCCCGAAGGTTTTCAACTTTGTCCGTATACCTACTCTCAGTACAACAACAAGCCCAGCATTACACAAGCCTTCTTGACTAAGATTTATTTGTTTTACTCGTTTTCAAAACTTATGGTGGGTGTGGAAGATTCTTTTTAAAGTTTTTTAATGAAATACTTTCCACTAAAGTAAGCCGAGAAAATGAGCAATGGATGAGGAAATAATGGGACGAGGTTAACACAAATGAGATGACTTTATAAAGTAAAAAACAAAAAAAAAAAGTTTTGAATTTTTTTTCTCCAGTTTTCTTGTTGAGAATTTGAAACATGAAACGCCATAATGAACTACATAATGTTGAGGGGCTTTGCCGCGAAAAGGTTAAAGTTTATTTATTTTTTTTTTTTCATCACGATAAAATGTAATTTTAAATTTTCTGAAAAGGAGTGACATTTCGAAAATTAAATTTCTATGTTACAAGGATAATTAGGAATAATAAACTATTCTTAAAATATTTGCATTGAAAATTATGACCTTTGATTGTTTTTTGATTGATGCGTTAATCTAATATATTTATATTTAAAAATTAGAAGTCGGTTTTTGAAAAGGGTATGTATTTTTCTGAATTTCTGAATGAATATTTGAAGCAAAAATTGTTTTTTAACGTAAAACTTTTTGTCAATCAACATCGCATCGTAATCAGCTGAGCAACGATCAGCATCGCAAAAAAGCAGTGATGCCTAAAGCCAAATCACTACCAAAAAATTTGACGTTTGTGAATTTACCCGTAATGTCAAAGTCTAGTATTTTCGCAAAAATTTTACAATTATGAGCTTTGGTTTAGATTTATGAATTTTTTCGACTTGATCTTACAGTAGAATAATGGTGGCGCAATCATGAGTCTACCTAAAGTTACATGACGTGCATCACTGTTGGCAATCTAGCTTCTATTTGGATAGAAGTGACTGCAGAATTTTGTTCATTGAGGTTCAAATTCCACATTTAATGTAATTTCCATTTTTGCCAAGCATGTAAATGTTCAAACTGCATTAAAATTAACATTCTTTAAACACCGTCATTTTTTACAAGCCTCTTTTTTTTATTAGGATAAGCTAAAAGTTAAAGGTACCCACAAATTGAGATCTTCAAGGTCCTACTGTAATGTGCAGTTTTTTGACGTGATAACTTCAAACTAACACTTACTAATGTTGGATGTCCAAAAGTATGACAGTTTAGGAAAAAAATATTACGTATACACCACAGTAAACAACACATATATATGTATGAGTTTTCATAAGGTTTAAGTCCCTCCTTCGATCTTTAAGACTTAACAAAATTGGGGTCAAATTTCTTATGTAAAACAAGTTTGAGTTAATAACACTGTGTTCGAAAATGGAACTTTTTTTTCCGACAGAGGGCTCTCATATCTACTAAAGATAATTCGAGTATGCTGAACACGATAGCGTACTTAGTTTTTCTGGATTATGTCAAATAAGAAAGATTTTTGCGTTTGAAATTTTGTTTGCACATGCCAAAAATTAGGCTATAAAACACCATATATTTTCTAATTTTTGATATTTTATCTGTGTAAAATGATGGAAAATCTATTTTTTTGGAAGTATTATTCGTAAAAAAAGTTATTTGAAACAAAATCTGTCGAAAGACTATTTAAATCATTATTTTCATGGAAAAATTCATCGATTTTTCTTCAATTTTTCTAATATTTTTCGTATTACTTAAATTAAAATGCAGCACTCGGTGGCAATGACTTGATCTTGTATTTCAGGATAAAATATGGAATTTTTCAACAAATCGTTACCGTTTATGTTAAAAGTAAGTTGCACTTTTTACCGTGAGATAGTTAAAGTTTTTAACTTATTCTTTTTTATAATGAAAGTTGGATATTCAAGAGTATTTTTTGTGAGAGAATGAATCCTAAAGGTTTGAACCTTAAGAAAAAAAAATATTCTAGAATATCAGGTAAGATCGGAAGGGGGCAAAACACCCAAGTAGCTAAAAAAATAAATAAAAAATAGATGACCGTTAAAGCAGTCAAAACAAAAAAGCGTGACAAACCCCCTTAAGTTAGATATGGACTGTGACAAATATATTATGTGTTGTGTATGTAAGCTCATATAATGTAGTATGCAGATGGAAGTAATAGTAAATATGTTTTAATTTTAAAGCAAATTGAAAGAATTTAAATTAAAATATTGAAACCATGTCTGATTTTTTAATTAAATATCTATCTACATCTACATATGTATAATATTCCAGAGTACTAACACATAAAAGGTGTCTACATAAAAATGTTGAGATTTCGCATACATTTGTACCTTTATAGTTAAAAAATGTAAGAAAAATCGACGTTTTTTCCATAAAATAATGATTTAAATAGTCATTCGACAGATTTTTTTAAAAATAATAACTTGTCTTACGTATAATACTTCCAAAAAAAATAGATTTTCCATCATTTTACATCGATAAAAAATCAAAAATTGGAAAATATATGGTGTTTTATACCCTCATTTTTGGCATGTGCAAACAAAATTTCAAACGCAAAAATCTTTCTTATTTGACCTAATCCAGAAAAACTAAGTACGCCATCGTGTTCAGCATACTCGATTTATCTTTAGTAGACATGAGAGCCCTCTGTCGGTTTTTTGAACTATCACATTGTAATTAATGAATTAATTTTTTTAATGTTGTGATTAAGTATATTAAGCCCTTCCCCCCATTTTTTGTTTACACAAAAATCTTAAATTTACTTTATTCTTTCGTTCGATTTTGATGTTATATAATTGACAACTATATTTTAAGGCATAAATAAAAAAAACTGAAATATTAAGATACCTACTACCAATGTTCAAAAAACCTAAGTTGTATTATTTTTGTATTCGTTGAAATAGAATATGTTTTAAAAATATTTGCCATTTAGTTTAATTATTTTAATAATTTATATGCATTTTTAGAAACAAAATTATCAAAACCGCTAGGGACGATTTTTAAACTGTGTTAGGGTAAAGTCGGGTGATATGGCACCCTTTCAATATTTTCCACTTAATGACTTCTTTTCAAAGCAAAAAGAGCAAAATAGAATTCAGTCTGACGTAAGCTTACAGTGGATGCATTCGGATCCGCAGTAGCTATTGCCACTTAAATTTAAAAAATGGACAAACAAAAAAGTGAGTTCAATTTGAGCGAAAAGTTTTTTTGTGTAAAATTGTTGTCGGCGTCAAATACTTTTGGAACCACACCAAAAGAATTTGACGCCGAGGGTTCGTTTTAACACAAAAACAACGGTAACGGTTGTATTTTTGTGTTTGCTCATTGCCATAACTAAGCAAACGTGATTATTCGTGTCATTTGAAGAAAACAGAAGTGTAGTCAAATGGGTGATATGGCACCCAAAAACTTCGGGATATATTACACCGGTGCCATTTCCCCCGTATCTACTTTTGAATATATTTATTTTTCAACTGACAATTGCATTTACAAAAAACTTCAGCAAACCAGGCAAGTGGACTCAAACCCAGATCACAGTAGCCGTTGGAGCTGCTGAATGTCAAAAAAAAACAAGACCTAAGCATTTTGCGATTCCCTTCACACGTCACTACATTAAGAAGGCTTCTTAAATGACCAGAACCTAAAAGTTTGCCAAATAGCTTTCAGATTGACTGAAAAGTGCGAACGGCAGTAATCATAATTTCACTTTTGGTCTCATGATTCGTGTACGTCTTTCAACAACACATGCAACAAGTGTTACAAAATAATATCAAGAAGAAATAGCGTGCCATATCACCCTCGATAAGGTGCCATATCACCCTCCATTTTTTCAATCATGTTTTTTTTTAATGGTTTTTATTTTTGCAAAAAATAACAAGAAATTATCTTTGATTTACACTTATGTACCTAATTTGTATTTAAGAAATAGTTTTAAAATAAACCTGCCTTTGTTTGAAATAGATATCTTCTTTATTTCTCAAGTAATAACGAAAAACAAAAATGGGTGCCATATCCCCCGACTTTACCCTATGTTAATTTGGTCCAAAGAGTCTCAAATTTTGTATAATTTTTTTTAAAAGATGACCATTTTTGACCATCCATAAGTAAAAAAAAAAAATATAAATTCGAAAAATTATTTTTTGCAAAAACAAATAATTTTTTTTTAATTCAAATATTTTCTCTTTTTGGAAATTCTATTATTGATTTGTACCCAAATCTTATAGAAGCTATAGTAAATAAAATGTACGACTGGGTCACACAAACTTATTGTAAAATTTTATTTGAAATATAGGTACCTACATAAAATTTTTTTTTCAAATAAATTAAGAAAATAAGTACCTTTTAAAATTGTTTTGGCCTATACTCAAAAAATGCCATTTGATTCTTATATAACAAATATTTTTTTAATTACTTTTAAAAAAATTATTATTTCAAATTTCAAGAAAATTCATATAAAAATAGAGAACATCAATAAATTAAAAAAAAAAATTAAAGTTTTTCGAAAAATCGAAAAATGATTTTTTTTTAATTTCAAAACTAGAGATAAAAACATTTTGTTTGAAATCGATTAGATTTGTATAAGAAATCAAAAAAACAGTTTAATGACAGGTATCTTTAATAGCAACTCAGAAATCATTTTTTTTATTAATTATAAAATTAAGAACTGTTTTTGAAAAGAAAATTTCAATTCCATCTCTAGGGAATCACTCAAAACCCTTAACTTTCAAGTTTAGAACGAGTTGCCTCAGAGGGCGAAAGAGAGAGACAGATAAACAAACGCATGCAGAGGGAATTACAGTTTTTTAACTTGAGTTCGATTTTTTTTTACGAATCCTAAATTTACCCTACATTACCTACCTTTATTGGAAGTGAAAATTGTTAAAATTAAACAAGTTGTTGAAGAGATAGTCATAAATTAAAAACAAAAAAAAATTTAAAAAAAAAACAAATTTCTGGAATTTTAAAACTATTTCAATATAATAGCTTTAAGTGGGGACAAATAATATTGTCATGAAGACCAAATTTTTACCTCCACAAAACTGTGACAATAGCAACTATCTAAGATCAATTTCATTGAGTAACATCATCACAATCTTTCATCTCAACTCGTTAACACATTCAAAAATTCAAAGTTCATTGTCGACTTGTTGCCAAACCATCTCTTTTATCTTCGTTCGTCGTGTTGGAGAGGTTAACATTTATTCCTTAGATCTTTTACTATCCGTTTTCAGCATCTCAATCTCAAATTCTTACCTTTGTCTTTTTTGTGTATTAGTTTCCTGAGGAAATATACAAAAAACACCAACTCACTCTCTAAAAAAAAACTTGAATGAATGTGTTGTGGGGGAAAGTTGCACTGCGACCTTAAAGGTCTATTGTGCCCCCAAATTTGGCTGCAATTAACTACTTACAGTACAGTCTCCAGTTTGATACTTTTTAGGTATTTGATTAACTGGAGTATTTCTATCGACGGTAGATCTTTACTTGTTACCTGGTGCTGGCCCAGGTATCTGTGTCGATTGTGCATTAGTGCTTCACAGTTGCCCAGTATGTGTTCTGGCGTCTCTTCATTATTGTTGCAGAATCTACAGGTGGCACTGTCTGCCAGGCCAATGTTGTTGAGGTGTTTTCTCAGCTTGCAGTGGCCTGTAAGGATCCCTGTTATTATTCTCAGGTTGTTTCTACTCAGGTTAATGCAGGTTTTAAATCTTTTTTGGTTGTAATTCCCAAGTAGTGATTTCGCCTGTCTGAGTTTAGGAGTCTCTTTCCAAATTTTAGTTCGTTTGGCCTCCTCATCGGTTTTTATCATTTGTTTGATCGTGCTGTCTCCAATTCCGCAATATGGTTCTGGGCCCATAAGAGGTGCGGTTGCACCTGCTTTTGCTAAGGAGTCTGCTACTTCGTTCCCTTGTACTCCAACATGTCCGGGAACCCAGTACAGTGTTATTTTATTTGCCTTGCCAAGCTCGTTCAGCTTCTTCACACATTCCCATACGAGTTTGGAGTTGATGGCGTATGAGTTTATAGCTTTAAGTGCGGCCTGGCTATCAGACATGATGGCAATGTTTTGGTTTTTGTATTTTCTTTCGAGATTACGTTCTGCGCATTTATCTATAGCGTTGATTTCCGCTTGAAAAATGCTAGGAAACTGTCCCATTGGAATGGAAATTTTGGTTCTAGGCCCAAATATTCCTGCTCCAGTTCCATCAGCTGTTCTCGATCCATCAGTGTACCACTTGATGGCGTTTGCATTGAAAGTGTAGTTCGTGGATTCACTTACCCACTTTGCCTTGCTACTAAACTGTGTTTGAAAGTTTTTCTCAAAGTTGTATTTCTTGATCATGCAATCTCTTGGGATGTCAAGGAGGTTTTTAACTGTGGTGTTCGATATTGAGTCCCTTTCTTTGAGACCAATACTCTTGCCCGTACCAGTTCCCTCTTTTGCAAATCTCAAGATTGTTCCGTTAGCAGTACTACTTATTACTTCATGGAGTGGTGTTAAGTGGAGGATGACTTCCATTGCTGCTGTAGGGCAAGTTCTCATTGAGCCAGTAATGCATAAGCAGGCCAATCTTTGAACTTTGTTTAATGTCTTTTTAGTTGTAACTAGTTCGGTTCTTTTGTGCCAAACAACCGCACCGTAGGTGATAATGGGTCTCACCATCATGGTATACATCCACCTTAGGATATTTGGTTTGCACCCCCATGATTTATTTGCCAGTCTTCGGCATATCATAAGGGCTTTTGTGGCTTTCCCGACTGTTATTTCTAAGTGTTTATTCCAGAGGAGTTTACTGTCTAGTGTGATACCTAGATATTTTACCTCTCTCTTTAGTTCAATGACCTTACCAGCTAGCTGGATAGGTCTGATATGAGGCAAAAGCCGTTTCCTTGTGAATGGTACAATTGTAGTTTTTGCTGGGTTGATATTTAGCCCCACCGTTAAACACCATTTACTTGTAGCTGAAAGTCCTCTTTGGATGATATCGCAAAGGGTCTCCTCGAACTTCCCGTAGGCGGTTATTACAATATCGTCAGCAAAACCAAGACATCGAATACCCAGGGATGTAAGATGTTCCAGTAATTCATCCACTAAAAAAAAAAAAAACAAGTTTTCGTTTTTTACTTGAAAAGCCTTTTCAATCCTTCTCTTCTATATGAAGTTTTGCTTAAACTTCTCCTTCTTCACTCTATCCCAAGGAAAAGGGTTAACAACGACTTTCTTATTCTACGGTCCAATTCAACCCGATATGAAATGTTACCGAAATGCAGATGAAAATCAAGACTAACAAACACAAAAAGATCCCCTTTAAGAAAATGCAAAAGAGGGGAAGAGGGTTTCTGAAGAGTCTATATACATCAACAACTTCATTGAATGAATCAATGCCCTTCCAAGGATACGAAGTAGACAGAGGGGTGTCTTTAGTTCTAGAGAAGTGCCTGTATAGGTATAGACAAGTTGGGTAAGTTTATTGAATTAAGTTGTTAAACATTTCTCCAAGGAAGCTATCCGGAGTTACTAGTTTCCTTTGATCCCTCTATACGATGCAATGTCAGTGTTATGGTTACCTTGGCAATGGCTCGAAAGATTTCTATCCCCTCTGTACTATACAATTCAGAAGAAGAAATATTTTACGGTCTTCTGGTCCGGAAGTCCTGTTGTCTAGCGAAGAAGCAAAAATAAAAAAAAGAAGAAATAAATCCAAACAATGAATCACCACACCGGTAAAAGATGAAGTTTCTCGTTCGACAAAAACTTCATCATCATCAGGACCAATCGTTTTCAAGAGGTTAAAGTTTCTAGCTGCTTTTCATCTAAGGTCTTAATATGAATTATCCTTGGTTACCACAAGAAGCAACACAAAAAAAAAAAAAGAATAGGGAAAACTGCATAGAACTAACCACCAAACCGTGAGATTTCTTCCTGTGTGCTAGCTCTTTGGATTCGGATTGACTAACAAACATTTTTTAATTGGATTATGGATTCATGTAGTCGAGGTGAGCAGTGGATATGCGTCGAGTGGCCAACACCGCTGCTTGGTCGTTCGTCGCGTTGAGCACTATACTTGCCATTGCTATGCCGCTTCTACCGGTCCAAAAGGCATGTCCATGTCCAATTGCCTGTGCAATGGCCAATTAATCCTACACTACGGACTGGGGGTTATATAGTCGGTGGAAGTGGCTCTAACATGGAACCAGAATGGATATGGAAATTCATTTTTATGGTTGACAGCATTTGCAGTTGTCCCAGGTAAATCCCTGCGAATCGCTGTGTTCACTGCTAGTTTTTATGTTTTTTTTTTTAGAGCTTATGCCGTAGAAAAAGAGAGAAGATGAAAAAGTTAGGCAGGGGAATTACCATCATCATATATATTTTTATATTTGCAGGAGTTTATAGATAAGAACCAGAGGTTTTGAGGATGAGCTTGCTGTGTGTATATGGTACCTACTATTTTTTTTTGTCGATTTTGAATGCCCTGCTGGTTTTAACGAGGATTACGTCAGGGGAGTTCTTATAGAGGTAGAGATTTTTTCAAAGTTCATTGGAAATAAACTAAAAATGAAAATTAAATTGTTTAGGTGTCCGCACATGGTAAGGCATACACATACACACTAGGTTAGAGTCCGTTCACGCAATTGAACCTTATCATCTATTTTAAAGAAAATAAATATACTCAACCTCGTGCATTTTTCTCTTGGGTGTTGGCTAAGTTTAGCTTGTTTAATATGTAGAATGAAGATAAACAGAACAGATAAAGACATCAAAACAAAGGTCCCTTTAAACTCTATTCATAACTGAAAACCAAAAGTTTGTAGGAGTTCAGGTTGCTGAATAATTTGCAATCGAAAATATTTTTTTTGTTTTTTCATTCGGAAGCAGATATTTTCGGATCAAAGTCCCGAAACAACTTTGGGTTTACAGATTTGAGATCACAGTGAACAGGGCTATGGATTCAGCTAAAAAAAATACGAATTTATTTTTCTAAGATTTTCGAAAATATTCCAATTTAGACGTCAAAAAAAAGGTCCCTTTAAACTCTATTCATAACTGAAAACCAAAAATTTGTAGGAGTTCGGGTTGCTGAATTATTTGCAATCGAAAATATTTTTTTTGTTTTTTCATTCGGAAGCAGATATTTTCGGATCAAAGTCCCGAAACAACTTTGCGTTTACAGATTTGAGATCACAGTAAACAAGCCTATGCATTCAGCTAAGAAAATTACAAATTTATTTTTCTAAGATTTTCGAAATTATACAAGGGGTACCGCTTGTCTAAAAATTCGGAATTTTCAAAAATTTTCTTCAAATCCTTCGAATTAGACATCAAAAGAAGGGTCCCTTTAGACTTTATTTATAACTGAAAACCAAAAGATTGTAGGAGTTCGGGTTGCTGAATTATTTGCAATCGAAAATATTTTTTTTGTTTTTTCATTCGGAAGCAGATATTTTCGGATCAAAGTCCCGAAACAACTTTGGGTTTACAGATTTGAGATCACAGTGAACAGGCCTAAAAAAAAGCTAAAAAAAAATACAAATTTATTTTTCTAAGATTTTCGAAAATTATCCAAATTGTCTAAAAATTCGGAATTTTCAAAAATTTTCTCCAAATCCTTCCAATGAGACATCAAAAGAAATGTATCTTTAAACTCTATTCATAACTGAAAACCAAAAGTTTGTAGGAGTTCGGGTTGCTGAATTTCATAGGCGGACGTTTAGCTGCTATAATCCCAGGTCAAGACTAAATTTTGGTAATTTTGCTATTTATCTTTCTTTTATTCAACATTTTGTAGCTTCTATCAGTAAATTTTTATTTCGATTTTAAGTAAAAAATAATTCTGACGGAGCTGATGTCTTTTAAAAAAGAAAAATGAAGATCTTTTGTTTTTGATTTCTAGCAAACTATTTCTAGTAAACTATTATTTTTGTTTTCGGTTAAACTTTTTTCATCCCTTTGAAGAGCTGCTTTCTACTATCATCAACAATTTTATCAGTGATGGCTGAACATTATTTCTTATGGGGATTTAAATGCCCAAATATACTGCACTTATACCAGTAAACAGTACTTGTGATGTTTTCATAATCATAAAATGTTTCTGAAAATAACATTATAATCCAATGCAGATTCAAACTATGATAATTGTTAACTAACAAACTTACATGACTACTTGGTCAAAAGAAAATCTTCCTTATTTAGCAAAAAAGTAACCTCAAAGTACAAAACTTCAGATATAATAATAAAGTTTCGCAGAAACAAAATTCAGACACATAAATACTGATGGGCACTCTTAAGGGATTTGCTTCCATAGGTTACACTATGCCTAAAGTGAAAATAGCAAACATGATTATGAAATTTATTTATGCCTATATAGCTACCACGCAACGCACTCAAATTTCCCTTTACTATATTCACTCTGAACCCTCTCCAAACTTCCCATCCAGGATTACTTCAATGATACTCAAAAAACAACAATTTACTTACACTTACGCTCTTCCAAGCTTGGCACAGTACCAACCAACAACGCAAAGTAGAGAGGATTTAGCAAAAAGTTCTTCAAAAACATTTATTATGTACAAAAGCTATGAAAGCAGAAGATTGGTCAAAGTTTGTTGGACAAAGAGCCTACTAAAGAGTTCGCAGTAATTCCATTTCAGAAATTTATGGCAGATATTGGTTAACCATTAACGTTGAGTAACAATATTATTTCGAAAAGTTATGATAATGACGAGTGCCACTCTGTGCTGCTTGCTGCTGATGTTGTTGATGCTCTGAAGCCACTCATAATTATTTCATTCAATTATACAACCAGCCCTCCGGTAAACCGGTAAAACTGAATACGTTGCCTGATTTGATTACAAACAATGGCTGTTTAATTACCGACCTTTACCACTATACCTACCTACTTTCACCATCACCCCAATCTCTCTCACTCTCTATCTGAGAGAGTGAAAGGGCACTTGACAGCGCTGTGTTGATTACAGTAATCGGATTAAATAAATTGCGAATCGCACTCTAAAATGTGAATATTCTTGGTAACTTTACATACAATCAAACAAGAACAAATAAAAAAAAAATGCAGATATACCTACCTTTTATATAGTTAAATTTAACGTTTGGTCAACACGGCAAAATGGCGCCCAACAAACAGCACAACGTAACTATAGTACGAGTGTGAGTTTCTGTCATTAAGCGAGTAATGAGCATTAACCTCTCATGAGATTCACGAAAATTTAATCTCTTAATTGTTCCTTTCCTTTATTGTTTACCGTTATGTGAATATATCCACCATGTTATATATTCTTATCTTTGGAATGCTTTTTGATTGCCATTTTTTTTTTTTTTTGTGGATTATTTTTCTCTGTGGAGTATAATTTGTTTTTTTTTTTAGAATTCTCACATGAGAAGCAAAAGTATTTATGGTGAAAGGGATATCGCATGACTGGCAATAAATGGCGGACAATGGTCGACTCGACACCGCACCTTTTGAAAATTATATGCAAACAATACAAACGGCATAAGGAGTCACAATGGCGCCCAACGGATGTGGTTATAGAGCGCGGCGGCTGACGCGGTGTTGTGAGATGGTATGTGCCTTGTCAATGGTGGAACTTGTTTTACTTTTTCATTTTGGAGTATGCTTACATTTTTTGTACTTTTTTATATTTTAATTTTTTTCCTTTGTTTATTTTGCGGCCCTTATCGTTTATTCTTTGTGATTGTGGTTTAAGCAAACAGTAAATAAAATGCCATTTAAACAAGAGCTTCTGTTGTTAGCTGTACTTTGCTGGTTAAGTGATTCAATTTAATTGTGTTATTTGACGGTTAAATAGTTGGTTTGTATCAAGGGATAGGTACCTCTTTTATCTTTAAAAATGCATTGATGTTTGGGTTTATGTATAGGGTCTTGTGGACTGAAAAAAAAAAATAAAGGATATTATTGTTGTTCCCAGTACTGGGCCATTTTATTTGAAAGATCTATCTCTTAATGTTGTTATCTGTTATTTTTGGAGGATGGAGATTTCTAGGAGTGTGTGAAATTGTTTTTTTTTTTAATTAAGTTGTTCCAGGTTGTTCCCGATTTGGTCCAATTTTTTTTAAGTATCCCCTTATTTTTTTCAAAAATTGAATTTTTGAAAGTTGTTTTTGACCTTAAAGTTCAATGTTCCGAAATAAAGGGGCCGCGAACAAAATAAAATGCACGACTGGGGTCGCACGTACTTGCTCTTGCAATCCAAAGCACTTTTATGTTAGTTTACTTGTAGATTTTAAGAGCTGGCTCTATAGAAATTAAAAAAAATTGATATTGGGGAAGAGCCGACATTTAGGGCAAAATTTTGTTAAATGAAAAAAAAATAGTATTTCACTTTTTTTGGAAAAAATAAAAATGCAGTTTTATTTCAATAGCTTTGAATATTACGTCTGCAAAATTCAATCAAAATCGTTAGAGCCGTTCTCGAGATATTCAAATTGAATTATTTGTATGGGAGGTACACTTTCTAAGTGAGATATAAAAAAAACAAAAAAAAAACCAATTTTCACAATTGTACAAAAATCATCTGTAATAAATTTGAAGAAAAACTGACCACCCGTTTAGGCTGTGGAAATGTGTACAGATGGACGCACAACCGCACAAACGCACTTAGGGAATTGCGAGACCTACTTTTTCGGAGTTCTCCATCATCGTAATGTTGGTTTTGATTAAAACCTCAATTTTTTTTTCGACACGAAACCAATACTTGCCCTATTGAGCAAGTAAAAATTATAGCCATCTTTTTTCGATTTTTAAAGTTCTTTCATTTTTTACAACTTTTAAAAAGTTTCTCCTAAAATGTGTGTCGTAAAAACTTGTATTTTAAAAGATAACTCATTCGAAATACTAAAAATTGTACAATTAAAAAACGCTAAGAAAAACAAAGAACTATGGATACAAAAATCGATTTTAGTAAACTCTCATCCCATTTTTGCCCCCCCCCCCCCCCCCCGTTTTTGAAAATTTTATTGAACCCCAAAATTGTGTGTTCACATACCTAGTCCTTTCAAATTAATCCACCTGAAAATATAAGAGAAATAAATATACCAATTAAAGTTCTTTTTGCCAACGTGCTTCCCAGAAATCTTTTGACCAAACTGAGAATTGGGAAATTTATTGGAGACTTTAAAAATTTCTTTTTTTAAATGTTTACGATAAACAGAAAAAAAATTCTGGCCCCCTCTATTCGAAGGAGGGCTAGGTCAAAAAACTTTTTTTGGCACCAAAACCCCAATTTTCGAAAAAAAATTCAAAAACAAATTCTAAATCAAAACAAACTGGAACAACTTTTAAAAATAGCAATTACATAAAAAGGGTACTAACTTCACACACTCGTATAGATGGACAACTCGATTAGAATCCAGGAAAAGTATGATCTTTTCCATAAATAATATAAATATTGAAACCATCCCAAAATATACATATTTACTCTGAATTCAGACGTCATATTTTCTTGTGAAAGTCATGAAACATTTTGCCTTAAATTTTATTAACAAATTCATTTACTGTTACTGAGTAGGTATGTATGTCATTTTTATGTCAATTTAAAATCCGATGTTTCACTGTTTAAGGCTTTTATCTAGCTTAAAACTTTGTTTTTAATTTATACAATTTAATATTATAAATCAAATTTTGAAAAATATGCATTTTTGGATTCTTGAAAAATCAGTTTTTCAAAAATTGGACGTGGATTTTTTATTTTATTTTTAGATTAATTTATTTATTTTATTTTTTTCATTCAAATTATTTATTTTAATATTTTTTTTTAGGAAAAATTTATAGTTAAGAGTTTTTTTTTGTAATTTCAAAATGGGGAAATTTTAATATTTTATTTTGCCCAAATTTCCATTTGACTAGAAAGAAAAAGTTATTTTTCTCAAAAACGGCTCTGATGATTTTGACTAAAAAAAAATTCGTGCTCTATTTAAAATAAAGTGCTGCTTTTGAAATAAAAATCTGTTATTAACGGTACATGCCAAACAACCGTTTTCTTGATTTCTGACTTTCTCATAAACTGCTCAGCCGATTTTAGCGATTTTTTTTAATTTTAAAATTTGTAGTTTTGGATTTTTAAAAATATTTTTATTTTTGTTTGAAAAATAATTTTTTGAAAATTCTGCTTTAATGTGTTTAATAATGATGTCTTCAGAATAGCATACCAATTTTGTTTATTAAATAAAAACTAATAGGTAATAAAAAGAAAACGGTTATTACGATTTTCAAAATAAAAAAAAAATTAAAAAATTCAAAATGGCATAGTTGGTCTGAAGATTTAAAATTTTTAATGTTGTTATTTTTTACATTCATTAACTGTAAAAAATTCCTTCAAAACACTATTTTGCTTAGTTCATGCTCAGTAAGTTGGTTGTTATTTTCCAAAGTAATTTTTTTGGAGAAGACACCCCCTAGCCTAAATCAAAAGTTAAGGCCCTAAATAAGGAGAATTGAGCAAAAAACAATTATGGAGGTGATCAAGCCGTGCTTTGAATGGAGGTGATCAACTTGAACTTGAACCTTAAAGGAGAATGGGCATTTTGGACGTTTGGCGGCCAGTAATGAAATTGGTATCAAATTAAAGAACTATAACGTAGGAAAAATTTTTACTATGGCCGTTTCATTGTATTGCATTTGGAATGGAAGATATTGCAATATTAGTGTTGTTAATGCATCAAGCAATATGCGAAGGGCAAATTGAATTACTATTTTAAATAAATTATGAAATATGATTTTATGTCATTTTTTCTATGATTTAAAACCTCAATCTTGAATATCCGACCAATGGAACTCAAAATATAAGCTTTTTAAGCCAACCACTTCAGGATTTTGTTTTTGAGTTTTCAAAAGGAAAAAACAAATAAAAAATTGAGTAAAAAGTCTTAAAATAGACTTGAAATTGATGTTTTAAAAAGCCAATATTTTGGGTTCTATTTGTTGGATAGCCAAGATAAAGGTCTTCAGACTCAGGGAAAATGACAGATTATCATATCTTGCACTTAAAATACACGTTCAATTTTAAAGATTGAGACAATTTGCATTAACTTTTAAATGCAAAAATGCATTTTATCGCTTTGTGAAGAACGTTAGAAGGATAAAACTTCTGCACAATGTATGTAAGACTTAACTACATCAAAAAATAACAAAATTGTTCTTGGCCGCGAAACGTCCAAGTTCCATACAAAATTGCCCATTCTCCTTTGTCAAATATTTTAAAGTTTTTATTGATTATTTTGATTGGAAAATGATTCATTTAAAAGATCACATTTAAAATTTCCTGTTAAAATTGTTTTTATATTTTTTATTGCGATAGGGTAAACTACCCAGTGACCGACACCCTTGCCAGTTACCGACACCTGGCACAGTTTTTCCGTTTTCTTAAGGTTTTGTTAGGGTGTAGCGTACGAAAACTATTTTTAACGCGTTCAGGCATGTATATTCCATCAGAAAACACTTTACTTCATAGTTGGTAGTGATTGGTTTTGTTGTAATAAAAGGGGCAAGTTTTGAACCTCTGTGAAGTGCATGAAACTTGAGAAATTCTTAAGAAAGACGTAAGTACAAATCATTGTTTAAACAATATATCTGTATATGGTACAAAAATTAAAATTGAATATTTTGTTATAGAATTGCTTTTTAGATCTATTTCAATTTAAGTTTTTACAAAAATAATAACATAATTTAATTTTACGTGGGGTGTTCGTAACTAGAATATAATGTTCAACGAAACTCAGTGACCGACACTGGTGTCCATAACTGGCGCAATTAGACAAGTTTGATGATATTAGTTATGGACACCGTTCTTTTTCTGCAGAATAGCAGTATAAAAGATCTCGCCGAATACGCCCAATTATTTTCAAACCACTTTTTGTTTGCTCCTAAGGCCTAGTTTACAGTTCACCGTGTAAAAAAACAAAAGATTCAAAGCATCGCGTAGCGCTTTTAAATAAGTTTATAAAGTGGGTTTCCTTTCGACTTTGTAAAATTACTTTGAAAAAGTGTTAAAGGAATCTGAAAACGATTCATTCGATTTATGCAAGGTGTGTGTATTGTTTGCCTATTTTTATTTCCCTTAAGTTCACACACACTAGCTTTTAATTTACAAAGAAAACTTCCACCTTCAAGTTTGAGGTCAAATCTTCTTTCTTTTTAATTTTAAGGCATGTAACGTTTTGTCTGGGTCCTTATTCTGGTTCTGTGAAAAAATTAAATGATAAAATTTTCACCATCGGATTTTTCATTCGACTTTCATTTTATCATTCCATTTTTGCTTTTAAGCTACCTGTCCCTACATTTTTCTACTTGTTAAATAGATACGGCAATAGTCAAAACGTTAACGTATTATCGTAAAAATATAATTTTTGACGTATTCTATGACAACTTTCAATTTTCTTGTTAAAAAAAAGGATGTATTTCCTTTTTCCTTTAAAATTTGTGTCTTGATATATCTAGGTACGCAGTTCAACGGTTGTTTGTATTGCTCGACTGCTAATCTTTTTATGTGGGCTCGAGCTCCTTTTTTTTTTATCATGGCAGGTACGTATTGTTCTTTTCACAGAAAATATTTCGAAAATTATTTTCATGTGATAGAATTTTGACTTTAATTTCCATGTTTCCACTGAATCAGAATCGATGAAAACTATTTTCATCAAACTTTTTACAGAACCAGAATAGTTCACCTAAATTAGAACAGAGAACAGGGGTCGAATCAAGGCACACGGTTGTTAACGTATGAACGCTATTTGTTCCTACCTTTTTCTTTAACCGTGATTCGACCCCAGGTATTG
Source organism: Episyrphus balteatus (assembly GCF_945859705.1). Classification (NCBI taxonomy): domain Eukaryota; kingdom Metazoa; phylum Arthropoda; class Insecta; order Diptera; family Syrphidae; genus Episyrphus; species Episyrphus balteatus. The sequence goes on along the minus strand of NC_079137.1, from coordinate 41,430,619 downwards.
AAAATTAAGTTTTGTTATGCGTTGAACTGTAAGCTAGGTTTAAACAGTATTTTCAAGTACTTGAGTGTTCGTCGGCGTCGACATTTCAGGCTATTATTTAAAAAGGCCAAAACAGAAGCAAAACAAAGACGAAGATCTGCAAAGTGCATTAAATGTAGTTGAATGCTTAGCTGCATTTACACTCTCAGTTTTATCGCCGGTGTACGATGTTCCTTCTTGAACTAACACCGTACAACGAGAGAATTTCAGTAGTAAAACCGTCTTGTTGTTCGGTTCTAATTTAAAAACGGACATCTTACACACCGGCGATAAAACCAAGAGTGTAAATGCAGCTTAGATATGGGTGTCCATTACTAAAAAAATCGGGTGTCCACTACTGAAAAAATGGTGTCGGTAACTAAAAAAACGGTAAGGTATTACATTTTTAATTTTGATATTTTTAAGGAATTACTAAATTATTTATGCTTTCATTATACTTAAAAATCATTTCTTATAGTTAAATTAACCATTTAAATAATTAAAATTGAAGCAGTGTAGGGAAAGTTATGAATTTTCAAACACAAATTATCCCTTAAGGGTGTCGGTCACTGGGTACGTTACCCTATACATTTTTTATTTCGATCCCATACCATTCTAAGCTATTAATTGTCTTTGTTAACCCAAAAAACACGTGTGACAACGAAAAAGTCGAATGTCTTAAAACATCTCTTCATATCTTCTTAACAACTATTAAACTAAGAAGTAACGACTCTTTAGTTTACCTTTTAAGTAAGTTTTAAGTTTTTTTTGTATTAAACTTTATTCATTGTGTGTCCAAATAGAAAAACCAACCTGTCGCTAGTTAAAGAAATAGTGGCTTTCAATTCCGCTAACAAGTTCATGTAATTCTAATCTGCGTATTGTTGTGGAAGTCCATTTGCATTTTTGTGTTTTCTTCAACCCAGAACTCATACCATTCTAATTTCGTCTCCCGAAACTCCCAAACTAAGTGCCATTACTTTTCCAGTCAACACCCTTTTCGCTAACCACAGTGTCATGTGTTGAAAGCCGCTAATAAAATAAAACATTTGTCGTGGATAAATTACAGTAATAAACCTTAGCAATCTAACAAACAAAACAAAATATATAAAAAATAAAAGAAAGAAAAACATAGAAATAAGTAAAATAATAGAAAGCCAAACGAGGTCATTACGACAACAATTGTACAGAAAAAAAATTGTACTTAGTCGCATTTTTTCCCGACAGATGGCGTGACATTGAACAATTTCCAAGCTATTCAAAAAGTTTCCTCATCAGAAAAAAAAAAAGTCTTTCTATTTTTTTTTTGTTTTAATAAAATTTTTGTCCCCAAACTGCGAATGCAATATCCTTATATCGCACAAATGTTGAAAGTTTTCAATTCAATTTGCAGCTCTTTTGTCTTTCTAGCCAACCAATACTTATATACCTAGAGAACGCAAAAGCAGGTGTCAAAATATCATGCCAATTATCAATGTTTTTTTGTTTGTATTTATTTTGTTGTGTCACATAAGTTTGACTTGGGGAAGGATATCCTTTACATTACAAGCAAGAAGCAACCAAACCAAACTAAAGCATCGTTGAGCTTCGTCTCTTATTCAATGCCACCACCACACCTCCTGGTAGAATTAAGGTATTAAATTATAGCCAACTGACACGAAGGCTCACGTGAATCGGAGAACTTCATTTTGGAGCGGTTAAGTTTCAAATACTTAACCACTTTGGGGGCTCTATTATCCTTTTGTGTATATACATAGCTTCCAAGTTGAGGAATCCTTTTTTAAGGTGTGAACATTTTTATAATTTTTTAATTATACAAACGCCAGGAGGCAGAAAAGTTTTTTATTTAGTATATTTAGTGACGAAGGTGTCACATAGGGGAAGGACATTTTTTTCGTTGGTAGATTGGGTACCTACATATGTGAAGAATTTTAGTTAGAATCCATTAAAAGCATAACAAAAAATGTATGATGCTTTTCGTGTTTATTTTTAAACTTACTTACAGCTGCTGAGTTAGAATCAAATCTTCAATGTATGTTTGAACGATTGTAAATATTATGGCGAAATAATAAAAAAAATAAAATGATCAAGGTCACAATTTTTAAACAAAACCAATTTTTTTGTTAGTAGATAAATATTACGAATACAATACATAACGGAAAATATCATTTTTACCAAATGCAAGAGAATAAAGAACTTATTCTTATTTGATGAAAAAAACGAAAAGTTCAATTTTGCTGGTCTGGGTACGTATCCCAAAGGAGATTGGTTTTTTTTAGCATTGGTAGAATACAAATTTGATTTAAACAAAAAAAAATAAATTGCACGACTGGGGTCGCACGTACTTGCTCTTATGGTAAAAGTTTCTCTAATTTTAAAGATTTTCATTGGGCAAAATAAAGGAAAATTTAAAACTTGATATTTTTACGGAATTTCATAAGTGGTGCAAAAAAAAATAATATCAGTTTTTATAAATAATTAAATACCGTTTTAAATGAACTTTTACAAAAAACTAAGTATGCCATTTTATTTCTTGTATAAAAAGGAATTTTTAGAAAAAAATTTTCGAAAATCGTTAGAGCCGTTTTTTTAAAAAATAATTTTTTATATATAAAAATTTTCTAACATTTTTCAAAAAAAATGTTGGTATGCCATTTTGAAGAAGAAATTAATTTACACATAAAAATGGAATTTCAAAATTTTTCACCAACCCGTTTTCAAAAAATTGATTTTTCAAAAAAAAATTTTGAAATATTTTTTAAAAATCCAAAAACGTGGTTTTTGAAAATTTCTAAATTTTTTCAAATATTGATTATTAAAACGTTTCTGTATAAAAATTTTGGTCGAAATCTGTTATGTCGTTTACTAGGAATTCGTAAATCAAAAAAACCGTTCTATGGCAGGTACCGTTAATAAGCTTTTATGTGTTACACTACACACAAAAATTTTAATCAAAATCGTTAGAGCCGTTTTTGAAAAAAATTAACTTTTCTATTTCCGTTATATGACAGGTACCGTTAGTTTTGGTCCTAAAAAAAAAATTTCAATTTGTCCTCTAGGGAATCACCCAAAACTCTTAACTACCAAGTTTGAAGAAAATCGCCCTATTAGTTTAGGCGGTAGCTCGAGGTACAGACAGACAGACAGACAGAATTGCCGGACCCACTTTTTTGGCATTCTCCACCATCGTAATGTCTGGTAAAATTGTTATCTCGAGTTCGATTTTTTTTACGAATCCTAAACTTGCCCTATAGTACCTATATCGCAAGTAAAAATCGTTGAACAAAACGCAGTGTCCTAATCTTCCTGCATGATTGTACCAAGATCAAGGAACAGTCCAAACTATTAAGGCTAAATGGTTCAAACTATGGAAAATCTAATTTTTTTTTCGAAAATGCCTTTAAAGATTTTGATTAAATAAACTCTGTGAACTTTGGCAAATATATGGTCCAGCTTTTGAAATATGTATCAATTAAAATGTTTGAACCATTACACTGTTAAAAAAAAAAAAAAAATACCCCTGTGGAGATCTATCACTCTTTGTAGGGCTAGTCACTCGTCGATTCTAGCAGTAATAAGGGGTTGTGAAATGTTTCTGTCAATAAACACAAAAAATTTGACTGCAATCGAACAAGGAAAACATCTTCTGCCTTCTATTTTTCATATAAAAATGCTTCTTATTATAACATTGGGTTTATTAAAAGGAAATTTGGACCTCAATTTGTACAATAATCTTTATGCCGTCAAATTTTGGCATTAATTAATGAGATAATGTCAATAATTCGACATATCCTAACGCACAACACCCCCTTGACATGAATGTTCAGGCAAAAATCGTATACCAATAACATGTTAATTATATTCAAAACAATTTAATTAATTTAATAAACATTTACTACATAAATAAAGGAGATATAAAATAAATAAATTTAAAAATTCTTCAATTTGTATTAAATTTAAAAAAAACTATTTAAAAAACCCATTTTGCCCCGTGCATGGGGCATAATGGGCACAGGTAAGAAACAGTGGGTATTGGGTAGTGATGGGAACTATCGAACGATTTGAACTATCGATAGTTAGTAACTGAATGATTTCAACTATCGAATAGTTCATTCATTAATTCATTCGAATAAAAACTATCGAACAAACTATCGAATAAACTATCGAATACAAACTATCGAACAAACTATCGAATAAACTATCGAATAAAAACTATCGTATAAAAAAACTAGGTATTCAAATGAAAAAACTATCGTTTTAAGAAAACTATTTGAATGAAAAAACAATCATATAAAAAAAACTATTCAAATGAAAAAAACTATCGTCTAAGAAAACTATTTGAATGAAAAAACTATCGTATTAAAAAAACTATTCGAATGAAAATAGTAACTAAACTATCGAATGAAAAGACTATTCGAATGAAAATAGTAACTAAATGAATGAATGAATGAATTATTTAAAACTATCGAATGAATGAATATTTTACAACTATCGATAGATTGATTGTTTTTATTCGATAGTTCCCATCACTACTATTGGGGTAATGATGCTACTGAAACGTCTGCAGATGTTACTCGATTCATCATCTACATCCTCCTCGCCGGCACAAGAGCAATAGGCCCACTTTCCGTAGACTTTGCATGACACTCATCCTTCTGTTGATTTGTAATACAAATGTCCACAATAAAGACATTTTTCATCTTTTTCTCTTGCCGAAAATTCTATTTTCCTCTTCTTTTTTATTTTTGCGACGAGTTTTTTTCTTTCTTTGAGGCAGTTTTGAAGTTTGGAGTTTCAGCCTCAATGGGGACCCATGCCCATTATGCCCCTCCCATTATGCACCATGTCTAATTTTTTTTTTAAAGTTGTCTACATTTTTTTATCAAGTAACTTAATTAAATGAGATGACTAGATTAAGATAAAATAAATAAACTTACTTTATTCTTAAATGAGAAAAATTAAACTTAAAATGCACTCATATTCTAAAAAGGCGCATTTTACTTTGATTCAGAAATACATCAACTCAGTTGCAAAGCTATTTTTATTCACTACGAACCACAGATACCTATCATTTTCACTCAATAAGAAGATTCCCCCGTATCGCCACAAATAATTTGAAAAGGACAGATGCAAAATTGGAGTTGCCACTCTATTCAAACAAGAAATACGAGGGGGGCCCATTATACCCCGGGGGCCCGATATTCCCCGCTTTCCACTATATGCGTAGATTGCATGAAAATACATTTTCTAGTTTGATCAACTGTTTTCTTCTTCCTAATTGCACACGTGGTTTTAAAAAGAAGCCAAAACTAAATTAAAAATATAGCACGTATACACCCCACTGCGTATAGTTTCTGTAAATTTTGATTGAATTTTGGTATTAAAATTTATATTTCAAAATATTTGGTTTGGTTATTAAATGTTGTTGCTTATATAGTCCGGTCAAATTAGACTAAAATAAGGGGGTGAGGTTGCATTAATTCCCAGCAATCTGAAATTTGGTAGGATTGTTGGAAACACCATCATAAATTAAATCTAAAAAGTCCTCATCGATCCGAGACCTGGAAAAAAACTTACTTGGGGTCAAAGGTCACAAAAACTGTTTTTTTACGATTTTCACCAAAATGGTAAGTCTTATCAAAAAAATTTCCATTCAAGAATTGTAGACCAGATTATTATATATAAAAAGTGTCATGAAACTTTTTTTCCTAAGACCCACCGTTTCTTAGGTATAACGATTCAAAAAGTTGAAGTTGAGTTGTAATCGTCATAATCAGGCCTATTCTGAAAAAAGAACTCCCAACTGAAAAGTTCTTGAAATTTCATAACTTTTTTAGCTTGAATTTCGTTCTTCGATGGAAACCTTGGAGGCCAACTTTCTTAAAAAAGTTGGCCACCTAGGTTTAAAAAGATTTACAGGTGTTTAAAAATGTTCATAAAATACTTTTTTACTTGCGATATAGGTACTATATATCAAGTTATGCATTCGTACAAAAAAAAAAGTTGAGATAGCATTTTTCCATGACATTACGAAGGTAGAGAATGCCAAAAAAGTGGGTCCCGGAAGTCCGTCTGTCTGTCCGTCTGTCAGTCTGTCAGTCTGTCTGTCTGTAAACGAAGCTACAGCTTAAACGGATGAACCGATTGATGTCAAACTTGGTATGTAGCATTATTTGGCGCCTCTCCAGAGGGGTTTTTGGAATTAATTTTTTTGGACCAAAAATAACGGTACTTGTCATATACCGATTTTAGTAAAATTGAAATTTCTCAAAAACGGCTCCAACGATTTTGTTTAAAAAATTCAAATGTTAGTTTTAAGACAAGGTCTATCTTTCAATAAAAAATTTTTTTTTGAAAATCATTATTAACGGTACCTGCCATAGAACCGTTTTTTTCAAATCCGATTATCTCTGAAAGAGCTTATTCGATTTCAACGAAACTTTTTGTGAAGAAGCATTTATATAATTTAAATATTTATAAACCAAAAACAAAATTTCAAAAAAAATAATTTTTGGATTTTTAAAAAAATGTTGAAAATTATTTTTTCAAAAATCAAATTTTCGAAAACGGGACATTGAATTTTTTTGAAATTTTTTTTTAGATGTTGATTAGTGATTTTTACAAAATGGCATACCAATATTATTTTAAAACTTTTTTTCCAAAAAATAATTTATAAAAAATTAGATTTTTAAAAAACGGCTCTAACGATTTTGAAAATTTTTTTTCTAAAAATGCATGTTAATATATCAATCAAAATTGCATACTTGTTTTGGAGGGCTGAATCTGAATTATTTTATTTTCTTAAAAAACTAATTTTATTTTTTTTTTTTTTTTACCTATATAGTAGGTACCTACATTTTCCAAATTTCTATATAAAAAGTCTTAAAAAATTAAGCGACTTTAACTCTAAGAGCAAGTTCGTGCGACCCAGTCGTGCATTTTATTTACATTTTGCATCAAAAAACAGATTTCAAATTTTTTTTTAAGGAAAATGTGAACTTTTATGTTCTCTTTTGTTCTGACAGTATTTACAAACTTGTTCTGCTCTGATCTGTTCTGTCCTAGATTTTTTTTTTTCATTAAACAGAGCTTATGTTTCCCTCAATTCTGAATATAGTAAAGGTAGGAGTTCGAGCTATTTAATGATTGAACCGCATTTAAAGCGTAGCCAAGTGCAAGGGAGTAGGTGACAGGTGATGTTGCATAAAAGCGCTGTAATTGCCAAAAATTATGCGTATAAAAGGTATTTAATTTAAAAAATTTTTAAACAAAACTTAAAATGAAAAGAATTTGAAAAAAAAATCCTTTTTTCGTGCAGTGCGAATGCATTACCTTCTCTTAAAGCCATTTTAAATGACATGAGCTATGTTTCAATATTAAATTACTAATTTTCTAATTGATTTAACTTTTGAATTAGCTTTAAGGCATTTGCAAATATCAACACCATAGATGAACAATCCAATATTCAAAACATCTGTATGTTCTTTCCTTCGGTAAGTAGTTCAATTACCATTTAACCACAAATTTATTTCCCAAAGCAAATCGAGTCCCTACAGTTTGAAAATCCTGACACCATCCATTGGCTTTTTACTCCTAACTCATTCGTTTAACTTGAGAAAGTTTGTTTCAAACAGAATTCCATTCCAATGCAACTTCGAAACTCTTGTCCATTTCATTCATATGTAATGTAGTAGATTCTCGCATAAATTATGCAAGCAAACACGTGCAAAACACATCCCATACTAACTCCTCCGTTACTGATCCTTGACATTTTCCAGAAACACCATGTCATGGTATTCAAAGCATGTGTCATGATACAATTTAAAATCACTTTGCACTTAGTCCTTTTTTTTCTCATTCACACTCGTTCTTTATCCCTTTCTCCCCGGGGTATAGCTTTGTGCCAAATAAACGAATTCACTCCTTCGAGGAACTAAATTCCCAACTAGCTGTAGGTACACATTTACAGTAAACTGATGGAATCCTTCAGGTTCGTCCTCCTTTCTTCCATCCTCTTAGTTCAATGTGCTTGGACATGACCAGCGAAAACGAATCAAAAAAAAAAAAAAAAAACACCAACAATACCAAAAGCACCATCAAAACGAAACAACAACAAAAAAGACATAACATCGTGTTTTTTTCCAGGTAGATTAAATATTTAAATCGTAAAAGAGCTGTGTTTTTTTTTTTTGCCCTCCGAGCTTTGTATTCGGGTCATGTCCGTTTTTTTTTTTTGCGGATACACACAAATGTACACTCTCCAGAATCAAAAGTGGATAAATAATTCAAAAGTACGCCAATGGTCAACATGAAATATGCAGTGAACATAAAATCACCAATGTTAGTTGCACTCTAAAATAAACGGATATTTTGGTGCATCTTCTTTATATTCCTTTTTGCAGGAGATGTAGATATTCAAAGTCCACTATTTAGATTGGTACACAAATAACAAACAGAGGATAATATTCTTACAGTCTTAGGTCAATCAACTTAAACAGAAAAACAAAAAAAAGTAACAAAGAAGAAAAAAACAGTTAAGGATCATTCAATCCTTAGGGAATGATTCCTTTCAAAATACAATCATCCAAAATCCATCGAAATGAAATGAGACTAACTCGCTTGGGATCAATGCAATAATTAAAAAAATAGCACAAGTAGCAGGCGCTCTAGCTAGTGCCACTCCAAATAAAAGGATAGAGAAAGCTTCAAATTCAAATTTCCGCTGAAGCAGAAGAATCCTTGAATCCCACCATCAGCATTGCATTGGGAATAGAAATGCAGCCCTGTGTCTGCCGCCCGCCCGCCCGTCACTGCTGCCGTATACCGGATGAAACGACAAAATGAAATCAAATCTGTTTTCGGCGCGCTTGCCGCGCCCTCTGTCTTTAGTTGTTTTTTTTTTTCTACTCCTTTTTATTTGGGTTTTGTATGTGAGCGTTGCAGTGGGTGGTTAGATGGTTATATATATTGAAGGACTCTTAATATGACCCAGTGCACTGGAAATTGCACACAGAAGTCGAATTTCAATTCAAAAGAATTTGAAAAAGAGACAGAGAAAGAGAGAGTATTTTGTAGGAAAAAATTGAAAAATTTCAGCACACAAAAAAAAAAAAGAGCAAAGGATATAAAGGCCTCTTGCTTGCGTTTCTAACTTTCTGTTTCGTTTTCAATTTTATCCAAGGGAATCCTTATGCCAGATGGAGCTGGATGGAGCTGTTTGGTGGGGGTGTTGAGAGGCGATGGCTGGGATTCTTTTTAGCAGCGAGAGCGCGGCAGCACGGTCGTTGCATTTGGAATAAACAAAGAAAAGCTTATAACGGGGAATTACATTTTCAACTATTGGATTTACTTTTCTGTCTGTTTCTATTGCAGTTGTAGAATTATAAAAAAAAGAACAACAACAAAGAAACAAAGAAGAATAATTGTAGATCTCACAATAGATTAAACTAAAGCCAATGTTAGATGGAAAATGCTGAGCTCTATCTCTCATAGGTATAAAGACAGAAAGATATCCAAACTCAATTTCAGTGAAGGATAACCCGCAGGACTTTTTATATGAAAATATAACCTAAAAAAGCATGCGATGTAGGTTAGGTGTAGAAAATTGATATTGAAGCCGGTTTTGTAACAATTTGGATTTGACGAAAACAAAAAAAAAATTTTATTGCAATTGGAAATGGGAGTAGTATACAAATTTTCATTTTTATTGCTTTAACAATCTCCTGACGTATAGTTGGGGGAGGGGTGGAATTGAAATTTGTTTTTCGATGAAAAACAAAAAAAAATTATGAACAATGTTTTCGGTGTTTTTCTTAAGTCATTATCATTTTAGTACAGGTAAAATACGCATTTAGAAAAAAAAAATTGTTACACTCATGAAACTTGGCAAAAAGTTTGCTTTTGGGATAAAAACCAAGGACAAAAAAATTCTATAAAAAAGAGGTGGGTGGAGGGTGTTTTTTCGCGGACAACAGGGAGGGGGTGAGTTAAAGGGTGTTTTTTTTTTTTTTAAGATATGATGAAATTCGGAAATATGACCACCAAAACTGGGAAAAAATAGTTACACCAATGAAAAATGGTACAAATGTTTGATTTATAACAGAAACCAAGAATCTAAGTAGTCTATAAAAATATTATAGGTGAAAGAATGTTTTTTTTGGGGAAATAAGGGAAATCCGCGATAAGTCCGATAAAATTAATGGTATAAAAAGAGGTTGTCTGGAAAGCCGGTTTACGGATGATGATTTTACGTGATAACGTCGTCAGAAAACAGGTTGTGTGCTTTTGTTTAAAATGAGTCAATTGAAGCGTTTACTTTTTTCAAACAATCATAATTTACAAGAAAAAGCTAAAAAAAATATCTTTTTTATTTTCTCACTATATTAGTTTTTTTATTTTTAAAGCTTACAAAAAAAATTATGCAATTTAAAAGATAAGTATTTCTTCTTGAGAATAAAACCATTTTTAAATTTTTACAATGCGCAAAAAGTATACAAATAATTTATTGAAAACAATCATTTTCATCAAAAAAAGCAAAAAAAAAACATGAATTTTTATCTTCTCACGCCATTAATTACATTTTTTCCCCAAACAACCTATAAAGAATTTTATACCATCTGAAAGCTTATTGTCTTAGCTCAAAATATATATATTGATCAGGTCTATGAGACATCTACAAAAAGAGCTAGAATTTTTTGAACTCGATCAAATTTCATTAAAAAAAGCAAAAAAAAGCATTTATTTTTATGTTCTCACGCTCCAAAAAAAAAAGCTAAAAATCAAAAACTACCCAGAAATACCCCTAAAAAACAAGGTGTTTTTCAAAAATTCATATTTCGAAACGCAGAGTGTTGGAAAAAAATCCGTATGAGACGCCTAATTTTTTTTCCTCGTCTTTCACCTGGTACCTTTAGAATTGTCAAAAAAAATGTTCCCTACCCAAAATCATCATTTTTTCATAGCCCCAACACGTGTAGAACGTTCAAACAAAACGTTATAGCTTAGTTTCAAAATTTTTTAGAATTTTTTTCTTAAATGCAATTATTCTTAAATTAGTCTCATCTATTTATAGCAAAAAAATCAACTCTCTACAATTTTGCGCTTAGATTTTAGATCAAAATTTCATCTTTCCGTTTTACCTCTGTTTACCCTATTAAATGACGGAATTTTTAAAAATCCTTCATTTGGATTAAGCTCTAGGTTATTATCTTTCAAATAAGCTAGGTATAGAAGATTTTTGTATCTCTAATAGTTTATTTTTAATTTTGAATTGAAATTTTTTGCCGCGAGAGTGGAATGTTAGAAAATGACGTCACTTTTTTGTGGTTTCTGCCATGGTTCATCGATTTATAAGACGTTATCACGTCAAAAAAAAAAAAAAATTGTAAAAAAGTGTTTTGTTTTGGAACAACTCTAAGAACCTCCTTTACTATCATCTTATTTGGAACTAAAGGAGATAGACCGGTAGCTATGCAAAATACACTCGTAATTTTTAAAAGGCTGTTTTTTATCTGTTACTTCTTACCCTTCTTACTTCCAATCTCGCTCACCCTTATTCAAAAAATATTTTTGTATGGTAGTGGTTGTTTTGGTTCTCATTCCATTTAGCATTATTAAATATTTAAAATAATGTGTTATATATCCAAATTGCATGAACCTAAATTTTCTAGGTTAATCAACCGTTTTCTCCTGCCAAACTCTTGCATACGCAGTTTAAAAAAAAAGTACGTATACGCCACAGTGCATGAGTACAACGAACAAATAACATGTATTATAAATTGACTTTGAAGCTAACACACCCTTAACGAAATTTAATTAACACTTGCACTCAATAATTCAACAAAATTTGAATCTTTTTGTCGTGAGTGTTAATAAATAAACTTAATAACAAAACACAAGAATCAAAAATTTAAACTTAAAGAAATAATCATTCTTTCCATATTCTTAGAATAATTAAAACACACACTGCATTTTTTAGTAAAACAATGTAGGTGGGTACGCATTTTTCCCAAAATTGAAATAATTTGCTAAAAAAAAAAATCTCGAGTCAATAGACTCTGACCCTGAAAAATTATTTATTGTGTAAATAGTGCTTAAATATTTGAAACTTGAATCTATTTATTTTTTCTTTAGCGTTTATATATTTTTAAAGTACATATTTTTTCAATTTATAAGTTCAAGTGACCTCAACTCCAAAAATTTATAGAGCGTTTCGCCCAGGTACGACAGTGGGCTCATCCATCAGTTAGATCTGTCGTACCCTTACTAAGACGCCTTATTTTGGTCGATGTTTACCGACACTATATAAAACTCACAGCATGAATATACTGTGAATTTTAATATTCTAATATAATATTCACTTGAACTTATAAATTGAATTATATTCAATCGCTCCACTTAAAATAAAAATAATTTTAATAATTTTTTATTATTTTTGTTATTTTTTTCTTCGTTAGTACATATTTTTTCATAGTTTCACAACCTTTACAAAAATCGCCCGTTACATTTTTGAATTGTTATAAGACCACATTGTTAATATTAACTTCCTTGAAATATATGATTACTGGCAATGTAATTAAACTCCATTAATATTGAATACAATATTCACGACTTATCATTCAAGAATCTACAATATGGCATTAAAGAAGAAGACTGAATCGATTTTCTATTGTCACACCCTTTACATCTTATCTTAAGAGTTTGAGACGTTGAAAGACAGGTTAACAAAATGTAATTTTAAACATAATACTAACAACTACATATATTTTAAGGTGTTGTTCATGCTATTAAATAATTTAAAATGTACACAAGCCAGGAACAAAAAATTAACTAACTGTGTCACACCCGTTACAAAGGAATTACCCAATGATTAATTTAACTAATTGTCAAGAAAAATTCATATTTTATCAAACTCGTTGGTAATTTGTTTTTCCATAATTCAATCAGATTTATCGTATTTGTAAATCTTCGCCGCTATGACTAGAATGTTTTAATTCATCTCATTTGAAAACTTAGTTTCATTAGATTCCATAGTAGGTATAATTTGTAAATTGTAATACAAATTATAGGCTTACGAGTCTAATAATAACTTATTTATATTTTTTCAAAAACTGTAATGTGTCACTAACGGAAGTCATAAGTTAAATTACATTTGTCAAATAAAAAAAAAATTGAATCAAGTCTTATTTTGTTTTATTAATATGATAATTAACCAAAAGAAAAACCAGGATAAACCCATAAACAAAAGAATTAATTACCCATTTAATTTGAATCGATAACTGATAAATTGCATACAGATTTTATTTGTAACAAAAACAAAAATGAAAACAATAAAAACTTATCATTACATTAGCGTGTTTTATCAAATTTCATAAATTGAGATAAATAACCATGATGAGAGTATATAAAAGCTAACCACCTGCATAAAGTCAGTTATTACAAATTAAACATTTCAACATTAAAAGTTTAAAATATGAAGTTTTTCGCAGCAATTCTAATCTTCTCAACTATTTGCCTAGGAATTGAGGTAACAATTTATCCTAGCCTAACTTTTTTTTTGAAGAATAATGTTAGAAACATTTTTTTAATAATCCTAGGCCGAACAGCCTGATCAAAAATTTGTAGGGTTTTTCATGAAACTCGCTGAAACATGTCAGAAAAAAATTGGACCACCCGAGGGAGATGTTAAAAAACTCTTTGATGGCGCATTCGATAAGGGTGGTGCCAGTCAAGATGTTCAATGTTATATTAAATGCTTGATGGAAGAGTTCGAAACTACTGATGATGATACCCAAAAGGACCTCAAATCAAATATGAATGAAGAAGCAGCAAATGAATGCAATCTTGGAAAAAAGGTAGACGATTGTGAGCAAGCTTATAAGACTTTCATGTGTGTTAAAGAGAATGCTGACAAAATATTTAAGAAAGAATAAGGAGCATGTTTATACGAAATCATGTTGTTAATCTTCAATTAGTTCTCATTCACTGAAGAGCAAAATAAATTTCTTACAAAAAAAATACTATGTGTTACTTCTCGGTTCATAAGGATAATAGATTTCGCGTGGTAATGGCAAAAGTTCTTCATATTTACATGGTTCAATTTACCTTTTAACACTTTCTTCATTATGTACCAAAAAGAAAACATCAACTTATTACTCCAGTCAAACAAGGATTCAAAATCGCAATAAATTCTAAATGGACTAATTTTATTAATGGCCTATCCTCCCCCGGTCGACTTTATTTTTCTCAATTTTTTTTCAATCCTCATCCCTAATACGCAATTCTTAGTTTCTTTTCTCTCTTCCCCAATCTTAATTAAGATCACCCAAAATAAAATCCAAACATCAGTAAATTTAATTTTAAAATAAAAAACGTTGCATAAAGTAAGGAGTATTTTCTATCAGATAGTGAAAAACTAATTGACCCTCAATTCTCGAAAGAGCACCTAAGAGCACCCAATTTTTGTTGCATTGGTTTAAGGAATATATTAAATAACTCATAAGTTTTAATTCATCGCAGAATAACAGGGTATACTAAAACAAAATCATTAAAGTTCAAATACTAGCTTAACAAAAATAACAAGTTTTTATATACTTGTTCTAAGCCCGAATTGAAATAGAAAACACTATCAAACATTTCAAAAACTTTATTAATATCGTTAATAAATAACTGAACAAGAATTCTGAATTTAGTTTTTTTTTTTAGATTTCTATCACAACACTTCGATATCGCATATTGAATAACACTTACCAAAGTACTTCGCATTAAAATAAAAATGAGGTAGATGTAACAGTTAACTTTGAACTCATTTTTTAACAAGACACGATCGAAAAAACACAAAAATAAGTGCAGCATATTGAAACGTGTTTATTTTGCACCCACTTTGCCAAACTTTTTAGTGTCAATTTTGATTTTCAGAAGATCGACTTATGACCAGGTTTTTAATGTAAATACTCCTACGTGCGGTGGCGGCGTGAAGATGCATCATTAAAAATAAAAAAAAAGTAAAACCTGGAAACGTACGGTTCGCGGTTTTTCACGCATTACCGGCAAAGATCTTTCGAAGTTGAAAACTTCAGACCACTGGTTCCTGTACTAACAATATTCTATCAGTACAATAAAATTGTTTGGGACTGGCTTAAAACACATATCATATTTATGTATTTCGAAAAGTTCAAAAACTTTATTTATAACCAAGGTTGATTATTATTTTTCTATTTCGACTAAATGAACTTTTATACATAAAACTTTTCAAATTCAAATTTTAAAACAGAAAATTTAAAAAAAACGTTATAGCTAAATATGTATAAAAATTTATTTAAAAAAGACGAATTTTGATAAAAAAAAATGGAGTTATCATGTTTTGAAAATAAATGATACAGTTAATAAAACTGTTAGTTATTTTCTTATCGAGCTATTTTTTATAAGGCGTTATTTGAGACGAAAGACAATCACAATTCACATAAAAATAAGATGATGCTTGCGTACTTTTCACAGCATACAAATATTTTTACTTGAAAATGGATATCCACTGCATCTATCATCATTAATTAAGTTAATGTTTGAAGTTTAACGGAAAAATTAAAAAAAATCACTTGTAAGACCAACAAACACAATTAATGAATAAAAACAAAATACCGTAACATGGGGTTACTTTGCTGCGTTTTTTGCACTATTTTTAGAAAACCTCTTAAAAATGGTAGAGACATTTTTGTATCTATTTGTTTTTTTCTTTTAATTCATTGATAAGACATGAAATAATGCATTAATTCTAAAAAAAACATTCAAATAACAGTAAAAATATTTTGTTTTTTAAGTTGAAAAGTGGAGCAAAGTAGTCCAAGGGACGGGGTTACTTTGCACCACCTGAAGTTTTTAACTGTACTGCCCGTATTTAAAGAGCTGGAGCAAAGTTAGTATTGTATTTAAATAGCCCTGGATCAAAGCTTCAAATGTGTCAGAAAAAAAAAATTTGTAGGTACACACACAACTCTTTTTTTACAAAAAAACAAAACAGCCTCTTTTATTTCATTAATTGATAATAAATAAATACGAATTTAAAGAAAAAAACAGAAAACTTCATTAATTTAACCAAAATAAGTTTAAAATAAACATGCATAACAATTTACAAACGAAAAAATAATTCACTTTTAAAAACAATAAAAACATACATAGAATTAAAAACACATTTAATTATAAAAATAAATTGCTCCTGGGGCAAAGTAACCCCAAAACAAACAAAAAACTGCTTAGTCGCATACAAAAAATGCAATAATTATTATTTATTAATTAAACAAACAAATGACAAGCGCAGAGTAATAACAAAATAATATCGTAACTAGAATATTTGTACTTACTTTGTAAATTATCACAGAACTGGTTTTTCAAACCAAATTTTTCACCACAAAAAAAACACGAATTTCCTACCTCAAATTCACAGGTCAACTGCTTCTTAAAAACTGCCGGCAGATGGTCCGTTGCAACACGTGGCAGATGTATATATGTGTGTGTGTATATTACAGTAGCTTCGATATAGAGAATCTAACATTTCTGAGCGTGAATCAAGAAACTAACTTTTTTCGTCAGTGGCGCAAAGTTACCCCCGCCGGGGCAAAGTAACCCCATGTTACGGTACCTCATTATCTTATAATTGACATAGTTTTGAATTATTACACCAAACCTATAATTAATTCAATCAAACCCTTTCCGGTTTCATTACAAAATCAAAATTTAAAATAAATTGTAGGTTTATGAAAATTTTGTAATTAATATTCAAACCATTTTAGAATGCAAATTTCATTATAAATAAA
The DNA here is from genome assembly GCF_945859705.1 of Episyrphus balteatus. Classification (NCBI taxonomy): domain Eukaryota; kingdom Metazoa; phylum Arthropoda; class Insecta; order Diptera; family Syrphidae; genus Episyrphus; species Episyrphus balteatus. The sequence goes on along the minus strand of NC_079137.1, from coordinate 41,413,793 downwards.
CATCTCATTAAAGTCGTTTCAGTGAACTACAAAACAAAATAATTTAAGATAGAAATTGAAAAAAAAAAAATGACTAAATCAAAGCTAATTGCAATTATTGCATTTATGTTACTTATTTCACATGTAAATATTTTGTTTCTTATTAAAATTACTTAATAAAATGTCAATTTTTTAAAGATTTTGACATCAATGGATCTGCAGTCGAGTTTGGATAACAATACGTAAGAGACTTCATCTCTTACGATATAGCCAAATAACTAGTTTAGTACTTAAACATATACACGGCAACTCTTTACGATCATGCATTTGCATTGACTCCGAAAAGAAAGCTTTTATTATCATTCGTTTTCAAGATATGTTATATTATGCATTATCTGTTCTCTTTGAACATAACAGAAAAATCGAATGATTTGTTTAAACTGTTTTATTTCTTATGCTAATATTGCTTACTGTATAACTGCATTGTTTTTTTATTTTAAAAGCTTTTTCAAAGCTTCATTGATTATGTTTGATTATTGATTATGTTTCGCTATAGAATTTAAGTCAGTCTTAATATAGATTTTGAACAGATAAGTCTGGTTTCAATTAAATGTAAAATCTTAATAAAGATCTCAAAAGAATATGTTCTTGTTTTAATGATTTATTACGCTTTTTATTTATTCGCTGTCACTTAATGTTTTGCTCGTTTTTATTAGTTTGCTTGCATGATTTGCTTTTTTATCTTTAATTAAGAAATAGAAGCTTACAAATACATTTTTATTTGATCTAAGGGCTGGTAAGTATGATCATGGTTTAGCGAATAATAGTACGATGTGCTTGAGCAAATGCATTCTAGAGTATTTTTTTTTTTAATTTTTGAATATGGTATATACCAAAGGTTAACAGCGTTTGGAATATTTTTCGCATATGAGTGAGTGGGAAACAAAACATTTGGTAGAGAAATGCGATGTTAGTAGCGAAAATGGACTTTGTGAAACCGCATTTATATTTTTTATTTGTTTTGCGAAAAAATCAAGAATTATTTGGTCATTAAAAAATCAAGAAAAAAAAATATTCATAGAAGAATCTAATAAGTATTAAAGAACTTGTATAAGAAAAAATAGAAATCTTTCAATTTTTTATATTTTTAAAGTTGTTCCAGGTTGGTGCGATTTTTTCCAAATTGTTTCACTTTTTTCCTCCGAAAAAATTTTCAAAAATGTGAATTTTTTAATAAAAGAAATTCAGTTGCATAAATTTTTTGGAGCTGAAATTCATTTAAGATACTGTGATTTCCTAACGAATTTTATTTGTTTTTGTATAGATAGATTTATTTACTTAATTTGCATACAAAAGTTTTGAAAATTTAAGGATCCTGGAGCTCCGTGCGACCCCGTTGGCCATTTTATTTTAAATTAGTTCAATACTCCATACCGAACAGTTTATGTATATGAACACACATAAGTGTAAGTATCTTAGTTGAAAAAAGGGTATGTACTCATGAAGGGGAATGCGGCCCCAAAATATTTTGGATACAGGGCCCCCAAAGGGCAAGCTACGCCACAGACAGAAAAAAAAGTTTTTGATAGTGTGTGAAGTTAGCGCCCCTTTTTTTTAATTGTTATTTTTGAAACTTGTTCAAAAAAACTTGTTGGAAAAATATAAGACCCAAAAAACCGTTTTTGACCTACCCCCCTTTTTTTGAAAATTGAAATTTTAAAAAATGTTCCGATTTTCAAAAGTTGTTCCTAACAATGTTCCACATTTTTGGAATGTGGGCTAGACTTATTTTATTTTACACCTAACTTTCGAAATATTTTATTTTTGAGTCCAAACATTTAGAATATTTAGGTATAGTAGCAACTAGACTGTGTGAGGTTAGCTCCCCATTTTTTTTTAAATTGTTATTTTTGTTCCAGTTTGCCCACGATTTTTTCCGGAATGTTCTAATTTTTGTTTTGAAAAATGTTCAAAAATGGGGGTTTTGTAGCCAAAAAAAAACCATTTTTGACCTAGCCCCCATTTTTTCGAAAATTGAAATTTTAAAAGTTGTTCCGGGTTTTTTCCTAACATTCTTCCAAATTTTTGGAACTCTAAGTTCTATATTTCGAAAGTAAGGGGCCAAAAACAAACAAAATCTAGCCCCCCCTTTTTTCGATTTTTTAATTTTTTATATTTTTTATATTTTTTTCAACTTTTAAAAGGTATTCCAAAAAATTGAGGTCCTAAAATTTGCAACATTCTGGAACAAATCGGGAGAACTTTCAAAAATAACAATTTCAAAAAAAGGTGGGCTAACCTCACACACTATAAATGTTCTAAATTTTTGTACTCAAAAATCAAATATTTCGAAAGTTAGGTGTAGGTAAAATAAAATAATTCTAGCCCTCATTCCAAAAATTTGGAACATTGTTAGGAATAACTTTTGAAATCCGGAACATTTTTTATAATTTCAATTTTCGAAAAAAAAACGGTTTTTTGGGTCTTACCCCCTTTTTGGAAAATTTAAAAAAAAAAAAAAAAATTGGGGCATTGCTGAACAAATCGGGAACAACCTGGAACAAAATTAAAAATTTCAAAAAATGGGGGCTTACCTCATAAAAAAAAAATGCATTTTAAAAAATTTCCTCCAAATTCATCGATTGAGATATCAAAAAAAAGGTCTCTTCTAAACTGAGAACAAAAAGTTTCTTCGAGGTCTGGTTGCTGAGTTATTTGCATCCAAACACATTTTGTTTTTACATTCGGAAGTAGATATATATTGTATCTGCGGGCCAAAGTCAAGAAACAAGTTTTGGTTTTCAGATATCAGTTCACAGTGATCTGTCTAATTATTTAGATAATACAAATTGTATATTTTTTTCGAAAAAAATTTTCCAAAAAATCAAGGTTAACCCCTTTTCGAAAAAAAATGCATTTTGTAAAATTTCCTCCAAATTTATCGAGGGAGATATCAAAAGAAAGGTCTCTTTAAGTTCTATTCTTAACTGAAAATCAAATGTTTCTTGGAGGTCTGGTTGTTGGCGATTTATTTGCATTATCAAAACAATAAGATTTTTATTTTAAATATTTGTTTTTTTTTTTTATCTCATTGCTTAAGCAAAGTGTAGTAGGATGTTCATGTTAATTCAGTTCACTTCATTCTATACAACTTATTACTATAAATAAAATTAATTCATATTATTGCATAATTAAAGGAGAATTAAAAGTTCCAGTAATTAGGTCATGCAGGTATGTATATAGGTTATTCTTATACAAGAATATCATCAACAAAAGCATAAAATGATGCTGCATAATGCAATGAACATTATTTATAGAGATACTATATACCAATAGCGCGAGATTCTGCTGTGAAAACATTGTAAGGCTCGCGTAATTGATGCTGCAGTTTGAATTCCAGAAAGGGGGATGGTGTTGGCCAACAAGAAAAGAGGAATAAGGATGCAACTCTCATTATTATTGACGAACCAACAGAGGATAGGTATCTACAGCGTTTTGTTTTCAATTTGAATAAAAAAGTTTGCAGCTAATTAGATGCTTTCTTTTAATTTTTTTTAAATTTTGGTCTCGTGGTTTTTTAGCTGCATACAATTTTACAATAAAACAAGAACTAAACTAATGAGATGGTATTGTCCAAAATGATGAGCAGCATTTCAAAGCGGCATTAATGAAAAAAAATAAAATTAATTCATCTAACGAACTTATTTCATTCATTAAATTGGTATAAAAAATTAAAAAAAACTTTTGAATTTAATTAGAACATTATTCATAAAAATCACTTTCAATTATATTCACTTTATAGCTTTTGATAATATTGCAAAGTATAATAACCAAAATCCTTGACAAAACATTGATGCAAATTGTATCCGGTTTCACATTTATCTGAGACAACTTCATTACGGCAAGATTTCAATAACTTTTGAGCAGTATCTTCGTCAGCATAATCATTGAATTTAGCACTTCCATTTGGTTGAAGTCGGCCATCTTTAAGGACACCAACTTTTTCCATAAAACAATTTAAGTAACATTTCATATCACGAGTTACATCAGCTATTGCCAAGGTACCAATGTTTAATTCCCAGTATTTTTGAACATCGTTTATGTGAAATTGTTTCCGACAATCAGCCATGAATTTTCTTGTTTCAGCACTTTCATCAGCCTTAAAAATTTTAACAAAAATATAAATATCATTATTTTGTTTTTCTTAATTTTTATTACCTTTGTAGCATCAAAACATGCAACAGCAAATAATGTAACTAAAATGATGAACTTCATGTTTGCCAAATTCAAAGACCTAAACTGAATAGGATTCTAGTTTTGGCAGGGCTTTTATAAAAGAAAAAATACACAAAATGTTTCATGTAGTTCTTATCTGACATAAACCTAATGACTTCATAAATCTTTTTTTATGTTTTTACTTCCTGGCTTTTCTCCGTTGAATAGATAGTAGAGTAACTAAAGCTCAAAAATTGGCAATATTAGGGAACCCGGCCGAACAGCTTAGATTTTGATGATCTTATTTTTCAAACGTCGGTAATTAAAAATACTTTAAAGTCTATAGATTAAAAATTGCCGGTGTTGCCGTTTTGATTTTTTAAATTTAATTGAAGATATTTGTGAAAAAAAAAAATTGTTTTCAAAAATTTTTCTTAAATTTCAAAAATTAATTGATGCCAAAAGATTGTCTAGGAAATTCTAGGAAATAAAATATATGTGAGTGAGGGACAATCTTCCGTCGTCTAAGCGATAGATGCAATTTTCTCATAAATTGACTTTAAGCACACAAAAAAAAAATTGAACACAACGGCAACACCTACAATATTTAAATACACATTTTTTAAAAGCTAGAACCTTTTTCTTATTTATAAAACTAAAATAAAGAAAATTGAATGAAGGGCTTTTGACAAAATTTTAACATGTTGTTTTTTAAACTTTTTCGTAATATAAAATCACAACAAAAACATTACTGTTAAAAAAAGAGCCAAGTTCTCCTATGTTGAAATTATGCTGGCACAAAAACTACTGAGATGTAAAAGTGTACCAAGTTCTAAAGTTTGGGTTCAAATTCGTATCAATAAAATTTTGATTGTTCTCTTGACAATTTTTCTTTTCATTACCGATTTTTAAAGTTATTTCAAAAATTGCCAAGGAAACAATCAAAATTTTATTGATACGAATTTGAACCCAAACTTTAGAACTTGGTACACTTTTACATCTCAGTAGTTTTTGTGCCAGCATAATTTCAACATAGGAGAACTTGGCTCTTTTTTTAACAGGAATGTTTTTGTTGTGATTTCACTACTTTTTGCAAGGTATGGCTGTAGAATTGAAGATCTCTATATATGATGAAAATTCAGCGGAAATGGGCGGTTGCCACGCCCCCTGGCTGAAATTCTCAAATTTTAAATTTTTTCCTTTTTATAAACTACCAGCTCTACCGTTCTACCAAATTTCAAGATTCTACAATAATCAGAAGTGCTCTATAATATTTAATGATAATTCAGCGGAAATGGGCGGTTACCACGCCCCCTGGCTGAAATTCTCAAATTTTAAAATTTTTTCTTTGTATAAACTACCAGTTCTACCATTCCACCAAATTTCAAGATTCTACGATAATCAGAAGTGCTCTATAATATTTTATGAAAATTCAGCGGAAATGGGCGGATGCCACGCCCCCTGGCTGAAATTCTCAAATTTTAAATTTTTTCCCTTGTACAAACTACCAGCTCTACCATTCTACCAAATTTCAAGATTCTACGATAATCAGAAGTGCTCTATAATATTTGATGATAATTCAGCGGAAATGGGCGGATGCCACGCCCCCTGAATTGAAAATCTCAAATTTTCGATTTTTCCCTTTGTATACACCACAAGCCCTATCACCGTGTAAAATTTCAAGTTTCTACGTTAACGGGAAGTTCTCCATAATTTTGATGATCTGTCAGTGAGTGAGTGAGTGAGTCAGTCAGTCAGTTACGGTTTTTGCGATTTTTGAAGCCCTATATCTCAGAAACTACTCATCGTAAAAGGCTTAAATTTTGTGAGGAGTTTGGTTTTGACAAGTTCAATAAATGTAGCGAGTTTGAATATTCTAGCATCTTTGGTGTGGAAGTTAGAGGGGGGTCGAAAATGGCCTGAGTTGTTTCCTGTAAATAAGGGTGTAGTGCCAAAGTTGCTAGAGAACTTGGCTGGGCACTACCGTGCCCCTTGATGCACTTATTTTTCAAATTTTGTAGGCCACATTTATTATGATTTGAAATTATAAAAGGAAATGTCAATATGTATTACAGTTTATGAAAAAAATTAAAAAGTATTTCATTTTCGAAGAACTTTTTTTAATAGAAGTTTTGAAAAAAAAAAAATTACCTTATTTTTTTTAAAGTTCAACATTTAAATATAAAGTTATTTTTTATTTATTTAATAGCCCTTATTGTTGAAAGTTAAAAAGCAAAAGTTTGAAGTTCTTATTTGCCAAAATCTTTGAGAAAATCAATTATTTCAATGCAAAAATTCAGTTTTTATCAAAAAAGCCCTTTGAAATTGAAGTAATTTTAAATTTTTTTTCAAAAGTGTGATATATATTATTTTGTCTGCTTCGGAATTCAACTGATAACATTTATGGCCAAAATTTTTTAAAAAATAAATTCATATTTTATTAGAAAAAGTTTGGAAAAAAGTCATTTTAAAATCTTTTAATAACATTTTTTTTTTAATCTGAGTTTGAGGACCATTTTTTCAAAAACTCTTAATTAAATTTAGTAGATTTAAATTTAAGAGATAAGAATAAGCTTCTGGCTTTTTAAAAATGTATTTTAAAATATTGTTTTCAAAATATTTTTTTTGTGTTTGAAGTCAGATTGTGAGAAAATTGCATTTATTGCTCAAACGATGGAAGATTGTCCCTTACTCCCTTATATTTGTTTTCCTTAAATTACCTCGAGAATCTTTTGCTATCATTTGTTTTATAAAATTTAAGAAAAAAAAAATGGTTTTGTTGAAAAAAAAAAATAATTTTAATTTAAAAAACAATACAGCAACAATGGCAATTTTTAATCTATAGACTTTATAGTATTTTTAATTAACTACGTGTAAAAAAATCGTCAAAATCAGAGCTGTTCGGTCGGGTTCCCTAATAATTTGCTTTAGTTACTCCACTAAGAGATGAGTAAAAAAACATCGTTATACGCACAAACATCTTCTTTCACTTTTCAATTAGTTTATTATTAAAGCATATTAATTCAAAGAAAAAGTTGATAACATAATCTTAGAATTCTAATATTTTTATTATATCCATAGCCGCATCCAGAATTTTCTATAGAAGGATAACTACAATGCCCAATTTATTTATATGTTAAATTGGCTCTTATATTGAAAATGCTGAAACTCTTTTCCAATACTTTCATGTTGGTTTTATGTTCAGTTGCAATCTTCGTAGAGGAGAATTAATTGGTATGATCAATATGATCATTAAATACATAAAAAAATGCACACCAAATTATTCTATTCTAATTTTTGTAACTTTCAATGTCTAGGCTAATTTATTTAAAAAAAAGAGGTATAAACGAGCCCCCTCCTTTCCCCTTTTTTTCTATATACGGCCCTTCACACCACCGAAATATCTTATGAATTATAAATCTAAACAAAAATCAACAAAAAGAATGTTTTTTTATAAAATTCGATTAAAACAAAATAGCTAGGTACATATTTGAAAGGCAAATACTGATACAGATACAGAAATTAGAATATGAAGATTATGAATAGCCAACAAATATAAATTCCATAAAAAATTATTAAATATAAAAACAATACAAAACATATTGATAACCCAACGAACCATTGACAAAAAAAAAATTAAAATGAATGACTAGGTCGTAGGTTCTTGCACTTGCAGTAAGAAGTACTTTTAAAAATATGAGTGTAGATACTATTTGAACTTTAAACTTTTTGTTAAGATACCAGCAGAAAAATAAAAAAAAAAATCATAACCAAAAAACATATTTTCTTTGCTTAAATATTCCTTTAAAATGAAAAGAAATATTTATCTGTAAATTTAAAATGAAATCTGTTCATACTTTAGCGAGATATGGCTGATTATATGCAAAGAACGTATCAGAACCACTTAGTTTAATAAAAATTATTAAGCCGTCACATAAATCAAATTTAATCAAAATCATTGGAGCCAGTTTTCGAGAAAATTGGGATAGGAATTTTTTTAAATCGTCTGTATAAAACTTTGTAATATTTTTTTTGACACAAACCAATACTTGCCCTATAGAGCAATTAAAAACTTAAATACACGATTTTGTTGCACGTAATTTCATGTTCAAATTATGAAATATGAATTCAAAGAAATCGTCAACAAATAGTGATTGCCTTCTGACTGTACGTCTGTACCTACTAAAATTAATCTTATAGTCTATTAGCTAAAAAAAAGTGGTTGTCTGTAGAGTAGGTTTGCGGACGATAATTTTACGTGATAACGTCATAAGAAAACAAGTTGTGATCTAAATGATCTAAAAATTATTTATTTGTCAACTTTCTTGTAAAAGAAATTATAATCTTAGGTATAGTAAAGTAGGTTCTTAAGCTAAAGATTAAGACCTTACATATTTATACCTGTATGTTTTCGAGAAAAACGGACTTACTTTTTGAATCCTATAATTTAAAAGAATAAGCTGAAAAAATACATTTTTATTTCTTTTCTCATTATATCAATTTTTTATATGAAAAGCTCACAAAAAAATTACACCATTAAAAAGCTTAATATTTCTTATAAAGCACAGATCCATACTTAAATTTTTACAATGCGTTAGGTATTAAAGGTATAAAAATAAATTCATTGAAAACAATAATTTTTCATGAAAATTAAAAAAAAAAAACAAATTGTTTTCTTCTAAAACCATTAAATCCATTTTTTTTATAAATTGTATACCATCTATTGTTTCAGATATTTTTATATTAAAATTTCATTTTCGAAAAATCGTCGTCTTGTGCGTCCTTTTTCCAAATTTTCGGAATTTCAACGCAACGAGAATCGGAATATTGTGTATTGTTTCATATATTTTTATTATTTGGAAATTTTTAAAATCGTCAAGGAAAATCTCGTCTCGCTCTCGTCTCGTCGTATCGCAATATTGTGAATCGGGCAAGAAGGTGATTGCCTCCCAACTTCTCCGCCCGGAGTTCGAATCTCAGTAAATACTGTTTATTTTTTTTTATTTTTGTTTACTTTATAGAATAAAAAATCGCAGTATTGTGAATTTCCATACGATTTTAAGACGATTTTTATTTAAATCGTAAACGTTCAGAAAAAACGTCTCGCTCTCGTCTCGTCGTCTCGCAATATTGTGAATGGGGCATAGGTAAAGAACTTCCCACATGGGCAACAGATCTTGACAAGTGTTTTGAGGTAATTCTGAAGTTTTTTTAATTTAATAGTTGTGTGTAGCTTACAGTAAATGTACCGTTATGTGTGATACATATATCAAATGAAAGGTAACCCTTTCGAACGCAAGGTATAACAATCAATATCAAAAAATGTTTTTTTTTTTTCAGTATTATAGTGTCAAAAACATCACAACTAAGAAATATGAATAGCAAAAAGTTATGTTCCAAAATAATAAATAGCAAAAGTTATGTTTTATTCTCATGTTGCATGTAAGTAACATACACCGCCTATGACCACCAACAAAAGTCGGACAACTGAGAAAATAACTATTTATAGAACAATAATGTATGCTACTTCTTCTAACTCAAAAACACTTTCTGGATTAACATTTTTTTACCTTTTTTTAAAAATTATGACCATATATAAAAAAAATTTTTTTTGCAAAAAAAAAAATGGATTTCAGTTCCTTTTTCGATAAAAAAAAAATTAAAAGTATGATATTTGACTAACTTTTTGTATTAATCCAGTAACTAGGCATTATTATCTTTCAATTAAGCTATCGAAACCTAAAAAATTATTTAATGGAATATTTTTTACGAATTAAATTAAAAATATGTTACATGAGAGTAACGCTGGTACCGAAAGGGTTAATAGAATTAAATAAAAATTTTATCTGCTTTAGATCAAAAGAAAGAACGTCTAGAAAAATAGAACTTTATTTTACCTTTATCTAAAAATTGTGACTTCAAAATTGATTGAAGTTTTTCAAAAATATATTGTCCTGCCTATTAACTGTCTACAGTAAAAATTTAATTTATTTATTTTGAAGAAAAAAAGATAAAAAAAAGGTTTAAAACGGTAAAAAAAACTTGTGACTTGTTTTTCCCGTTATTCGGTCAAAAACCATTTAAGAATACCAATTTTTTGTACATGCATGCACTTGATCATAAACTGTATGTTCTATAACTTTGATTTTTTGAACTCTACGAAATATTGCCAAAAACAAAAACCCACCCAAAATTATCAGTAAAAAAGAAGGTGTTTTTCAAAAATTCATATTTCAAAACGCAGAGACTTAGAAAAAATCCGTAATAGACCCATAATCCTTTTTTTATTTTCTTTGAGTGGCATTTTTCAAATTGTCAAACAAAATTCCAATACCAATAATCACTACTTTGTCAAAGGTGTACCTCGTAATTTAGTTTTAAAAATCCATTTATAAATTTTTTTGAATTTCAGGTGAAACGGGAGAAAATGGCGTCACTTTTTCGTGGATGCTGCCAAGGTTCATCAATTTATAAGACGCTATCACGTCAAAAAGGTTTTTGAGCGTTGAAATACCGCTCAACTACTACCGCACTACAATCAATTACAGTACCTTGCCATATTATTAGGCCCAAGGGAAAAAAATACAATTTTTTGGTTCTTGTTGCAGAACTTTTAAAGTTTTCGTCAAAATATCTCAAATTTTTTTTCTCTCATTTACTTACACTTATCATGTAGATACGGATTTACTAAAAAAAGTTAAAGAATTGATACTTTTTCATGAAAAAAAAAAAACGAACAAAAGGGGAAAAGCCCCAAAAAACGTTTTCTATGGAATTCATGCCTAGAAAATTACCAGACCCGTCTAATACTTAAATTTTTGTATCGAGGAATAACGTGACATTCATAACTTCATGACAAGGACCCCATCTTGCATAAATATAGAAGCTTCGAGCTTCGAAATCGTAGAATCAAAACGTTCCCAAGCACCTTTTTGTGTTGGTCTGGAGTTAGGGCGTTTTCCACAATATAAAAGGAACCTAATCCTCTTCCTGAGATAGCAGAACAGCCAATAATGACACTGGTCAACAAAATTAAACTTTTTTTTTGTTACAGAAACAAAGGTATACTTTTCTATAGGATTTTGGTGTGCTGATCTTGAATCCGAAGTCAAAAAAATTCTATCACATCAGGTTTTTGAGATAATCCCGTTAGAAAATCGAAAATACCGCTTTTTACCAGTTTTCGAGATTATTTCATAGCTTTTGGTTATTTGTTTTAAATAAATTTGTAACGGTTTCTAATAGAACTAAATCTTGTCTTTCTAAATCCGTTTAAATCTTTTAAATATCTCTTTTCTTCTTTGAGAAATCTGAAATTGAAATCAACGTGTTTGGTATATCTCATGTTTATTTGCTTTTAATAGCAAATCTCGAAATGTTCTTTGCCAATCGCTTTCAAATTTTGACACAACGTTGCATTTACATTCCAGTAAGTTCTTATTTTGTTTTTAACAAGAAAAACATTATATTTTTCTCACTAGTAATTATTTAGTATAACTATCTGACACGGTCACGCTTTGATGTATCTCACCGCGATTCACCACCTTCGCAAATATAAAAACTTGCGAGATTCTAAATGGAACGTTGTGTCAAAATTTGAAAGCGATTGGCAAAGAACATTTTGAGATTTGCTATTAAAAGCAAATAAACATTAGATATACCAAACACGTTGATTTCAATTTCAGATTTCTCAAAGAAGAAAAGAGATATTTAAAAGATTTAAACGGATTTAGAAAGACAAGATTTAGTTCTATTAGAAACCGTTACAAATTTATTTAAAACAAATAACCAAAAGCTATGAAATAATCTGGAAAACTGGTAAAAAGCGGTATTTTCGATTTTCTAACGGGATTATCTCAAAAACCTGATGTGATAGAATTGTTCTGACTTCGGATTCGAGCTCAGCACCCAAAAAACCTATAGAAAAGTATATCTTGGCGTCTGTAACAAAAACCTTGTTGACCAGTGTGATCAGAGGATGTTTTGTTATTGGAATAAAGAACAGTGAATAGGTCTGATCTTATAAGAAAGAAAAAACTACCTCAAATCTTAGAATATTACGTACTGTCCAGACGATCAGAGCTTCTATATTTATGCAAGATGGGGTCCTTGCCATAAAGTTATGAATGTCACATTATCCCTAGGTACAAAAATTGAAGTATTAGACGGGTCTGGTAATTTTCTAGGCGAATTCCTTAGAATACGTTTTTTGGGGCTTTTCCCCTTTTGTACGTTTTTTTTATGAAAAAGTATCAATTCTTTAACTTTTTTTTAGTCAATCCGTATCTACATGATAAGTGTAAGTAAATGAGACAAAAAAAAATTTGAGATATTTCGACAAAAACTTTAAAAGTTCAGCAACAAGAACCAAAAAATTTTATTTTTTTCCCTTGGGCCTAATAATATGGCAAGGTACTGTACCTATAACCTGTTCTTCGTTGGTCGAACCTTCATCCGGCAAGTCACTGTTTTTTCACATAGTTAAAATTTTTTTTAGTAAAATCGGTTGATATGTTAAAGAGACATTCGCCAATAACTTAACGTACATAGCTCATATTCAAGTTTATCCAAACCGTTTAAATCGTTCTTGAGAAAATTGCAATACCTCCGAAAGTGTCTTTTGACACTTTTGGGGGTTCTTGTTTGTGACATGATACACGAATCAAATTATTGCCTAGTAAAGCACCCCTCCCTCTTAAAATACAAATGTATAGCAGACTTCTATAATATCGAAGTCTGCTATTCATTTGTATTGTAAGATAATATTATTATTATAATTTGTAACTGTTTAACTTTCCAAAGAAAAGCTAATCTATTTTTAAAGGTTTTTTGTATAAGTTAATATCTGCTTGCTCATGTTTGTTTATCTCAAATTAGAATAGAATAAACAAACTTTCCAGCTGAAGCTTTTTCAGGTTTCACGAAAGAACTAGTATTTTTATCACAGCTGAAGCAATACCTCTTATAACCATAAATCTCTATTTGATAACATGATAATTATATGAATAATTTTAAAAGTCTTAACCACAAACTACAACGCGTGTAATTATCTTAGAATATATTTATTTTAGTATTTATCTATTTTCTAACAAGCCAATTGTTCTCTTAACTTTCCCAAAGATACTTTCGTTGCATTTATAAATTGCTGTGCTGATTTCTCAGAAAATGAATTTATCTTTCAAATTGTCTAAATATAATTTAATTTTCATGAAGATCGGTATTGAAGCAACACACGAAACGAACTAACTAGTCTTAGATTCGTGATGTATCCAAAATCCATACTAACTATAAAAGCTTAACCAGTTCTAAAGATTTAATCAGTATGTATCTTTAATAAGTTAGAAATGAAGTTCATAATTTTTATCTCATTCGCTGTCGCAATTTTTAATACAGTTAATGTAAAGTCTTGTAAACAATGAAAAGTTTTCATACAAAATAATTCTTAAATAAAGTTTTTATAGGCCTGGTCTTCGGAAAACTCATCAAAATACATTGACGAGTGTCGGGTTGAATTGAAAATAAGTGATGACGTAAATCAATACAATTTAACTACTGGTGAAATTCCAGAAGCTGATATTCATCCAGATATGAAATGTTTCTTAAATTGTTTTATGGAAAAACTTGGAATTCTTAGAGATGGCATAATTCAAGAAGATTCTGATGGATTTAATCATTATGTTGGTGCCGAAACTGCTAAAGAAATGATCGAATCTTGTCGTGATGAAAGTGGAACGAGTAACTGTGATACTGCATTCAAATTACATAGATGTTTTCTCAAGCATCTTAGTTATGTAATAATACAATTTTTTTGTGATAAAATGAACAAATATAGAATACTTTTTTTCTCTTTATTTAGGAGTTTTATCGATTTCTTTTGATGCAAAATGGAGGCGATGATGAATTAATTCAAAAGCTGTTGATGGCTGTTGTGTGAAAAAATAAATTAACCTGAAAAAAAAAATACATTATGTCTGTGGTAAAAAACAATAAAATTGTAATCCAAACATCACTACCATTATTATGAAAATTTACTTTCTTCCCCACATTACGATAAAGATATGAATAAATAAAAAAAAATATTTTTAAAACACAACGACAACACCTACAATATTTAAAAATACATTTTTAAAAGCCAGATGCTCATTCCTATCTGAAAATTTTAAATCCACAATATTTAATGAAGAGTTTTGAAAAAAAATGGTCCTGAATTTTGCAAAAAAAAAATATTCAACAAATGACTTAAATGAGTTTCTTAAAAACTTTTGTGATAAAATATGAATATATTTTTAAAAAATATTTGGCCACAGTTATTATCAGTTGAATTCCTAAGAGAAAGGTAAGATATATTACAGTTAAAAAAAAAATAAATAAAAACTAGGTAGGTACTTCAATTTCGTTGGATATTTTTCATAAAAACTGAATTTTTGTGTTGAAACAAATAAGACCTTCAAACTTTCGATATTTTATTTACCCTTCACAAAAAATAAGGGCTGTTGAATGAAGGAGTGAAGAAACTTCAATTGAAAAAAAATTTCTTCGAAAATGAAATACTTTTTATTTTTGTTCATAAACTGTAGGTAATACATATTGTCATTTTGTTTAATTCAAATAATAAATAATTTGGCCAAAAAAAAAAAAAATTGAAAAATAAATTCACATTTTGTTACGAAAAAGTGTTAAAAACGACATGTTAAAATTTGTTCAATAGTTCTTTTTTTCAAAATTATGATTTTAGGACCATTTTTTATAAACACTTCATTCAACTTATTTAATTTTAATTTTATAAATAGAAATAAGCTTCTAGCTTTTTGAAAATGTGTTCATATTTTTTTTTTTTTGTTATTGAAATCAATTTGTCACTCACTCCAGTATACTATTTTTTTTTAATTTTTTAGACAATCTTTTGGCATTAATTAATTTAGAAATATAAGCAAAATTAAAAAAAAATTTTTTTGCTCATAAAAATTTTAAATTAAATAAAAAAAAATAAATACGGCAACAGCGGCAATTTTTACATATAGACCTTAGAGTATTTTTAATAAACTGACATTTGAAAAAAAGATCATCCAAATCAGAGCTGTTCGCCAGGATTTCCTGATATTGCAATACTTTTGATAAAAATAAATTGCACGACTGGGGTCGCACGTACTTGCTCTTATGCTTAAAGTAACTATAATGTTAAAGCTTTTCATTCAAGAAATTTAAAATTTGATATTTTGAAGAAATTTCATAAGTAGTATAAAAAAATTAAATCTGTTTTTATAATTAATTAAACTCCGTTTTAAATTATCTTAAAAAAAAAAACAAATATGCCATTTTATTTCTTGTATAAAAAGGTATTTTTAGAAAAAATTTTTCGAAAATTGTAGGAGCCGTTTTTTAAAAAAATAATTTTTTATATATAAAAATTTTTTAACATTTTTCAAAAAAAAGTTGGTATGCCATTTTGAAGAAATAATTAATTTACACATAAAAACTAAATTTCAAAATTTTTCATTGATCCGTTTTCAAAAAATTGATTTTTCAAAAAAAAGTTTTGAAATATTTTTAAAAAAACCAAAAATGCGTTTTTTGAAAATTTTCTAAAATTTTAATATTATCTTTACTTACACACTTTTGTATAAAAATTTTCATTTAAATCGGGTTAATGTTGTACGAGATATTCAGAAACGAAAAAAACCGTTCTATGACAGGTACCGTTAATAACGGTACAAAAAATATTTTTTTTATTTAAAAAGTTGGCTATTATGTGTAGTACTACACACAAAAATTTTAATCAAAATCGTTAGAGCCGTTTTTGAAAAAAATTAACTTTTCTATTTCCGTTATATGGCAGGTACCGTTAGTTTTGGTCATAAAAAAAAAATTTCAATTTCCCCTCTAGGGAATCACCAAAAACTGCTAACCACCAAGTTTGAAGAAAATCACTTCACTCGTTTAGGCTGCAGCTCCAGATAGAGACAGACACACAGACAGACAGACAGACAGACAGACAGACAGACAGACAGAATTGCCGGACCCACTTTTTTGGCATTCTCCATCATCGTAATGTCATGTTAAATTGTTATCTCGAGTTCGATTTTTTTTACGAATCCTAAACTTGCCCTATAGTACCTATATCGCAAGTAAAAAATCATGTGTGCAATTCACACGTGGTAGAAGTGAAACCTCAAAAAAAAAATTTCTTGCAAAAAAAAAGAAAAAATCTACCTATTTTTTATTATATCTCCTTTAAATACATGTTTTTTATATGACAACCTATATTAATTTTTTATCATCTGAAAGCTTATTGTTTCAGCTCAAAATATTTATATCGTCCATGTCTATACAACAACTACAAAAAGAGCTTATTTTTTTCAAACCAAATCACTTTTCATCAAAAAAGCAAAAAAATCATTCTTTTTTCTCTTTTAACACCATTAAATATATTTTTTTTAGATGACAACATATAGTAAATTTTATATCATCTGAAAGGTTATTTCACCTTTTATATGACGTATGAATGATATTTCTACCATGCCCAGAAAAAACAATAAGAATTTTTTAAAGCCAACTATGTCGAAATTTCAAGCTGAGATTACGGTACTGGTCACTGGTCATCGTCAACAGATCTCCACAGGTATTTTGAGGTATTTTTCAAGTTTTTCAATTTAAGATTCAGATTGTGTAATTTGTAGAGCACGTACCGTTATGTGTGGTATATCAAATAAAAGGTTATGTTATCAGCACGCGTATTAAAGTTAAATAAAATTTGTATGTGCACTAGATCAAAAGATATAACGTGTGTAGAACATCTTTTTTACGTTATCTCAGAATTTTGAATATGAAATTAATTGAAGTTTTGTACATATATAGTTTATTTAATTACCTATCTACAGTACAAATTTCATTCATCTATCTATTAAAACAAAAAAGTTATAACAAGTTGAATGTTCGTGCCGCGTTTTCGTTTCATCTTGTTTCAAATCACTACGATACTAAAGAAGTTTTCACTTCAAAAAATAAAAAAAAATCGTAAAAAAAAGTAAAAAATAACAAATTTTTCAATTTTTTTTTAAACTGTTTTTATTTTTTTTACACTTCAAAATTATAAGAAATAACCTGTCTGTAAATTTCGAATAAAATTGGCTTATGCTTTGATGAAGTAGCTATTATATATGAACCTAAAAAATACGTCAATTTTTGCAAAAAAAAAAAACGGCAACGCCATATTCCGTTTTCCGAATTTTTTTGAGAAAAACTAAAAATGCCGTTTTGTTAGAATCAATAAGACCATTACGTACACCAAATTAAATCGAAATCGTTAGAGCCGAGGAAATTGCAATACCTCGAAAACCGTATATTGGAGATATGCGTTAAAAAGGAGGTACCTATCAAAAAAATAAAAAAAAAACGAGTCTAGGAAATTATATTCTCTAGACAATTTGAGAGAACATTTTCCTTGAAAACAGCTTAGCAATTTATAATTGCAACGAAAGTTTCTTTGGGAAAGTTAAGAGAAAAATATAGATAAATACTATCTGAAATAGATATTATACTCTTAGATAATTACACGCTTTGTAGTCTGTGGTTAAAACTTTTTAATTTATTCATTCATCGTCGCGTCAAATAGAAATTTATTATAAGATGTATAGCTTCAGCAGTGATAAAAATTAAAAATACTAGTTTTTTCTTGAAACCTGAAAAAGCTTCAGCAGGAAAGCTTGTTTATTCTTATTATTTAAGCATCTGCTAAATGCCAATTAACTTACAAAAGGCCGTTAAAAAAACAGTAGTTATTCTTAAAAAAATTTAGCAGTTAGTTATAATAATATTGTAGTCTATTATAATTATAAAGGAGTACTTTATTAGGCAACAATCGGTTTCATGGTGTCGACGGATTGATATTTTCGAGGTATTGCAATTTTCTCGAAAATGACTTGAGCATTTTCTGCATTCGGTATAAATAGAAGGGAGGATCATAAGAGGAGCAGAACCAGAAAATAAAATTTTTCAATAGCTTCGATGACAAGTGCTCTGTATCTTGTTAAGTGTCCACGGTTTCAAAAGACGTGCTTCGGAGTATTTCTAGAGCTGTTATTACCTTATCAAGTTGGGTAGATATAGTTCTTACTGCCTTTGTGCCTCTTAGATTTCACCTCCCTAGATCCGCCACTGCTATTCACGAGTTATATGTAAGTATAGCTAACTAAAGTTCTATCAGCTTAAAAAGTAGCTTAAAACTTCTACATTTTAATGAAACCAAAAAAAAAACTGTTTTGATTAACATCAGTACCGATTTCTCTATATTTTTGTTTATCATCAAAAAGGATTTTATCAATAAAATTTATTCACTCAACGAAAAAACTTGTAAAACTAAATAATTGAAATGTTTGAGAAAACATTGATGCAATTTGAATGCAGTTTCACATTTACTCGATCCCGTTTCACCGCGACAAGATTCAATTTCTTCGTTTGCATGTTCTTCGCCAACATAGTTTTTGAATTCCTGAGCATCTTCTTGAATTTTGCCATCCTTAAGAACACCAAGTTTTTCCATAAAACAGTTCAAATAGCATTTCATGTCTTCAGTTGCATCAGCTTCTGGAATTGCACCGGTAGTCAAATTGTAATGTTTAACATCATCGGTTATTTTAAATTCAGCCCGACATTCGGCAATATATTTTGTTGATTGCTCTGTAGATGCAGCCTATAGAAACTTTATTTAAGAATTTTTGTGTGTGCAAATTTTTTGTTTTCTCAGCAGAACTTACTTTAGCAGCATTGAATATTGCAATAATGAAACTAATAAAAATGAGATACTTCATTTTTAATTCAATTAAAGATTCAAACTGAATAAGCTTATTGACATTGCTAAGCTTTTATAGGTAAATCGTAAAATGCATCAAGAATCTGGTATCTATTTTAACTGTGATTTTATGTAGTTCGTGCTTATAGCTTCATAGATTATGAAATCTAAAATCTAAAGAAAACTTGATAATTGTTTTTCGAAGAAAACAACATGACACTTTTATTATTCATTGTAATTGCAATGGAAGCAGCCGATAGAATCTTTTAGAAACGGTTGGGCGATTGAGTTTATAAAGATCACTTAAAGCCAGTTTTCTGTTGTTATATAAAGTAAAACCAGATCTTTCTATACACACTATAGAATTGTATAATATTTATGTGTTTGTAATTTGTTGCTCATTGATTTATTGTTCTTATTTACATATAAGCACGTCAAATTGAAACAAATGTGTTTTTATAATAGGGATATTGAAAAAATTTGGTCTTGAAACAACACAAGAGGGTGAAGAAAAAAAAGAAGCCATTTTCTCCCGTTCCGCCTGAAATTGTTGACAGTGGGTGTGCAATTTAAAATTAAAATTAAACTAGGTATTAAAGATACATAAACTTACTATAGCTTATTTCAAAGGTTATATCTGAAGGTTTTTAAAATTTTTATCATTAAATAGGTAAAAATTGAAGTTAAGAAAATAAAATGCACGACTGGGTCGCCAGAAACTTGCTCTTAGAAATAAAATCTTTTTATACATTTGGTAAAATTCGTTCTTCAAATGTAAACAAAAAAAAAAACAATTCTTCAAATGAAATTGAGCTCAAAAAAAAATTGTGCAGTTTAATTTCTTTTATAAAAAAATTAAACTGAAAATCGTTAGAGCAGTTTTTTTAAAAAGTAATTTTTTATACATAGTTTTTCGAAAACAAACATTTTAAAATAAATTTGGTATGCAAAGTTGTAAAAACGTATAATCAAAACGTAAAACCAAAATTTCAATGTCACGTTTTCGAAAATTTGATTTTTCAAAAAAAAGAAAAAAAATTTCAAAATTTTTTTAAAAAGCCAAAAATTATTTTTTTCAAAATTTTGTTTTTGATTTATATTGAGGCGATATAAATGTTTTACATAAAAAATACGTTCAAATTTAACTAGTAATTTGAAAATTAGTTCGAAATTTAAAAAAAACGGAACTGTATGACAGGTACCGTTCTGTACAAGACCCAAAAACTACGTAATATCATGGAAAATTGTGATCTAAACTTTTTGTTTTTGTACGAATGCATAACTTTATATATAGATATGTATGTAGTAACTATGTTATGTATGTCTATCGCAAGTAGAAATTATTTTCTGAAGGGTAGGTTGTAGAGAGATTATTTTTTAATAGATAAGTAGATAAATTTGAGACAAGAATGATACGCAATACAAACATTTTTTTAATTTCAAAACCAAGTTATGAATGGTTTTTTTAAATAAAAAATAAAAAAGATCTTCGAAAATGTTGTTATTATATCTAGATATTATAGATAGATTATAGGGCGAACTTTTTTCGAAAATTTAAAAGATGCCACTGGAAAGATAATTAAAAAGCCTCAAAAAAAGCCTCAAATTTCGAAATTTGATTTTTTTTTTTCATTTAAAACATCAAAAAATCTTAACCTAACTTATAGGCATTTCGGGTGCGCATGCGTCTGAAAACTAAATTGAATTTCTGCAATGATATTTGACTGAATAACGGGAAAAACAATCAATAACTGCTTTTTTTAATCAATAACTGCTATTTCTATCTTCATGACTTTCTACTTAATATCTGGAAAGTCTTTTATCGCTTCTTACCTTAAAATAGACTGTATTATTTTATTTTTCCTTTATTTCTTAATAAAATTTGAATCAAATAATTTGAATTTTATATTATTTATGAACTATAAATTTGAGTAATTGCATAATTGCGAATTCCAAGAAAGCATCTAATCCAAATTCCTCACGACATCGCTCGATTGCTTCTTTTGCACTTTTATCACCAATATAGTCTTTGAATCCTTGAGCATCTTCTTGCAATTCACCATGACTAAGAATGCCAAGTTTTTCTAGAAAACAGTTCAAGTAGCATTTTTGGTCTTCAGTTGCTTTATCTTCTGTTATTTCACCGATAATAAGGTTATAGTGTGCCAAGTCACTGATTAATGTGAAATTTATCGCGACATTCGGCAATGTATAATTTTTTGCCCCTCCACAGATGAAGCCTGTTTTTTTGTATACAATTATAATCTTACACATTTTTGTATGTAAATTTATGGTTTATTTTCTAGAACTTACTTTGACAGTATTATGAAATACGACGATAAAGGCAATAAATATTATGAAGAACTTCATTTTTATTCAATTTTAGATACAAACTGAATAATTTTTAGGAAATGATAAAACTTTTATAGACAGATCGTGTAGATGTAGATGCTTTTAGAATCTGGTTATTTAGACTTCGTAAAGCTCATCCAAAGCGTCATCAATATTAATAATAAAATTAATAAATAATAGTGAGGCGGCTTAGCATCTAAATCGTGCACTTTATGATGAAAACATCAAATTTATATCATTGGTGGTACTCAATATAAGAGTTATTTTGAGATATTGGGCCACCTTGTATTCCATCCAGGAGGATATAATACACAGACTTTTTCTGTGTTGCACTCGATTTGTTGCATATGAAAAATAATTGTGCAGTTTGTGATAAAAGGATCAAATTAATAGGATTGTTAGTACAATTATGTAACCCTCATTTTAAAATATTGGGCCACTTAATATTTCACACATATGAGGATGTACATGAGCCATCTAATAATCACAAATTTCACAAAACTTCATTTAAATTGCTTTCTATGCACCGTAATAAACATCCTCATTGGTGAAAGATGTATTAATATAACATGAAATCTTACGGTTTTTGAGTAATTAAAGTATAAATTTTAATAAATAGGCCAAAATTGTAAAGAATGATAAAAACAAATTTTCGAATTCAAGCTTTTTTAAATTTTTGCATTTTACGAGAACATGTATTATTATACTTATGTAAATTTTTTCTTATACCGTCAGAAAGTAAACATTTTAACCAACGAAATGCCTACCGACTTTTTGAAAAAAACTGATATTTTGACACGTGAATTTTCGATTGAAAATTAGGGTGTTTTTTTTTTATATTAAGTCAAAATAAGGTGAAAAAATAAATATTTTTTTTTTTTTTTTTTTTTTTTACACTTGGTGGTAGCACCTTCAAGATGTTGTTGTTGTTCAAAGATTATAATAAATATTTTGAATCAAATAAATTACAGTGTATTTTTGACATAATAAGATAAGTTTTCACCGAATTTCGTAAAAAAATTGTATATTTTGAAAAAGATAAAAATAAAAAACTAAAAACTCGGTTATTTGAATTTTTCATATAAATTTTGAGGTTATGTAAAAAAACTGTCAATAAAAAGTTGTAGATTTTTTTATTACCTACAACTTTGAGATACAACTTTTTAACATAGGACTTGTAGCTTTGTCGAAAATCGAGATATACCATTTTTTACCATTAAAAACCAACTCAACCACTTCCCGAACTCAGCTCGCCCGTAATTTATTTCTCTTTTCATTTTTATCATATTCACCTGCTTTTGCAATGGGTTTCATCCTACTATGATTTTTTTTTTACTTTTTAATGTTTTTGAAGGCTTCGGCACTGGTCTATTTATCTTGTGATTAATTTTAAAAAAATTTTTCAGCGAGCTTAAAAATAGCCTGTTTTTATGTGCTCCTTATCTTCCTCAATTTTCTCGCTCCTCGAAGCACCTTTAAATTTCTTCCAATAAATATTTTCTCGACTTCAACCTTTTATCGAATACTTCTTCTCAATTTTTTCTTTTCTCTAATTTTTGTATCACAACTTCTTGCTTGGTAAGCTCACCCAAAACTTTCAGCTGAATTCTATCAAGGATCTTGAGTCTTAGCAAATATTTAGTCTTGCACTCACATTTTATGAGAAAAATCAAGAAGAATTTAAACTGCGAAATAGCATTCACTCAGCATTCTCCCAGTTGACTACAAAATACTCGAGTGTGGATTTTAAATAAAGTTAAAAAAAAAAAACACTAAAAAATTATTATTTAAAGTTCTTTTTTTAGTAAACACCATTTGAATGTAAACAATTATGAAGTTTTAATGCAGTTTCACACTTATCTTGTCCAGACTCTTTGCTACAGGTTTTCACAATTTCCTTAGCCTTATCGCCCACTCTGATGGAAAATTTGGAAATTGCGTTTTCTTCTTGAAGTTTTTCATCCTTAAGAATACCAGATTTCTCAAAGAAACAATTTACAAAGCAACGAATTGTTTCACTTCCATTAATTATTTTACCAGCTTTCAGTTGAGCTAATTCTTCATCAGTAATTTTAAATACAGCCCCGCATTCTTTAAGATGCTCTTGAGCTAATTTTTCTTGTTCTTTTGGATCAGCTGCCTAAAGTATTCATTGAATAAAAAGTTATTAAAATTCAAAAAGAATCTTTCGAAAAAACTTACATTAACAGCAAAAATTATCGAGATGAGAGCAAAAACAATGAAGATTTTCATTTTTAGGCTGATTGTCTGATTGACACTAACTTACTACCAAAAATTACAAGCTCTTTTATATACCTTGATAAAACAAAAAAATATGGACACTAAATTAAAAAAGAAAAAAAAAAAACAAACAGAATTGAATTTTTATATTGGTTCAGGGCTGGATCGGTCTATCCAAAAATGTGCAATGTCCAGTTCATTCAAAATTGTTTTGATTTAAAAACTCTTATTTGGTTAAACAATATTAAACTTTTCTTTGTGGGTGAACTTGAGGCAATCAAAAATGGTCTCTATTTAAAAACAAAATCATTTTTGTAATTTTTTTTTTAATTTCTTAAACTTAAACGCAGGCCTGAATGAATATGGAGCGTAAAAGTCCATCACTGTGTGGTATATGATAAAAAAAAAAACAAGTCGCAAGGTAATTAAACGAGAAGCAGTTAAGAGTTGAATGTAAATTGAATATTAAAAAAGGTAATATTTGTTGAAGAAGATATAATTTCGTTGAAAGATCTTATTTAACTTAATGGTATTTTGAGGAAAACAAAGTACTTCATAGCTTGCATAATGTTTTGGATTGGATACTAAAGATCTTTTTATTTTTTTTTTATTGATTTTAATGTTTTTTCGAGTTCAAAAATAAAATGCATGACTGAGTCACACACAGCGCAGTTAATTTTTTTTTTTTTTTTGTGGTTCAAGAGTGTTTTAGACTTAAGAATGGCTTATATTGAAGAAGTATTTTGAATTGTTTGTATTTAAAGTTTATTTTCGCAAGTAATTTTAGTAGTTAAAGATATTATTCTTAATATTAAGTGTATTAATTAGTTTTTTAATCCTTTCCTTTCTACTTTGATTGCTTGTTTTAAATATTAATTTTCTAATAGGAATACCTATTTTTAAGTTTGTTTTTTTTTTAAGTATGTACAGTTAATTTTTTTTAATTAAAAGATATAAACACATTTTTGTAATTGATTTTTATAGCAATGGCGCCAGTTTAGAAATAGGTTCGTGTTTTTAAAAATCTGCATGGAAAATTAAGTTTTCAATTATTCCCAAGTACCTATACTAATTTATACTTTCCAAACAAAGGAATTTTTAGAACAAACAAACTTTAAAAATGGTATTGGTATGCGATGTTACAGAACATACATACATACTAATCATTACTAAAAACGAAATTTCAAAAAATAAGAGGTTGTCTGTAAAGCCGGTTTACGGACGATGATTTTATGTGATAACGTCATCAGAAAACATGTTGTGTTCTTTTGTTTAAAATAAGTCAATTGAAGCGTTTACTTCTTTCAAACAATCATAATTTACAAGAAAAAGCTAAAAAAAAATACCTTTTTTATTTTCTCATTATATTAATTTTTTTATTTTAAAAGCTTACAAAAAAAAATATGCAATTTAAAAGCCAAGTATTTCTTCTTAAGAATAAAACCATTTTTAAATTTTTACAATGCGCAAAAAGTATCATTTTCATAAAAAAAAACATGAATTTGTATCTTCTCACGTCATTAATTCCATTTTTGTCCCTAACAACCTATAAAAAATTGTATACCATCTGAAAGCTTATTAGCTCAAAATATATATATCGATCAGGTCTATGAGACATCTACGAAAAGAGCCAGAATTTTTTGAACTCGATCAAATTTCATTAAAAAAAGCAAAAAAAAATATTTATTTTTATGTTCTCAGGCTATGGAATCAATTTTTTTGTTTGACAACCTATAAAAAATATATACCATGTGAAAGCTTATTATTTCAAAGTCAACCATGTCAAATTTCCAGACTGAGATTACGGTACTTCAAACACTGGTGGCTGTTCGGGGGGCAACAGATCTCCACTGGTGTTTTGAGGTTTTTCGCAAGTTTCTTGATATAACATTGTGTAGCTTGTAGTTAGTCTACCGTTATGTGTGATATACCAAATGAAAGGTAATTGTATCAGAATGTTCATAAGAGTTTATTAAAATTACTATCTGCTCTTGGTCAAAAGTTATAACCTGTTGAATTCTAAAACTTTATTTTACCGTTATCTCAAAATTGTGTTTACGAAAATGATTGAAACTTCGCACACATTTAGTCGTGGTCATGGTCTATCTGTATCTATTAAAGAAAAAAAGATAAAAATAAAAAACGATGAAAATCGGTTAAAAACGGTTAAAAAACGTGTTTTTTAAAAACTTGTTTCTTTAGTTATTCAGTCAAAACTCACTGAACGATTCCAAGTTTTTGCACATGTATGCATAAGGCCGAAACCTACATGTCCTATATTTTTGAGATTTTTTGAACGCTCCGAAAAAAAAGCTAAAAATCAAAAATTATCCAAAAATACCCCTAAAAGACAAGGTGTTTTTCAAAAATTCATATTTTGAAACGCAGAGTGTTGGAAAAAAATCCGTATCAGACTTTTTGTTTCCCTCATCTTTCACCTGGCATCTTTAGAGTTGTCAAAAAAAAATTTCCTTAACCCAAAATCATCATTTTGTCATAGCACCAACACGTGTACAACGTTCAAACAAAACGTTATAGCTTAGTTTCAATTTTTTTTAGAATTTTTTCTTAAATGCAGTTATTCAATTCTCTACGACTTCGCGTTTAGATTTTAGCCCATATTTCATCTTTCCGTTTTACCCCTGTTTACCCTATTAAATGCCAGAATTTTTAAAAATCCTTCATTTGGATTAAGCTTAAGGTTATTATCTTTCAAATAAGCTATAATAATCTCTAATAATTTATTTTTAATTTTGAATTGAAATTTTTTGCCGCACTGCGAAAGTGCGAGAGTGTAACGTTAAAAAATGGCGTCACTTTTTTGTGGTGGCTGCCATGGTTCATCGATTTATAAGACGTTATCACGTCAAAATTTACTGTATAATAATAAATACACTGTGTTCGAAAATGGAACTTTTTTTTTCCGACAGAGGGCTTATATATATAAAACACCATATATTGCTTTTAAAAAGATTTCCTTATAAAACATATGGGCAGTAAAACAATATGGCAATCTGTTAATTTTTAGGTGGTCATATTTTTCTCTGTGTATTCATGTACTCATAGGTAAATTTTGCTCTACTCTAATCCATTTCTTGAATTTTTGTTTTAGAGTTTGCAGATCAGCTCTTTCGTTTTGGTTTTGAATATGGGAAGAAATTTCACAATCCTTCTGCTCTAAAGTTTTCAGGATGTTTATGGAAGCAAATTTTTAGGAGATTACGTGAACAGATGAAGAGTTAAGGCTTTAAGTAGGTATCTATTTAATAGAAGTCTTCGATCCAACGAGGATTTGCAATTACCATTATAATTGAAAACCTTCGTCGAGGTAAAATGGATGGACAGATGCAAGTACTTCCGGTTATTAGATATACAAATAAGGACATACTAAGCATGCTATTTCTTGAGACTTCGATGAAATGATGAATGTTGTAAGGAACACTTCAAACCGTCTAGATATGTATCACAAAGGTGGTAGCTGACATGCCTCTGTTACTTTCTTTACTGCCTCTGCAAGACTTAAGGAACCATGTGGCCTTGAGTCTCATAAAGATGTAAGGATTAGAGACAGCTCTTTATTTCTAAAGAAAAGACTTTAATTCATTTTTTATCTTGCAGCATCATTTATTCCTAGAAATTAAAAAATAAACATACTGACAAGGTGTCTCACGATAAAGCAAGTGATGAGCTCGAGTTATATTCACCAGGACGTAATGGCAATTCGTTTTGTATTTTAAACTGATTGGATGAGTCCATTGAATCTACTCTAATTTTGAGCAGTCTTTTATAACCTAAGATGAGTGACATAATTATTTCTCGACTTATTTCAGATTCATTTAACAAATCATTGACTTTTAAAAGCAAAAGATTTCAAATGCGTCACTAACATAATTCAATGAAACATTCCATTTGGCGCATATCGCGATGCAGGCTACACTTAGGTATCTGTGTTTCTTAGTATTTATGTGTCTCATTAAATTTAATTACAACTTAGGTACTTAAACACTCTACCTAAGCTTAATATTGATCGTGATAAGGTGATATTTTCCAGCCTTTTAGTTGGAAAATTCATAAGATCAAAACATTTAACAATGCTTGAATTCAGCACAACAAATAACCGGTATTGGAACTTTCTAAATAAATGTACCTAATATAAAAACTCAGACGTTTAATATCAATTGTTTAGTTTAAATTCTTAGTTCAGTTAAGATACTTCCAATTAAATCAAATCAATATGAAATTTTTAATTCTTGTAGCAGCTATCGTTCTGATTGATATTGTTTCTGTAAGTATTTTCAACTAAATCGTTTGGCTAAAGTTTTCAATTGGAATATTTTATATTTAGGCTGTAGAAGATTGTCACTTTGAAAAATTAAAATTAACCGATGACCAAATACTCAAGCTGGAACGTGGTCAATTAACTGATGCTAGTGAAGATATAATGTGTTTCATAGAATGTGATATGGAAAAGGCTGGATTGATAAAAAATGGAAAACTTCAGGAAGATGCAGCTATAGAAAAATTTACAGCTAAAGTTGGCAAAGAAAATGCAGAGAAAATTCTAAAATCGTGTCGTGGTGAAATTGGATCTACGAATTGTGAAACTGCTTTCCGTTTGAGTAATTGTTTTTCACCGGCGTTAATTGAGTTGTTACAGAAGAAGGTTTGATCGCTGGAAAAGGGACGACAATGAAGCCGTATAAAAGCATTATATTTTTCATTTCTTATAATAATTATAAAATATTCATAAGTTTTAAAATATAACTTATGAGTATTTTATGAGAATAAAAAATGTCAATTTTGGTACCTATTCAGTTTTTTGAATGATATGAAGAAGAATTTTTGATAGTTCTTTTGATGATCTTGAACAAAGAAAAAAGTAAGAATGTAGATTTTTATACAAAAACTTTATGCAGCTAGAACAAACTACAGGTAAATTTTTGCGTTTCGAAAAAAAAAAATAAATGTAAATGTAAAAAACGGTTATTAATAAAAAATCAATTTTTACCAAAAAAATATTCATGAATTTTTTTTGACAATTAAGTTTTAAGCGCGATTATTAATAATTTGTAATCATAATTATTTACCTATAATTACTGAAAAATTTCATAAAAAATGTATTTTTTTTGAAAAAACATATTTATGAACAATTAATATTTTTTTTTTCAAATGGCTCTTATTTTTAATTGTTTTACTAGAATTTAGAATTTAGACACTTTAAGGTAAGTAAAGGATATGTAAAAAAAAAAATCGATCTCCAGTATTATGAGCATTTAGAGATGATTGAGAGTACCAAAAAAGTAAGTCTCGCAATTTTGTCTATCTGTGCCAAGCAACAGTCCAAACCCTTGAAGCGATTCACTTAAAAATTGGTAGAATACAAATACCTAGTTAAAGATATAGATACTTGCCTTATAAAAGAAATAATTTTTCTCAAATTGTTTTTTTTTTCTTGTATTATTTTCAACATTTTAGCATTTTAAGTAATAAGTTCGTGAGACACAGTCGTAAATTGTATCTTGAAAAGAATTACAAAAAAAAATGGTACCTAAGATAAAAGCTACTATAACCGTGGTTTTTGATAGCTTAGTACTTAGCTCAGTAAAATTTTGTAAGGTAAAAAAAAAAACAAATTATTGCTAAGGATAAACAAAAGTTTTTTATTTGATGGTTTAAAGAGAAATTTTGTTTCTAGACTTGTATATTTTTTAACCTTCAAAAAGGACTGTTTGTTGTTGCTTACAGCATAAAATTTTAACTCAGTATAATACTGAGTACCAATAAAACACGGCTTATTAATCAACATCTATAAATGCAAAATAAAACTGAGATATTTTTTTAAATCAAAAATTTCATTTAAAAAATAATATTTTTCAACGTATGTTAAGAAAACTTTAAAGCATTTTTTTTAAATTGGTCTTTTCACTTGAGTCAGAAATGAATCGCCAATATTATAAGTAAGTTACTGATGAGTAAAAGCTCCATTCCCATGTTACCTGATCTCGCGTATAAATCATTGAATATTTATGTATTAAAATAGTATCTCTATAACCGGTATTGGAGCTTTCTAAATAGTCACATTATAAACACTCAGTATTTTTTAATCAATTTTTTTTTTAGTTTAAATTCTTATTTCAATTAAGACAGTACTTCACATGAAATTGAAATTATTAAAAATGAAATTCTTAATTATTGTTGCTGTAATCTTTCTGGTTGATGTTGTTTTGGTCAGTATTTTTAACTAATTTGCATAAAAAGATAATTTGCACTCTCATAAATTAAACACTAAACAGGCTCTTGAAGATTGCAACACTAAGTTCAACTTAACCGATGAAGAAATAACCAAGCTGAAACGTGCTCAATTTACTGATCCTAGTGAAGATATAAAATGTTTGATAGAATGTGAAATGGAAGAGGCTGGATTGATTAAAAATGGAGAACTCCAAGAAGATGTTGTTATTGAAAAATTTGGCAAAGAAAATGCCAACAAAATTATTGAATCTTGTCGTTATGAAAAAGGATCTAAAAATTGTGATACTGCCTTCCGTTTGCACAATTGTTTCACACGGACTCGCAGACGTGCGGCTTTGCTTGATGTGTTAAGCAGGAAGGTTTGATCTTGGAATAAAAGTGATGATAAATAAAGCCGTTAAAAATTTAATTGTTTTGTTTTTAATTTCGGACCATCTGCGAAAAGACTAGTTCAATTTCAGTAGAATTTTTGAAAAAGGCTTTTATGTAATACTATAACACAAATGAAAAACTATTTTGATTATTACACAACCTACGCCAATGTACATACTTGACTTTTCGTTCTATACATATTTAGGTTAAGGCTATAAAGAGGGCAAAGAAAACCCAAGAAATACATACATAGATTCATGTCGTGATGAAATTGAATCAAAAAATGGTGAAACTGCTTACCGTTTGTTCATGTGATTGTATGTATTTAATACAATGAATTTAAAAAGGAATGTCATTTATTTATTAAATTAAAAATGATGAATTGTATTGCATTACGTTATATAATTTTTCAAAGCTCACTTCATTAAATGCTGATAAGTTGGGTATTTTCAGTATTTTAATATACAGGGTGTCCCACAATCACCTCCCCAAACGAAAGCCATGGATTCCTGAGGTCTTTTTAAGTCGAAAAACTTAAGAGATAATTTTCTCGTTTTCGTCCCGTTTTCGAGTTATGACGGTTTTTATGATTTTTGGTCTCCATTCCCTTAACTGGTTTTATCTTTGCCAAAATACGTCTGTTTTTTGAAGCCAATCAAGAATTTGTTACAGTTTAATGTTTGTTCCAAAACTTTTTTTCTGCGGACAACCGTTTCTCCGAAATTTTGCATCAAACCCAATTTTATTCGTTTTTTAAGTTGTTTTTTTTTTTCACTTTCATATCATTTTATTCAAACAAAACGTAAATGAGTATTAATTTTGTTCACTTACCTACACTGGTCAACAACATTTTACTTTTTTTTTGCCACAAGAACCAAAATATATTTTTCTGAAGGTTTTTGGGTTGCTGAACTCGAATCCACAATCAGAAAAATTGTATTGGCCTCTTGAAATATAACCGTTATAAAAAAACTTTTTTTTTGCATTTTATAACGGTAATTCGAGATTCGAGTTCAGCAACCCAAAAACATCTAGATAAGTATATTTTGGTTCTTGTGGCAAACAAAGTTTAATTTGGTTGGCCAGTGTTGTTTCTGATTCAAAGACCGCTACCTAAATTTTAAATATCTCAGGCAGTAAAAGAGATATCGGGAAAATTTAAACATTTTTTGAAAGAAAAATATCTGTTCTTATAATCATTGTTACAAATTTGTTTATAATGAATTAACCCACATAAAAACAGAACCCCGAAAACAGTCAAAATGGGGTTTTTACATGGGGTTTTCATTTTATAACGTTAATATTTCAAAACCAAAGGCCAATAATAATTTTCTGACTTCAGATTCGAGTTCAGAACATCAAAAACTACTAGAAAAGTATATTTTGGTTCTTGTGGCAAAAACCTTGTTGACCAGTGTTATTATTTAAGCCCAGTTTTCTTCATAAAAAAGACTACTGAAAGTAATTAAAAAAAATAAACAAACAGAGTGAATTTAAAAAAAAAAATAATTTTTAATACAAAATTAACTTAAGTGAGTTAAAAACTTTTTCTGAGCTATTGCGGTTAAGAAAATAACAAATACCTGAAGCTCAGAAAAAGTTTTAATTCTTTTAGGTTAATTTTGTACTAGAAAATTATTTTTTTTTTTAAATTCACTCTGTTGTGTGAAACAGTGAACAAAATTAATACTCATTTACGTTTTTTTTTAATAAAATGATATGAAAGTGAAAACAACTTAAAAAACGAAGAAAATTGGGTTTGATGCAAAATTGCGGAGAAACGGTTGTCCGCAGAAAAAAAGTTTGGAAACAAACTTAAACTGTAACAAAGTCTTGATTGGCTGTAAAAAACAGACGTATAACTCGAAAACGGGACGAAAACGATAAAATTACCTCTTAAGTTTTTCGACTTAAAATGACCTCAGGAATCCATGGCTTTCGTTTGGGGCGGTGATTATGTAACACCCTGTATTATGTACTTAAGTATAAGTGGAATAAATACATATAAGATAAGAAGGAAAGGCATTAATTAAAAGATATAAATCAGTGTTTTATTAGTTATGTAGAATATACATATAAGTAATAGAAAAACTAACTCTTTTCTAATCAATTATTCAGTCAAAATTCCTTACCTTGTCCAGAATGATTGGTCAAGCCATTCAACGCACTTAACTCAATATGAGATTCTAAGAAATTGCAAATATCATTCTGATCGATATTATAAATGAAATAAGCTTTTAAGATATTATTTCATACTTAAAATAGATAACACCTCAATAATTACCAATTTCAAATTGCAATTCCGTAAAATAAGAGAAATAGCACCATGATCAAAAATTTCTCGTTAGCCGAACCACGGCTCCAACGCCCACTGCGCCGAAGCACAAATGCACCGTAATTAAAAATAAATACTTTGAGGAACCACCACCGAACGGTTGTAGTTCGGCGGTCAAAAAATTAAATATTCAATTTCCATTTTTACTCGGGTTGAGATATTCATAAAAATGCATTTTATTTTTTTGCCAAAACCTTAAATCTAATCAGGCCTTATTTAATTTACAAGCCTTTCTTGATTGTTTTGTTTTGATAAGAAGTTTAAGTCGATATAAATTTGCTTGAATTTTTCTAATTTTAAAATACATACATTATTCAAGAGTAATAATTTTAATTTATCTGTGTTGACATCAAAAAAAAAAAATTCTGAAAAGAGCTAGCAGGTTGATTAATTTGAATTAATAATTGTATTAATATAAGCATATTGATTTTAATTAAAATATAAAACCAGCTTCGTCCTAATTAAATGATTTATGTAAGAGCTTTTTTTTTTCTTTTAATATATACATTATTATTATCTGTTTAAGTCTTTTTTCAAAGAAAATTATTCACAGTTTTTATTTATTATGGTTTATCTGAAAAAAATTGACTTTTTCTAATGACGTAATAATAATTATATTAATCTGATCTTAATTAGTAATTTTTTGTCAAGTTTTTTTCAATGATTGAAGTCATAAATAAAATGCACAAGTGAGTTGCACGTGTTAAAGTTTGTGTTTTTAATACTATTAAATATCAAATATTTTTTTTAAATTGTACCTAAGTGACACCTATAGTGAAGTGATTTTGATAAATTTTATTCTTATTTGTTTACGTCTAAGATCCCACAATATTAGATCAATGCAGTTTTAAAAAGTCATAAACAGTAATTGATACAATTTTGCTGTTTTTTTTTTAGAATAAAGTTCTAAAGAAATAAACCAAGAACGATTCACCCGTTGGCAATAAAACATTTTCATGAAGATACAAAATATTATAAATTCACTGCTAACACACAAGTGTTAAAACCTTTATTGCAAACACTAAAACAAAAACAAAAAAATAAATGCAACAATTCAAAACAAGTTTATTTTTCGGCAATAAATTAGTATTGTTCAAGTTTTTGCTTCTCTGTTATGATTGAAACTTCTTTCTTCGTCCATCTATCCATCTTTTTTTTATCTATTTTCTAGCAGTTGGCTTATTTGCATTTAAAACAGACTTTTCTGTTATTTATCTTTGGACTTAAATAATCGTTTAGTTTATTATTATAAAATTTTAATTGCATTGTCATTAGTACCGGTATTTGGAGTTGATTTTTACAGTAGAATCCATATAAAAGCCCGGTCAGTTCTAAACAACCATTCAGTTGTTATACTAGCAGCTAAGAGGCTACAAAACACAAATATCTTTCAGTAAATAAAAATCAAAATGAAGTACTTCATTATTATTGCTTTAATCGCTTTCGCTTCAATTGCTAATGTAAGTTTACTTAAATAAATTAAATAAAAATAAGGACATCCTGACCTGACAAAAACTTGAACTTTTCCAGGCTGATATTCCAAAAGAATCTGACGAAAAAATCAACGAAGCTATTAAAGGATGTTTGGTAGAACACAAAATCAAAGAAGAGGACTACATCAAATTAAGAAACGGTGAAGTTGCTAAACCCGATGAAAATATGCAATGCATGGTTAATTGTGTTATGGAAAAGTCTGGTGTCCTTGTAAAAGGAAAACTTCAAGAAGAAGTAGCTATGAAGATTATTGAGAAGAAACTTGGTGCCGAAGTGGCAAAGGCTGTTGTTAACAAATGTAAAAATGAACCTGGATCTGGTTGTGAAGTTGCCATGAACATGCATTTGTGTTTCCTCAAAAATAAAGCCTATTAAAATAAAATGTTTTATGTGAAAATAAAGTGAATGTTAAAAAAAGAACAAAAAATGTTTTCCCTATTTGCTTGATTATTTCAGGAATTTTTTAAAAAGTCAATTTTTAAAAGTGTTTAAGGTCATAATATTTTTCGATCTTTTAAAGAAAAAGAAAATAGTAAATTCTATATTTTTTTTTTTTTAAGTATTTAATGTTCTCTCTCTTTCAAACTTGCACTTTTTTATTATTAATTGGTATTGCATTTTTGAATTTTACAAGAATTATTTTCTCAATCAATAAAATATATAAAACTTAAAATTAATTTTTAAATTTCATTTTTACATTTTTTAAAATCATATAACAGTTTTGTTAAACAATGTCAAACTACAAATTGATTCAAAGTAATTAAACAAAAAATAATCAATTTTTTTTTTTAGGGTTTGATAAAGTTTCCTTATTGATATTATTATTATTTTTCATAAAAGTACACTCCAGCCAAAAATGCTACTAAATCCATTGGTGCATTTCTGAGACAACGGCAACACTGGTCGGTTTTCATTTTTTTTTTTATTCAACTCGAAAACCAAGCCTAACTTTGACTTGGTTTAAAGGTACTTTTTATAGAAAATTAAATTTTCTATGAAGTTAAGGTGATTAAAAAATTTTAAAAATTAGTTTTGACTGAAATTCTAACCAAAATCAATGAATAAAAAAGTTAAAAACTTGAGGATTTTTTTTTTTTACTTAATCAGGTGACATTTGGTCTATGAACTCGGTAAGTCCAAACTTTGTACTAATAAAATAAAGTAGAGGTAAAATCCTTTGTTGATATGCAATTTCTTTTTTTACAAAAAAACGACAGAAAAAATGTACCTACCTTTTCAAAAATTTGCATTTTTTCTTTATTTTTGACATTTTTAGTTGGAAGCAAGTTTTTAAAATTCGATAAAAACGTAATAATTGTTTAATATTAGACTTGTCAACATTTGGTGTAATTTGAGCGTAACCTTAGCTCTGTAGATCCAAAACTTCTTGAAATAAATCACTGTAAAAGTTGAATAATTTCCCCCACAAAGTAGATTAGTCGAAATTATAAATGGTTCTTGCTCCAAAACTGGTGTCAAATCAAAACCTGAAGAAATATTTGACTGTTAACAGTCGAAATGTTTTATCCTGAACACCGTTGATTTTTATTAAATATGATTTAAAATCATGAAAATATAAAATATATATAAACCAGCATAAAAGTGTTCATATATGCGTTTCGCCCCGATGTAATGGTTGGGCTCATCAGAAGATGACCATTACACCTTGTCTTGACGCATATTTTCCCGAATAAATCGAGATTCCATATGAGCCCAACCATTACATCGGGGCGAAACGCATATATGAACACTTTTATGCTGGTTTATATATATTTTATATTTTCATGATTTTAAATCATATTTAATAAAAACCTGAAGGCTCCTGCATATAAAATTCTATTTTTTTTTTTTTTAAATCGTATGAGTGGTTATAGAGATATTACCGTGTGAAGTGCATATTAAGAATGCATTTTCCAGGAGAAGCATAAGACCTATGTTTAATTATTTGGTATCCTATTTGGGGAGACTTGATCATACCTAAAATCTTCAAGTAAATGAAAAAAAGTTAATAAAATCAGTTCATATCTTGTTAAAACTCATGTTTTATATATTTTAGGTGTTTTGAAAGGTAAATATGATAAAAATGAACGGAAAAATGAATTTGGTCTATTTATTAAAATTTACACTTTAATTACTCAAAAACCGTAACATTTATCAATGTAACATAAAATCTTACGGTTTTTGAGTACCTAATTAAAGTGTAAATTTTAATAAATAGGCCAAAATTGAAAATAATGATAAAAAAAATTTTCGAATTTAAGCTTTTTCATTTTTTGCATTCTCCGAGAACATTTACTATGGTATACTAATGTAAATTTTTGTTTACACGATCAGAAAATAGAGATTTTAAGAAACAAAATACCCACCGATTTTTTGAAAAAAGCTGATATTTTGACACGTGAATTTTCGTTCGAAAATTAGTGTGTTTTTTTTATATTAAGTTAAAATAGGGTTAAAAAATAAATCAAATAAATTACTGTGTATTTGCAACATAAAAAGGTAGATTTTCACCAAATTTGGTAGAAAAAAACATTTTTTTGAAAAAGTTAAAAATAAAAAACCGAAAACTCGTTTTTTTTTAATTTCTCGCCTAAATTTTGAAGTTATGTGAAAAAATTGTTAAAACATAAGTTGTAGATCTTTGGAAGGGTATAGCCCGACTCAGGACAACACGACTTTGTACACCCCAACTCACGACAGCCCGATTCAACCCATATCCCGACTCAAGATAACCCGACTCAAGATATCCCGACTCAAGATAGCCCGACTCATCGCAACTCGACTCAGGTAAGAACTCGACCTGAGTCGAGTTGCGATGAGTCGGGCTATCTTGAGTCGGGCTATGGGTTGAATCGGGCTGTCGTGAGTCGGGGTGTACAAAGTCGTGTTGTCCTGAGTCGGGCTCTGCTTCTACTCCCTACCACTTCCCGAACTCGGCTCGCCCGTAATTTATTTTTTCGTTCATTTTTATCATATTCACCTCCTTTTCCAATGGGTTTCATTCTACTATGATTTTGTCTTACTTTTTAATGTTTTTGAAGGCTTCGGCACTGGTCTAATAAGTATAAAAAAGTAAATAAAAAAAAAAAATAACTCAAACAAATAACAAAAATAAATAAATAACACGGCTATTCTTTGCTTTCTATCTTACTCCTAACACTGCACAGTTTTGTGTTGGCAAATGGTAGCAATAGCAAGACGGTGATTGCTTTGATCTCATAGTGTAGGTAAATAGTCGGTCTGAAGCAAGACAGTTTACTAACATACAGATTTTATCAGACTTTTTGAAACTCAATTATTGTGTGCAATGGTGAAGAAGGCTTGGTTAGCGTTTTGGATAATGAGAAATCAGGGATTAAACCAAAAGTCGGCTATTTTTTTTTTTTTTTTTGGTGGGGAAAATTAGTCCAAAAATTGACGAAAAAAGCAGGGTAAACTTTTTTGGATTGAGTTCAAAGATTTTTAAGGGTATCGTCAACAGGTTACGTAGATAATTTCCTTATGATGTTATACTTTGAATGTCATTTACATGAGTTGTGGATTTAGATTTGAGGCTATATTTTGATAAGAAAATCGAAATGCTTGAATTAATCTAAGTGTTAAAGTTACAAAAGCGTAAAAAATTAACATTACACCGGAGGTATAGAAAGTTAATTCTTACGGTTCACATTATTTCGTTTATCAACATCTTATAATTCGTGTTAAAAGTAATTATTTTAAAGTTTTTAAGCGTTCATCAATTACTGTTGTTACTTTGTAACTTTTTACTACCAATTTATTCAAACAAATTGAAACGCTCAATTAAGAAGCTCTGAGAAAACGCTGTGTTTATCCATTTTAACAGTTAAAAAAGTTTACCTTGAGAATTTCCGTGCTCCAGCTCGATAATTTCAAAAATAGAAATTGACTTGATTCGGGTTCAGGTTAAAGTCCTGAAAGCCGAAAATCCAAAATCCCGATGTAATCCCGAAGTCCCGAAGTAAAACGAAAAATTTGCTCAAATTTTTAATTTTAGGTATGTACCTAGGTATATAATTTTTTAGGATTTCGATTTCGAAAAATAATCCTAAGAGTTAAAAAGTAAACAAGTAAAAAACAATTGACTGTATAATTCCGTTGGTATCTCTTTGCACATGATTTCAAGTTCTTATTATGAGCTGCTGAAACAGTATTAAGTGGGAAAAAATCGTTGAACTTAAATCATTTGTTAGTTTATAATAATTGTATGTTTAAATTACACTGGTCGGCAACGGATATAGAGCAAGAACCAAACCCTACTTTTCGAGAGGAATTTTGTGTGCTGAGTCCGAATCTGAAGTCAAAATTTCACTGGCACGTCACGTTTTTGAAATAATTGAATATTAATAGGTCAAAAACGCGTTTTTTTGGGTACATTTGACATCGAATTACATCACCGTTAATTTTTTTTTTTTGTAAAACTACTTATGCAATCTCAAAACGCCATATTAAAACGTCCAAAAGGTATTTATATTTTTTCAAAATTATTTTTTTCTCAAAGATATTGAAAAAAGAAATTTATGATAGATATCTCAAAATATTGATTATTTTTTTCAAAGTAATGAATGGTTTTTTGAATCAAATTCTATCTTCCGTCTTCTGATTTGGACTTATAAAGAACAACATATTACAGAAAATATAGTTTTGATTAAACATAAAAAAAAACTCAATTAAAAATTAGTTTTTGAATGATGATGAATAGTGATGAGTATAGCTCAAAAACTAAACGTGATAGAAAAAATCTGTAAACAGTTTTGAATTCAGCACACTAAAGTCAATCAAAATCACCTTATAAAGTTCTTGCTCCCGACTTTTTTTTTAGTTTTTTACCGACCAGTGTTATTATTTAATTTGTGTTTTACTTTATGTTTCAATTAAAATTTCTGTGAACCGTCAATTTTGAAGAGTTTTCCAATTTTTCTGTTTTATTATTGAGATATTCATTCCTTGAATTAGGGTTTTCGGGATTCCGAGTTTTCGGAATTTTAGATGATCGGGATTCTGGGTTTTCGGGATTTTAGATTATCAGAATTCTGGGTTTTCTAGATTGTGTCCGTCTCCAGCTTGATTCACCTATCAAAACAAGTAACGATTTGAATGAGACTTAGATACATACTTTAGAAAATGTAGTAATCATTTTTTTCGGTTCCATAAGGATTCTAAGTGTTTTTAAATAGATTCTTAAGGTTTTATTGACTTTTTTCGGATCAGTCAAAACCTCGTTGGTTTAATAAGGGTATGTTCAGTCTCCAAGCATTAATCACTCTAGAATTTGATCAATAATTTCAATCCTTTCTAGAAATTTAAAAAAATTTTCATATAATCTTTCAGTAGTTAAGTTCAAATGCCAATATTGAATTATGAAATAATGTCCCATTGATAGAATATTCGTATAATGATTTCGAAAATTTTGTATTCTCACAATGGAAGTACGAAATCAGGCTATCATGCTTATCCAAGTCCTAGTCATATCGAAGACTCAAATCAAAACTATAAAATCACACCTATTTTCACGAAAAAATGAAAAAACAATTAATTTAAAATAAAAAAATATTTGCTTTTCTTTTAATTGATGCAAACAAAATACACAAAATCACATTTTAATAGGCATTATTTTTCTTAAAGCATGCATGAAGATTGTATGCCTTTTCACAATTGTCTTTACCCGTTGCTTCACCACGACAAGCTTCAACAATAGCCTTGGTCTTATCAGCTCCAATAGTTTCTGAGAATTTAGTCACTACAGCTTCCTCTTGGAAGACACCATCCTTCAAAATACCAGCCTTCTCTT
Organism: Episyrphus balteatus; assembly: GCF_945859705.1. Lineage (NCBI taxonomy): Eukaryota > Metazoa > Arthropoda > Insecta > Diptera > Syrphidae > Episyrphus > Episyrphus balteatus. The sequence continues at coordinate 41,373,956 of NC_079137.1, read as the reverse complement.
GGAAGCAATTGGCAAAGCATTTGGTCTTCTCATCAGCATCAAATGCTTCGCCAGCCTTAATCTTTGCGAGTGTTTCAGGAGAAATGTCCATTTCCTTTTGGCATTCGGCAACAATTTGCATTGCCTTTTCCTTATGAGCATCTGGGATATTAATATTGGCAGCCTTTACAACAAAAAAAAATTATTAGATATTAAAACTTTTTTTTATTAAAGGATTCAAAATTGATTGGGCTTACATTAACAGCTACAACAATAGTAACAAAAGCAATAGCCAAAAAGAATTTCATTTTTAAATTGTTGTTTAGGTTTTGGAAGGAAGATACTTCGAAGAGTTTTAGAATAGAACTGATGGATATTCAACATTTTGCTAGAGTTTTTATACCCAAATATGGTACTAATCGAAAAGTCTAATTGCACAGTCATGCTAAAGGTAAACACAACAAACCGCAAACAAAATAAAACAATTAAATTGTGTATACAAAATAATTGTAGTTTGTTGGGATTTTGAACGGACTGCGGAGAGGTGATTTTTTCATAAAAGAAGAATAGAAAAAAAAAACATAAGATATTGGATGGAGCTGGTTATAAAGAGTAAGCATAGACCGGCTTTAAATTGGTAGGTATCTTACTTTTTGCAAAGTCATCGTTCATCTTGACACATCAATAGACAGTAGGTATAAAAGAAGAAACGGTTCAAGTACCTTTTTCAAAGCATCGCATCAGTTGGAATAAATTTTGGTGCCATATTTAGCCCTGGGCAATGTTATCGCCCAATAGAATTCTGATCTTATTTTATTTATATTTTTAGCTTCATGGAGATATTTTTTTTTTGTAGTTAGGTAAACAACGCATGGAAACTTTGAATCTTGAACCTTTTTTTTTGTCATTTCACTTGCGTCAATGGTTAGAATTTAAATTTTACCAATGATCTTATTTGACTTGTTTAAATGTCTTTTAAAAGTGCAAACAATGCGATCATCATTTTAAAGTGAAGTACGTGATAAAGTTAAATAACGATCCATTTTGACCAAACGTTTAAGAAAAGACATTAAAAGAACACTTCAAAATGTAATTAAAATAATTTAATGGTGTTATAAATGTTGTGTTACATAAGCAGATTTAAGATCTAAGATAGTATTTTTTTTTTAGATTATAATAAAAATAAATTATTGCTTTGTTTTGAAACGCATCACAGACAAAATTATTCAAATACTAGAGATTTATAAAGCCAGAGCTAAAAAAAATTGTTTTCATGATTGTACGTGATGACGTCACAAAAAAACAGTTTGTGCGATTTATATATAAAAAAAAAAATATTTTAAAGAATGTATTAGTATGGCAATAAATATGGCTGGTAATGTTTGTTTAAGTCCCGAATTCAACATTTTCGAAATGCAAAAATGTATAAAAAAAATACACGAGTGTTTCAGCCTTTGTTGATTTTAACTCTTAGAGACAAATTTTTGACAAAATGATATCAAAGTCTTGAACTTTATAATTTTTTTCAGTAGTTGCAAATCATATATGTCGGCCTAATCGTTTCTAAGATATTGTTCCTTTGAGAAGTCAGTTTTTTTCAATTTTTGTTTTATGAGATAAATACTGTATTATCTTCCCATAAACATGGTAAAATTGTCTTCTTTGAGCTCAATGCAAAGGGTACTTTTGCTAACAAAGTTTTTGATGAAAGAATGGCATTTCCAAATTCAGACTTTTTGGAGTCAATCAATTTAAATTGAATTCTTCAAAATGCGTCTATTTTTTTTTTGCATTTTTTCATTTTTTGTCCATTTATGGTAAATTTTGAATAGTATAATTATATTTTTGTGTTTTCATATTTAGTAATTTTTAGTTTCCCGCGATAAATTCAGTTCTCCACAGATTTTTTAACAGTCACACCGAAATTATGACTTGCAACAGAAGATGCACTAATTTCAATGTTAAGTTCCGCCGTTTTGCCCAATTTTTTACAAATCGGAGCCTTAGTAAGTCTGTCAGTTTTATACGTTCTTGAAACACGTAAAATGCATTACCTTACCTTACCAACGTTGAAAAAGAACGTTTGTCAAAATACTTTTTTCCCTCAAAAATTAATACTTTTTATACAAAAAATGCAGCCTCGAAGCATAATACCAACTACATGTATGACTGACATTGACCATCATAAGATTCACCATAATACACTTAATAAATAACCGTAAACTTCCTTATTATATGTTTATCCGTTACAGATTATTCTCATCAGTTAGAAAAATGCTCATTTTGTTAAAATACTTTTTCCGACTGTTGTAGATACTTTGAACTACAAGAGCATGCGGCCCCAGTCGTGCATTTTATTTTTTTTATCAAAATTGTAAATTAATTTTAATCGTAAAATAAATGTTTTGAAATCAAAACCCAGTTGGGAAACAATCGTAGAGTATTAAAATTCGTCAATAACGCGTTAGTGTCAAACGTTATAACTTATAAGTTATAACGTTTCATTTCTAATGAAAATATGAAACCTAGACTATTAATGCCAAATTCCTTTACTATGTAATTGTTTGTCTGTGAGGTTTTGATTTCAAAAGATTTATTTTGTGATGGATCGTGCTCTTCCTGGGTGTCCAAAAATTGCAGTTTTTATAAGAGTCAGTAGCTAAATAACATTTAGGTACAAAAAGATGATTGGATTTAGAAATCTTATAAGCTTATAGGTCGTGATACATCATTTTTGTCAAAAATTAGTCTTTTAAGGGTAAAATAGTAGAGCTGAAAATTTGTGTGCATTTTTGACAATAATTGCTTTCGACCAGATATTTTGATTTCAAAAAAAAAAAACTTTACATAAACCCAAACCTTGCATCTGCTCAGTATCTATTATTGCATGGAGTAGAGGAGGGTAAATACCTATCTAAATTTTCTTATAAAAAAAAATGTATTAACTTGTCTGCCTCGGCCTTTTAAAAAGTCAACATTTAGTGTCGAATTTTTGCTAACCCATTTCTTACATTCCGTATAAAAAAGTTTACTTCACAACGCAAAGATAAAATTTTGTAAATGCAGCAAAAAAATTTTTTTGAAAAAAAAGAGAACAAAAAAGATCCGTGGGGAAAAAGAAAGTGTAAAATAGATCGCAACCAAAAAAGAGAACATGTTCTCTTTTAAAGATACGATGGACACCCTACTCTTTGCTGAACAATAATTTAATATTAATTGTACCAATATTTTTTATCATTACCTACATTAATTAAAAAACAACGCTAAGAAATAGAATAATAATAAAAATTTTGTATCATGTCAATTTATCTAAATTTTGTATTTACGAACAAATTAAAAACTTATTCTGGGCTCCATTATTCTAAGTGTTCTAAATTTCATTAATTTTTGTCAAGAAATAACCATGCAAGTAATTTTTGACTCTGTTATTCTTGAAGACCATCAAATTTTTGGTTTGTATGGGAAAGCAGAATATATTCTATAAAATCTCAACTTATAAACGAGAACGAACGGTGTGAATTAAATTTGGCACTTACTTAGTAAATATTTAGTCAATTTTGGTTTAGAAAAAATGACTAGAAAAGCAGTTTTCAAACATTTTTCTTTAATTTTAGTTTATTTTATTATATTTGTTGAAAATAAAAGATTTTTCAAAAGTAAAATCTGAATAAAATTTGAAACTTAGTTAAGATTAAATTCAAGCAAAAATTAGGTACTAAAAAAAATATTTAATTTTTTTTTCTAAAATTTGAAGGTTTTGTGCTGTTACAAAATTTCAGGCACGTGTTAAAACTTGTACACACATAGCTATCTGGTAACAAATACATATTACATATTATATGGTTTAGAAAAAAACGACCAAAATTTGATGTTGTACTGAAATAAAATTTGTTGGTACACTGAGGGAAAAAATAAATTGAAGTTGAAACGTCGTTGTTTTAAAGATTAACTACTTTGATTTATGTGACTTTAAGATACGAAACCATCAAAAATTAACTTTTTTTCCACGTTTATTTTAAAATGTCCATCTTCAATGCAAAATCATTCCGAATAGGTAATAGTTAAATCAATGTGGTTTTCATTGATTTCACGTTGTTTTATGGTGGCTTTTCCCTCAGTGTAATAAAATCTGAACCTTTTCTTTTAAATAAAAATTTAGTAAACAAATTGAAAACATAAAATTATTAATACTTTTAAGCAGATATGAGTGAAAAATTTGCATTCAAAGAGTCTTCATTTGTCACTATATTCGAATGAAGACTCAAGACTAGCCAGATGGGTTTTATTACCCTTTCTTTAGCAGTTTTGGACTTCCTCGGAGAGTGATCAAACAGGAAATGCAAAATTTTTCATTTAAAAAAAGCTACATTTTGACTTAACTATACAAAAATTATTAATGTATTCTAATACCAATTGCTCATTAAAAAAAAAAATATTTCAGTCTTTTTTGTAGATATCGAATTAATGGGCCTGATTTGAAATTTGTCTATGCTTAAAGTCTATTTCGCCTTCACTAATAAGTATCTACTTCTCGTTATCAATCATTTGCTGACCAACAAAAATAGTCTTTTGAAGAAAAATAATGATATATTACAAAAATTCCATGAAAAAGTGGACACGAATTTTGAAGAAATTATGCAGACTTTGCAAATTACTATGTCTTTAAAAACGGCAACACTTTATGCAAGTTGCAAGAATTTCACATGAATGTGACGGAAAAAAGAGCCCGCAGAAAACAAGATGAATCTACCCAAATACCCAAATAACATAAATATAGTATTTTTCTCATTGGTATAAATTGAACCGGCCTGCGTCATCATGACTTACTTTAACCCAGTTAATTTAATTATTTTCATACTTTAACCGGCTACATCAAATGAATAATAATACCTTACCAAAACCCTAGTGCTATACTTTGCATGTTATTACTATTATTGAATGGTATAAACTGGTCCAATACGAAACAGGTTAACAAGACTGTATTCCACCCTACCATTAAAATGTATATAGCTAATGTATTTGTTTGGCTTTGGCTCAAACAACTAAACTAGAAATTATTAAACACTGTTTTGAATGATAAATTGATAAGAGTATGTATACCAACACGTCAGCGTAAGGCCGGTTTTATGAATCTGAGTCATCTGAATATGAATACAAATTGAGCTGAAAAAAGTACCTGAAATAAATTGAAGCTATAAAATTACTTCCTTAACTTAAGATCGAGAATCTTATTATTTGAATACAAATTAGATAAATTGTTAAAGTTGAAGATATAAAATCATTAATTAACTTGTAAGTAATTATATTTTGACTTTCATGAGATGCAAGTATCCGATAATAATTTAATTGTTTAATTATCATTCAACGATTACACGCTGCCGACTGACGAAGACGACTTTGTTGACATTGAAATGACTCAAATAGCCGGCCGGTCTTCTCGGTGCACACGTTTTGTATGCAGTTTAGCATCACTTACCTTCCACAATTTTCTTATAATTATTACTTCTAATGTTTATATTAAATCTCGCTGGTGTCGGTGTGAGATATAAAGTGTACATGTTAATAACAGGTAATGTAGGAAGGTAGCTTGTGGAAAATTTTATTTGGTTTCGTAGAAAACCCTTGAAAATCAAAATAATTCACTGTTGAAATTGAATATTTCAATTAAGATTATTGTTTTTGTTTGTTTTATTTTTAATTTTTATAGATAAAAATGTTCATGGTCAAATAGAAACGAGCGCAAATTATCAAGTTCAAGTTCGAATAATAACTATCTCATTATTATGGCCGGACGTTGGTGGAGCGGATAAATATTTTTAGTTGGTGTTTAATTGTTTTCCAATTATTATATTATTGTTTAATGGTAATGTAATTGTGATTGCCTTTGAATTTATACAGATTGATCTAGTTGTGATAACTACATTATATAGCTAGAGAATTTAAAATGGACGATTAATATTGCACGTACGACTGACGCGAAGTACTTCTGTTATGTAACTAGAAACCAAAATTAAATTTATGCAATTTTTTTTTTTTAATTTTTTTCGACTAAAAAATAATTTTTGAAATATTTTTCTATATACGGATTCGCTGCTTATCCATAACATAATAAGAACATTCAAAACCTTAAACATTATTATGGATAAAAACCTATTAATACAGTAAAATAAGGAGAAAAAAGGGGTAAATCTTGGAATCTCTTTTGCCATTCTATAACATATCTCAAAAGTCTAGAAAAATCTCATGTCCGCTTGTCGCGATTTCAAGGTCAAATCGCGAAATGGAGATTTTCAAAATTAGCAAAAATAGGCTATGGGATTATATACACACATGATACATGATTTCAAGGTATTTTTTAATGCTGATTCCAAAAAATCTAAAATCAAGACGTCTCTGGAAAAAGTTACACCTGTTTTTCATCTGTCAACTCATATTATTATAACAGTTGCAAACTTGCTGCCGAAAAACCCAGAGACGTCAGATTGCCTTGATTTTAGATTTTTTGGAATCAGCATTAAAAAATACCTTGAAATCATGTATCATATGTGCATATAATACCATAGCCTATTTTTGCTAATTTTGAAAATCTCCATTTCGCGATTTGACCTTGAAATCGCGACAAGCGGACATGAGATTTTTTAGACTTTTGAGATATGTTATAGAATGGCAAAAGGAAGATATTGAGCAAATAAAATTTCTACTAACATTCATTCCGAGGTTAAACCCTTATTTGACTGGATTATATGAAGTTGTTTAATTTTTTAAATCTAGTAAAAAAAAGCGAAAATAATAGGACTTTTTTTATGTTTTTATATAGAAAACGATGTTACGCATACGCCACAGTGTCTTTTTTTTTCAAAAAAGGGTTAATATTTTAAAAATCGTCTTTGTACGAGTCCATATTTTAGTATCTTAACCATTTTTTTAAATACTCAAGATGTTATTTAAAAGTTGACATATGTATGTAGATGTAGATTAGGGTGGGTCAAAAAAAATCGAAATTCGTTTTTTTGATTTGGTACTTCGAAAACTCAATTGCTAGACACCTCTAGAATATACTCACTAAATATGAGCTCTTTATCTTAATGGGAAGGTTCTCCGCTTTTCAATTTTCCATTTTTACATCAAGCTTCTACTAAAAAAAAAATATTTTTTTTATTAAATGAATTTTTAGCCAATTTTTTTACATATTCTTGTAGAAAATTAAGCGCTCTACAATAAAGGTTAAATACACTTTTTTGAATTATCTAACCGTTTAGTAGATATTTGAGGTACAAAAATCGAGAAAATCTTTAAAAATTCGTTTTTTGTTCTTAATTTTGTAACAAATGTAAAAATTATAATAATCAAACGCCCATGAAATATTCTTGTAGGAAACAGATTGCTCCACAAAAAAGGTCTTATTAACTTTTTTTATTAATCTAACCATTTGAAAGATATTCGAGGTCAAAGTTAAACAATCGAGTTTTCGAGGTACCAAATCAAAAAAACGAATTTCGATTTTTTTTGACCAACCCTAATGTAGATACAAGTTAACAAAAAATGCATTATCTTCCTTAAATGTTATATACATAGGTATTCAAACTTTTATTTAAAATAAAGTATACAATTAGTACAGGTAAAATAGTACATAAAATCAAGAAATAAAAAAAAAATTGTTACACTCATGAAACTTGGCAAAAAGTTTGCTTTTGGGATTAGAACCAAGGACAAAAAAGTCTATAAAAAAAAGTTGGGTGTAAGTATGTTTTTTCGCGGACAAGAGGGAGGGCGGGTGAAGGTCACAACTATACTGAACAAAATTGTTATTCGTATATCATCATATGACACATGTTTTCAAGGTATTTTTTTGATGCAGAATCTAATGAAATAAAAATAAAGTCAATACGATTGCTCTAAGAAAAGTTATTGCCGATTAAAAACAAGGTTGTTTGTTTTTTTACTTCAACAGGTAAAATATAACCAAAATCCATGTGAAAAACATGCTAAACACTGATGAAATTCGGGATGAAGGTTTTAGATAAAGCAGGGACAAAGGATTCATAAAGTTCTTAAAATTATTTTTGGTGAAAGGGTGTTTTTTTGATAGGTTAAGTTGTGTGTGAGAAAGGTATCATAACAGCTAACTTAAATTTTATTCATTTTTTAAAACTTGGTGAAAATGTTTTGGTTGCTATAAGAATTAAGAATCTATAAAAATTACAAAATTATTTTGAGTGAAAGGGTGTTTTTTTTTTCAAGAAATGATGAAATTCGGAATTAGTATACCACAAAAACTGGGAAAAAATTGTTACACCAATGAAAATTGGTAAAAATGTTTTATTTATAACAGAAACCAAGAACCTAAAGAGTCTATACAAATATTTTTCGTAAAAGGGTGTTTTTTTTGGGAAAATAGGTAAAATCCGAGATAAGTCCAATAAAATCAATGGTATAAAAGTTATCCTCACGAAATTCAATAAAGAAGAAGAAGAAATCTATAAATTTTTTTCATGTGAAAGGGTGTTTTTTTTTAGGTGTAGAGAAAATATGGGTATATTTGGAAAAGTGTGCAATACTAGAGTAGTACTAGTGGTAGGTACCCTATTGAAATTCAGGAATTATGTTACTTTTGAGATAAGAAACAAAAATCTAAAGTGTCTATACAAATTTCACGGTAAAAAGGGTGTTTTTTTTTAGTGAAAACAAAAATGATGGATCACCCCAATGAAATTTGTAGAAAATGTTGAATTTGGGATAGAAAGCAAAAATAAATAGTTTTTATTAAAAAAAAATTAGGTGAAAGGGTGTTTTTTTCGAAGAGACAGTAAAATTTGTAATTGGTCCCAAAAAGCAACGTCAAAATTAACGATAGATAGAAATGACAGTTATCAGAAAAATAATTTAAAAAAATATATTAGCCATGTAAACGAAAAAAAATGGTTATCCTGTGACGGTCTTTCATGTGCCGTGACTACAAATCTTAAGATTTCTTAATATTTTCTTTTGATATGGAACTTTGAAGAACCATGATAACAATTGCATTCAAAAATCAGTTTGAGGAAAATATCACAGGTACCTAAATAATAAAAAATATTACATGACCCTAATTTAATGGACTGTAGTGTAAAAAAAATGCACTACGAAATTTTGGCAAGTTACCTTAAAAGTTGGGGTGTTCAATTCTCATTAACTTTGTGAAAAATGCATAAATAACGAAAACAAAAAACGTTTTTCTTCTTTATTAAAAAATATTATGAAAAATATTGACTTAACACGATAAAAATTAAAAAAGAGGAAAATGAAACCAATAAAGTACCTACATATACTAATTCGTATGAAAACAAGAAAATTGTAAAACATTTTGGATTAAAAATTTTTTTTGTATGAAAACAAAACAAATAATTTTCATACGGTAAATACTCTCCAAATTTGTTGCAAAATTTAATATTCAGATAAAATGTTCATAGTTTTATTGATAAAATTCAAAATTTTATTTTTTGGAACCTTGTACCTACTGCGAAAAAATGATAAAAAAGTAGAATATTGCTAATGGTTCAAGCTTCTCGTTTTCCCCCTTCAAAAAAATAACCCATCCACACTGTGTTTTTGAGATATCTCAAAAACCTGGAGTACGGCAAAATAGACTTCAGATTCGGTTTTAGCGACCCAAAAATTATATGAAAAACCTAGTCGCAACCCCAGATAAGAACTTTGTTTTTTTTTTTTGTTTTGACATTTTTTTGAGGATATCTCAGAAACCTGACGTGATAGGGCGAAATTGACTTCGAATCTGGATTCAACGATCCAAAAACTATATGATTAACATATTCGCACATCCAGATCAAAGAAACAAATTTTTTTTTTGAGGTTATCTCGAAAACCCGACGTGATGGGGCAGAACGGACTTCGGATTCGGTTTCAGCGACCCAAAAACTGTTTGAAAAATCTAGTCGCAACCCCAGGTCAGAAATTTTATTTTTTTTTTATGTGGCTGTGTAATTAAATGTTAACAGATGATACAAATTGTTAGCAATTTTATTGAAGTTGTAAATTGTGCAGCCTTGTTCTCTATCAACCATAATGTTTGAATGATTAATTTCATGCAAAGTTATTCCACATTAAAGATGTCATACTCTTCCATCCCACTAATCACGTAATCTTGCTGCTATAAAAAAAAACCCATTCAATAAAATTCCAGTAAATTTAAAACTTCGCTTTAAAATGTGTCGCCTTGACCTAATATCATGTCGGTCACCTATTGTTACATAAAAAAAGGTTATATAAAAGATAGGTTAATCCATATAAAAAAAGAAAACGTTGAAACAGCGAAGTTAAAAAAAAAGTTGAAAACCAAGAATAAAGGTTCAAAGATATTTATCTTTTGCCATCAATTTTGAGTTCACATCGTGTCTTCCATAACAAATGAGCTTCAGACAGAGAAGCACCCATCTCTCTATCCAATACGCAATTCAACCCTTTCACCCACCCCTTCGAAGGAAAATTAATGTATCTTCTGGTCACATCAATTCACGATTTCACTTTATTTCCTTAAATTTGTCGACGAAATAAATTCTTACGCGGAGACGCTTTTAAGACCGAAAAATCCAAATCCGCAGAAAATTACAGATAATTGCGGGAGCAACTTCCCTCTCTCCTACCCGTCTCTTTATCTATTTCACTCCTTCATTCATACAACCCAAAAGTTATTGCTAAATGATTCGGATGATGAGAACTGTAGTTTGGGGGGGTGGGAGGTAACATCGGCCATGGGGTCAGTTGTCGGGATGTAAGTTAGTACTTTATCCTTATCTGTTAGTCCAGGCACGTTTCAAACAAATAAATTGTTTTAAATTCAACACACCAGCATCATCAACGCTTCACCTTTTAAATCGTTTTTTTTTTTTTTTTTTTGTCAATGTGTGTGTGTGTGTGTTCCTTTTCAATTTGGAAGGAAGAAGAGCTAGCGCCGTGGTAAACCTAAACGTGATCCCGCGAAGGGGTTGTATCACCCTGACTTCTCTTTATCCTGTATGCCATCCCCATATCCCAGCCAAACCACCTCCATACGTGGAGCATTAAATTGAAAAATTCACGTCTGCAAATTAATTTCAAATTCAGTTGCAGAATGAATGGCAATGGCAATTCCAAAGCGAGCATCCAGATTCGGGGTCTAGATCCCTTCTTTTTGATTCGCATTATCACGCGAGAGAGTGCTGGAGCAGAGTCAGAGTTGTTTGGCAATTTGTTTGCTTTTCGATTTGCAACAATTAACATCAAACAAATTCATGTTTTGTGGGAGTAAGGGTCGAGAGGGTAGATTTTTTTTCGATACAGACGTGTGGCCAGATGAGAAATCAAGCTCGTTTTTTATTTAGATAGAATACCAAGCAAATCCATATGAGATAAGCTTGTGGCTTTTTAGGGGAGATGTTCAAACTCATCCTTATTTTTGAGGGTACAATAGTTACATTTTTTTTTTTAATTGAATAGGGTTTTTTTAATCGAAATTTATTAGATTAAGGAATTTGAAAGTCCTTGATTGCACTATAAGTAAATGTAAAATTTTTACTCAACGTTTTCGGTAAAAAAAAACTTATTCGAAATTGGCACCTTCAACCTGCGTGGTTAGCTTTGTCACCATATCGATGTGTCACCCTGCCACCATGTTCCCTTGTCGCCATGTCGCACTATGGGACCAAACGATGTAAATCATCTCAAAATTCCATAACTTTTTTGTTTCTCAATATTTTTACTTGCGATATAGGTACTATATATCAAGTTATGCATTCGTACAAAAAAAAAAAAGTTGAGATAACATTTTTCCATGACATTACGATGGTAGACAATGCCAAAAAAGTGGGTCCCGGAAGTCCGTCTGTCTGTCTGTCTGTCTGTATAAGGAGCTACAGCCTAAACGGATGGACCGATTAATGTAGAACTTGGTATGTAGCGTTATTCTGCGACTCTCCAGAGGGGTTTTTGGAATTAATTTTTTTGGACCAAAAATAACGGTACTTGTCATATACCGATTTTAGTAAAATTGAAATATCTCGAAAACGGCTCTAACGATTTTGTTTAAAAAATTCAAATGTTAATTTTAAGCTAAGGTCTATCTTTCAATGAAAAAAATTTTTTTTGAAAATCATTATTAACGGTACCTGCCATAGAACCGTTTTTTTCAAATCCGATTATCTCAGAAGCTGCTTATTCGATTTCAACGAAACTTTTTGTGGAGAAGCATTTATATAATTCTAATATAAGCCAAAAATAAAATTTTGAAAAAAATAATTTTTGGATTTTTAAAAAAATTTTGAAAATTTTTTTTTGAAAAATCAAATTTTCGAAAACGGAACATTGAACTTTTTTGAAATATTGTTTTTAGATGTTGATTAGTGATTTCTACCAAATGGCATACCAATTTTATTTTAAAACTTTTTTTCCAAAAAAATATTTATAAAAAATTAGTTTTTTAAAAAACGGCTCTAACGATTTTGTAAATTTTTTTTCTAAAAATGCATGTTAATATATCAATCAAAACTGCATACTTGTTTTGGAGGGCAATTTAATTTCAGATTTTATTTTATTTTTTAAAAAAACGAATTTTGTTTTTTTTTCCAAATTTCTATATAAAAAGTCTTAAAAATTTAAGCAACTTTAACTCTAAGAGCAAGTTCGTGCGACCCAGTCGTGCATTTTATTTTTTTGAAATTTGGCACAAATATACTACAATGTATATGCTTCAACATGTAATAAAAATCAGAACTAAAAAAATTATGTATGTATTTATTATAATATTTTCAAAAACAGAAATTATGAAAAATAGCTCAAATTCGTCAATTAATGGCTTAATTCATATACAAAATTATATTTTAAGTCGTTGTTATTTGTGTTAATATCATATATATAATATATTGATAAGAAAGCAAAAATTTAAAGATTATAAATTTAAAAAAAGCATACGAATGAAAGATAATATAAAATTCATTGTACGTAGAATTTATTTATTATTATTTTAAGTAAGAAAAGGAAGAAAAAATGTGAAAGGGATAAGTATCCAAAAACGTAGAGACTAAATTAACTACTTTCGTAATAAAATCAAAATTATTGTGTATTTTATAAAACTCAAACAACAAAAAAGGGTTAAAGAGGAAAATGTATTAAAACGAAATGGAATATGAAAATAATTTATATTTTATAGAGAAGACTTTTTAAATAAAACAAAAGCTTGAGATAAGAATTAAAACAGCGTAAAAAAATAAAAGTTTGAAAAAATGGGATGAAATAAAATAAAATAAAATCTGCAGATTTTGATTTGCGGCATAAAATGGGACTTGAAATCCGTTCAGAATGTCAAGCTTGTTGGGAATTCCCTTTATAGGGGATCCCAAAAGTAATAATTTAAAATACATACATATCCCAAATTCTTACCATTTTCGATTAAATGCACTTCTTGTGAAATTTCGAAAAATTCCTACTTTGAAACAGTATTTTACTTCCCCTGTTTATAAGTGATTTTTGTTTTTGCAAACGTTCACTAAGACATTGGTAAATAAGAATCAATTATTTAATCAAAATATCATTTATTTTGTTCGCCATATCGCTACAAATTAGTTAGCAGTTTTAATGAAACTAAATTTCTTACTTTTATTTTAGAGCAACACCCTAAAAAATAAATTGTACATTTTGTAACTAGTTTATCATTTTTATAACTTGCCTAGTTATCACAGTTTTCAAAAAAAGTATAAAAAATTCGGAAATTGAAGTTAAGATGAAAGATACTATAATTTGAATTCAACAAAACAAGGTTTTTCAGAGTAAAAAAAAAATAAAAAACATAGGCTTTTGTTTAAACTAATTTGTAGCGAAATAATTTTTTTTTTTATTTGTCAATTGTTCCTAATTGTCAATTATTGTTTTAGATTTGTAAAAAAACAAAAATAAATTATGAACAGGGGAGTCAAAATACTGTTTTAAAGGAGGAATTTTTCAAAATTTCACAAGAAGTGCATTTAATCGAAAACCGTAAATATAACTTTTTTTTGAGGATATCTCAGAAACCTGACTTGATAGGGCGAAATTGACTTCGAATCTGGATTCAGCGGTTTAAAAACTATATGATTAACATATTCGCACAGCCAGATCAAAGAAAATTTTTTTTTGTTTTCGTGACATTTTTTGAGGTTATCTCGAAAACCTGACGTGATGGGGCAAAACGGACTTCGGATTCGGTTTTAGCGACCCAAAAACTATATGGTAAACCTATTCGCAACCCGAGGTTTTTTTTTTTTATTTTTTTGTGTGGCTGTGTACCTAATGTACCTATGTAATCTTTTGCAAGTCAAAATCTAAAAGTCTGAGTCTTGGTGAAGAAATCCATCGAAAGTTTTTGTCGTTTTAAGTATTGCTTCTGAATTTTCAAACTTTCACTACTTAAACTGCTCGAAAATGATTAAGTAAAAGTTCAGATCTGGCAAACCATTCAAACCATCCAGCCATTAATTTCCAAAAAATAATGCAAAGTTTGCAAAAAAAAAAAATAACGGAAATATTCTAAATGTCTGTGATAGTAACTTACCAATAAAAATAAATGCTTCTCCACCATAGCCAGTGCCACCCACATTATCATCTGTGACTATTCATAGTTTGTCATATTATTCTCCATCTCCTCTGTATGAAAATGAAAACTCTATCCTATAAAGATATTTTGGGGTCTGCGGCGGAAATTGCAGTTTTCAAGGCTCATTGACTTCATTTGAAATTTACGATATGAACCCTAGCACACCAAATGTAGATAAATGACTAGACGCTCTTAAAGGACCTTACCCAAAGGACCACAAAAAAAAACAACGAAAGGAAAAACAATAACCATTACAGTAACAATAATGATCGCACATACCTACCCACAACACCCACCTAAAAGCCCCCACACAAATACCCACACACTTATAAACAAGTTGTCATCCTTATAGACTTACGTGCAATAAGAAACTATAGCAAATAGGGGGAAGAAAGTTTAACATTCTCATAACGGTGAAAAGTTTAAATAATAAAATATAACGACCACCATACACTATCATAGTAAAAAAATAAGGAAACGAAAAAAAAATTGGAGAGAAGACGAATGAAAATTGGTGGTAAGGAAAACTTTCCACAAACTTTCAATAAAATATGTGGCTACCAGGAAAGCTCAAATTTCGAATGAAAATATACAACAAGATAGCAAAGAGGTTGCCAACTATTTCTTGAAGAACTGCAAGAAAATAATGATTTATTATTTAAAAATATATGAATGGTATAAAAAAACAAAATGTGCGAGAAAAGTTAACACAGATTAGGTATATTTTCAATTTTTATCATTTATCGTAAATGGTGTAAATTATTTGCTGATTGGTATAAACTTGTCAATTTTTTATAGACGATTAATAGTAACTTATAATTTGATTTTTAATTGGAATACTCAAATTAGTTACCTAATTATCATACTAAATGGTATAAATGGTCAATTAAATCACTGAACTGCTCAAAGATTTTCAGAAATACAATCTAATTTTTAAATATGTACATGGCATGTTCCGCATAAACAATCTGTATGAATTGTCTTAAGAACAATACATATACATATTTCTCTGACTGGTATAAAAAATGGTCTAATAAAAATTAAATCTTGGTTGTATGCTTTAAAATTACATAACTTATCTGGCTTACATAAGCAAGGGCAAATCAATTAATTTATTCTGTAACTGGTATAAAATTGTATAAGTTAACTAGTCGTAACCTCAAAGTGAAATTAAAACATCACCGATTTTCATTAGAGTTCACAAAAATTACTTAAAATTAAAAACTCTCAATATGTTACAGAAAAATCGGTAAATAATTTTTGCAAAGTGGCAACCATATAACAAAATTTTCCAAACAAGAACAACCAAATGAGTAGACGAACGAACTAAATAACTTTACCTCATTTTATTACATGCTTCGCGAAATTGTTTATCTGCTTATAACTATGCGAAACTTTTCTGAGTACCGGAAGTTCCACTTTTCCTTCATTTCCAAGAGTTTTCGCTCACCAAAGAAAACATCAGACAATGAGCCCTCTCCTCATTGTCTCTATTATACTATAAGTATAAACCATCTCGTGGTACTTGGATGTACCTTTTACCTACCTTTTGCAATTTTTGTTTTGTTTTGTTTCTTATGACAAGACAAACCTACAACTGTCATTTGGTGGATTTATTGTCTCTAGAGAAGTTGTTGGATACAATTTATTACAACGACAAAAATGTTTGTGGACACGTAGGATCACGTGACTTAAAACATGGGTAAGACGAATGCAGTCATTTTAAAAATTCATATATAAAAGGACATGTAAAATATTGTGGTAAGTTGGATGCAGTTGTTAGAATTTTTAAAATATGTTGGTTTTTTGTATGTCAAATATCTGACTTGGGACTTTTTATATAAATACAAATCCATCGAATGAGCATAGATACATTTGAGAATTAAAAAAAAAAATCATGTGTGCAATTCACAGTTGGTTGAAGTGAAACCTTAAAAATCATTTTTCTTGCAAAAATCGAAAAAATATAACTTTTTTTTATTGCATAATTTTGTTTTATATGACAACCTACAATAAATTTTATACCATCTGAAAGCTTATTGTTTCAGCTCAAAATATTTATATCAACCATGTCTATACAACATTTACAAAAAGTGATAGAATTTTTTAAAAATTTTTTTTAAATTTTAAACTGAGTTTACGGTACTTCCTACACTGGTGGTTGGTCATCGGCAACAGATCTTCACAGGTGTTTTGAGGTATTTTTCAAGTTTTTCAATTGAAGATTTTAGAGCACATACCGTTATGTGTGATATATTAAATGAAAGGTAATATTATCAGCATGTCTATTAAAGTTAAATAAATTTGTTATGTGCTCTAGATCAAAAGATATAACGTAAAGAACATCTTTTCATCGTTATCTCAAAATTTTGAATATTAAATTAATTGAAATTTTGCACAATTATAATTTATTTAATTACCTATCTGTATAAATTTCATTCATCTATCTATTAAAACAAAAAAGTTATGATCAATTGATTTTTCCTGTCGCTTTTTCGTTTCATCTTGTTTCAAATCACTACGATACTAAAGAAGTTTTCACTTCAAAAAAAACTCTTTAAATAAATGTAGCATGCCATTTGATTTCTTGTAAGAATAAAAAAATAAAATTTTTTGTAGTTTGTAGTTTGTAGTTAAAACATTTTTATACTATTTTTAGAAAATGTTAATCTTAACATAAAACTAAAATTTCCAAAAATTCACTCAACCGTTTTCAAAAAATTGATTTTTCAAAAAAAAATTAAATTTTTAAAGAAAATCACATTTGTATTTGTAGCAATCTTATTGATACAAATTCAATCCTAAGTGGGTTTTATGTCTGGTGGGAGACAAGATAGAAAAAACTTATAAACCAGACCTAAAGCCCACTTAGGATTGAATTTGTATTCAAAAATAAGGTCACGAAGATAGGAATTATTAATCTTATTGATATTTGCAGGTTTCAGCAAAAAAATTTCAAATCATGCGAACAAGTGAAGTTAAAAATTCGCAGGTTTGTACTTGGAACTGCTGAATTTTTCATGCATTTGGTGATATAAATTTGCATTTTTTTTTTTTTTCAAAATAATTATTTTGTCTTTTGATTTATATCATTTATATCCTTATTTCCCATAAAACCAATTTCTTATGTACATATTTTAAAAAAATTAAAAAAATAAATATTTAGTAACTAAAAAAAAACAACTATCTACATTACATAACAAGAATAAGAATTGCTTAACAAGTAAAATCCATTTCAACAATAATTAAACACACAACCATTTAAGGTTTCTTATCCTTTTCCGTCATACACTTAATCAACTGATATCCACATTCACAGCGATCAGTTCCTTTGACCACATCCTTACAACTTTCCATTATCTTCACAAACTCCTCCTTTTTATCGCCAAATGCTTCCATATTCAAATTTTTAGTATAAACCACAGTGCAACCATCCAATATTTTTCCAAATTCCATCAAACAGGATGCAAAACATTTTAATTTTGGATTTTTTTCAGCCAATTCCATTTTGTCGTTTATTGAGAAATCAAGCACATCGGCGAATGATAGATTTTCCTTTGCAAGACATTTGCTATCTTCAATGAATTTGGTTTGATCTATAGCCGCAGGTGGTTCTGCCTATTAAAAGGACGAAAAAAGGATTAAATAAAAATTGATGATTATGGACAAAAAAATATTACCCAAACTTGAACGCAGAAAATGGTTATCGATAGAAAGATCAAAGTTATTTTCATTGTGATTGTGTGAAAGTGTTACTGAATGTGCTCGAATGCTTCCTAATGTGATTTATATACTGCTAGTTGACAAAAATTAAAAACTATCTAATTGTTGGTAAATTATTGACATCAATTCACGCTTGAGAAACAGAATGTGTTTTTGCGCTTTGACGCTATAAATTAGCCAGTTAATGGTTGAAATACGTCACTTTAAGGCCCGGACTAAGTAAGCCAATAAAAGTATTCTTTGAGTTTATATTTAACCTAAACCCGGCCAGTTTATTCTTAATACTACTTTCACATTTAATTTTACTACATATTTGCTTAACTTTTTATAAATTTACTACTTTTCATGACATAATTCGAAAGATAGTTGTTAAAATTGTCTCGCTAAGCTTCAATATAAAATTAACGAGCTCACGAAAGAAATAGTGGAGTAACTAAAGCTCAAAAATTGGCAATATTAGGGAACCCGGCCGAACAGCTTAGATTTTGATGATCTTTTTTTTCAAACGTCGGTAATTAAAAATACTTTAAAGTCTATGGATTAAAAATTGCCGGTGTTGCCGTTTTGATTTTTTAAATTTAATTGAAGATTTTTGTGAACAAACAAAATTTTTAAAAAAAAGTTTTTTTATTAAATTTCATAAACACCTACAATATTTAAAAATATCTACATTTTTAAAAAGCTAGAAGCTTATTCACATTTGTAAAATTAAAATTAAGAAAATTGAATGAAGGGTTTTTGAAAAAAATGGTAATTAAACTCAGATTTTGAAATTAAAACTATTGAAAAAATTTTAAAATGTCGATTTTAAAACTTTTTCGTAATATAAAATGCATTTATTTTCAATTTTTTTTTTGGTCACATTTATTATGATTTGAATTATAAAAGGAAATGTCAATATGTATTACGGTTTATGAATAAAATAAAAGAGCATTTCATTTTCGAAGAACTTTTTTAATAGAAGTTTTGAAAAAAAAAAAATTCAACTTATTTTTTTTTTTTTTTTTTTTAAGTTCAACATTTAAATAGAAAGTTATTTTTTATTCATTCAATAGCCTTTATTGTTAAAATTTAAATAGCAAAAATTTAAAGTTCTTATTTGCCAAAATCTTAAAGAAAATCAATTATTTCAGAGCAAAGATTCAGTTTTTTCGGCAACATCGGCAATTTTTAATCTATAGACTTTAAAGTATTTTTATTTACATACCTTTGAAAAAAAATCGTCAAAATCAGAGCTGTTCGGTCGGGTTCCCTTATAATTTGCTTTAGTTACTCTACTAAAAACAGAAATAAAAAAATGAATTGGCTACAAGAAATTTATAAACAGTTTAGTGTAAAATTAAGTAAAACAATAGAGCCTGACCCTTCGACTTATACATGAATCATTAGTAAATCCAGCAATGTTATAATGAATTATATTTAATTTAATTAGTTTTTTGTTGTTCATGTATGTATTTATAATTGCAAATCGTCCTTTTCATAAAACTTGCTAAATTATCATTAGCTTTTAATATTTCAAACAAAAAAGTCACCTTAAATCGGATTTAATAACTTTTCATTGTTCCCGTAGGGGTTCACAATCACACAGTTATTATTCGTAATAATTGGCCAAATTAGTTTAAGTAGGCTATGTTTGTTCTCAGTAAATGAATGGCTTTTTTATTAATTCAAACAAAACTTGAGGATATTATATTACTTTTTAAAAAGAAGAATGTCAAAAAAACAGTACCCATTAAAATGACGCTTCGATTGTTTTTAAAATGATGCTTTTTGCTTGTGGGCACTAACTATAATTTATTTAAAGAAGAAAAAAAAAACGTTATTACTTGATTGATTTTTTTTTTCACAACACGATAAAGTTATGTTCAAAAAGTTTTAAATGTTTCCTTTTAACCACAAAATGCAACTTGAAAACTCAAAAATTTGGAAAAATTGCAATCTACTAGTGTGTCATGACTCATGATAAAACTGAAAATATGTTTCGAGAAAATGGTGATCTTCAAAAAATTTTGTTTTTTTTTAAGTAATCTTATTTATTGTTTACCCAAATATTCCCTTGAGACACTTGAATAGAATAAATCCACTTTTACATGCATCCTTCATGTCATTAGTTAAATCAATACAAGTAAAATATGCGTCTTCGACATCTTCTGCTCCAGCACCATTCCATTTAGCTGCAGCCAAACTTTTCAAATCATGCTCATCCATAATTCCAGTTATTTCCAATATGCATTGAATGAAACATTGAATCTCATGAATTCCTTCAATTAATTCAATATTTTCATCCAACAGTACTTTGATTTGATCATTAGTAACATTTGATTTTAGCTGACAATGGTAATAAGGATCACCTTGAACTTCTGCTTTAACATTACTCCAGCTCTAAAAAAAAGGATAACATTAAATAGGAATCAAAAATTGATACAAGAAAGAAATAAGTGTGAATTTTTTGAAAGAGAAAAAACTAAGTTAATTCAAGAATTTTGACCTTTTGGTCAAAATACTTGAATTTTTATTACATATTTACTTTTATTAGTAAAGCTGTAATGAATAAAAGGATACTTAAAAATCCACTAAACATTGTTAATACTCAATTTACTCTGAATGTAAGAGAAAATAATAGCGAAACGATGATTTTATAATGGACATTTTTTTTTCACAATTCTTTTTGTTTAAATAAATTTGTTGTTTTTGTTTTCAGATAAAAATCTTGTATTTACAACTAATAATAATAAATAATTACATAGTTGGAGACAAAAAAAAATGATAATCAAAAAATCTATAAACAAAAGCAAGGAAGTTCTTCTCGTTGAAAAAAATTAAATTTTATTAAATCGAGTATATAAACAACGTTTTGGTGCATTTTTGAGTATCATTTTCTACAATATTTTACAAAAAAAAGACTTGTTTGGCCAAAAGATTAAAGCTCTTGGTTTAATTCCGGATTTTCTTTTCACAATATTTCACACACATTCAGCTATTGCTATCAGTTTTTATTTTCTCTTCAATTTTTTAGTTATTTTCGTTTTTTTTTTTTAATGGAGCTGGAGTAATGTTAAAGAAGGTGTTCAAGGTTAGGCTGAAACAGAGGACCTCTAGGAAGCATACTTGAAACTGTGTTGATTATACTAACAGAGTGAAAGACGCATGCAAAAGTGTTTTTATTTTTAAGTGTCTTAAGGGAATATTTGGTACTCAATAAAAAGGAGTTCTAAATTTATTTTAATATTTTTTAAAGAACATCATTTTCTAGAAACCTTTTTTCAAATCGCATGACACGGTTATAAATTGCAATGTTACTTGATAATTTTCACACAACAAAAATAACGATGTTATTGTGTCAATTTTAATTATCAAATCTGAATTCAGAATCTCTTTGAGTACCTTACCTATTTATTTAAACTTTTGTTCTATTTAAAAAGTTTCTTTTAAATGTATTAATGTTTTCTTTCTTAAAAATAAATTATTAAGATACAAATGTTTCCGAATTCATCCTTAGATTGCATTCGACTTCCATCATTGTCAGAAGTTTTTTGCTTATAATGTTGCGAATAGCATTGTGTATTTTCTTACTCCTTTATAATTTTGTCACAAATGTAAGTTAAAAAAAAAGATCTAATAAAATTTTTTTAATATTAAAACCTTTTAGATGCAATGTTTTCCAATGATGTTTGGTGATGGATTCTATTATTGTATTTATCTTTCGAAGGTTGAACGACATGAGCTTGAGGAATTCGCTTACGAAAATACATCTATTGCGGATGATAGTATTTTGCTTCAATGTTACCTTAAATGTATCATGGAAGAGTTCGGTATCTTAAATAATGAAACCCGATTAAATGTAGATATTGTTGGAGAAAGAGATTTAGAGATAAGAAATAGTTTTAATAATTGCATGAATGAAGCATATAAACATTTTTATGCTTGCACAATTGCTTTGCATACTTTTAAATGTATTCAAACAGTATTGGAATAAAACAAAAAAAAGAAAATATTTAAGTGAAGAAGTTAAGGAAGTTTTATTAAACTATCAAGAGAATTTTTACTGCACTTTAAACTGCATCGCAAGAACTTGCTCTTTTGGTAAAATTTGTCACTATAATTGAAAGAAAAAAAAAAAAAATTGGTTAAGAGCTATTCCGGAAGACCCGATAAAAAAGCTGCATAATTTTGTAATTTGATTTAATTTTTTAGAGAAAAAATCTGAAAATGCATTTTTATTTCAATTTCATAAAAACATTGCGTGGAATTACGAAAACAACTTTTCGAATCATCGTAATGTTGATTTTGATTAAAACATCGAAATTTGTTTTGACACGAAATAAATATTTGCTCTATCATGAGAAAGTCACAGTAAATGGTAAAAAAAAACTGTTACCGGTTACAGGTTAAAGGTATTTTTAATAACAGTTCAAAAATTATTTTATTCATTTCGACAGTAGGGACTTATTTTCGTAAAAAAAAATTAAATAGGTAGTTAAACCCGGTTTTTGATAAAAACAACTTTTTCTATTTTGGTCATATGACAAGTACCATATTCATTTTGGTATTACAAAAATTGAATTTCGCTTTAAGGGAAATACGCAAATCCTTTTGTTTGATGTTTAAGTTTGAGGCGAATCGCCTGAGTGGTTTGGGCTGTAGCTTGAGATATAAATGGACAAACAGACAGACAGACAAACTAACAGAATCGCAGTTAAAATTAGGGGAACCCCTAAAAAAAATAACAGAAAAACTTGTCTTGTAAATTTCAAGCAAATCCATAAATTTGTTTAGGCTCTATCTCGACTAACACACGGGCGCACAGACCCTTAAAGGTACAGACCGATGGATGGCTTTATTAAAACGACTTTTTTAACTTCTGCATCATCTTTGTTTTGGGTTTTATGATAACCAGAATAAGTATTTGGTGAACCTAAAGGTTCTTTTTAATCCAGCAGATTTTTTTAAATGCAAGCTCATATAATTTTCTTCAAACCCGCATCTTCATTATTTAAATGCATTACACTGTGTAACACTCAAAATATTCGCGAGCGGAGAACTATCACGTTTTGTAGAGCTAGTCGCACTGATTACGAAACGGTTGTATAAAAAGTCAGTAAAGCAAGAACTTAATTGTCGGATCGTCGGATGCAAACGGAGGGGAACAGCGCTCGCAACCGCACTCGAAGGATGAAAACTTATCGAAAATACAAAGAAAACAACAACAATTGACAGTAGCTTCCGACTCCATCCGCCAATTATTGTTCTGGCTTAACACCCCCAAAATCTGAAGTTAGGGGCAAAAAACAGTTTTTTTTCTACCTTCACCCGTTAAAAAAATTCTAGCGTCGTCATTTTTTACCCATTTTTGATTTTTTTTATAGTTTCTGATAGAACATAATTATACATTTTCAAAAATGTATAAAACATGTGATTCAGTTAAACCATATAGAATTTATAAGCTGTCAAATTTCAAAAATTCAATTTTGTTCGTCATTTTCCCAACTTCGACATCAATTTAAAGTATTATGTTTTCAAAACGACATGCTGTATTTTTTATGAAAATCAGTCCAAAATTGGCTGAGAAAAAAAATTTACGATTTCAACCCAGGCAGGCAGAGAAATTCGAACGTTTGGGCACAGAACAAAAGTGTTATTTTGGCACGAAGTACAATAATTTGGGCGCCAGTATTTGATAACGATTTTTTATAGAGGAGTTTAATACAATCATTTTTTACTATGGGAGGGGAGGGGTCTATCCCCCCCCCTTTAGGAGGGAAGGGTAATTTTCTAAAAAAAATTATTAAAATAAAAAAAAAAAATTATTAAAAAACAACGGCAACACTAAAAGTTATAACTGATGATAACATTTCCGAAAGGCAGAATTGTACATTTATTTCTTATTTTTTGAAATAATCAATTTAAAGGTTGAAATAGACGAACAAAAATTTTTAAAAACTCATTAATTACTATTTTTGTCCAGACTGTGAATTTTAATAATAAATTGACTCATGTAGAAAACTGCCTCAATTGATTCCTTATCGAAAAGTGAAAATTATATGTTTGTTTCTATGCCTTCTAGGTTTTGAGAAATTAGAAAATACCTCGTTTCATTTGGAAATGAATATTTTCTAAGAATATATTTTTAAAACAGCATGTTGTTTTGAAAACATAAGATTAAGATTAACATTAGGGTGAGAGGTGGGAATAATTCACCTTATCACTGCGGCCTCTGATGGGCCTATTGTGATGTCCTCTTTTAAGAGTTCACGTAGAAATCCTGAGTTTAGAAAACTTAGTATGTTTTTGGGTGAACTAGCGGCAATGTTTTCCGCTTCGAGATAATACCCTCCGAGGTGACGTCGACGTGTATTGATTAAGCAATTACCAGTGACACAATATGTGTTCTGCTGTTTCTTCGTCTTCGTTACACATTCTGCAGGTATCGTCTTGTGTAATGCCCATGGTCTTGAGGTGTTTTTTTACTGAGCAGTGTCCAGTAAGGAAGCCTGTGGTTATGCGAATCTGACTCCTGGTGAGTGTGAGGAGTTGTTTCGTTCTGGCGTGGGAGATGTTTGGTATTACATTTTTTTGCTTGTCTGTTGCCTTCCGTATGCGTCCAGTAATGATTAGCCATATCTCTTTGCCATTTATTAATGTAATGTTTTGCGGTGCTTGTTGGTATGCCACAGAATGGTCTTGGCATCATGAATGTAGATGCGGAACCTTTTCTGGCTAGTGTGTCTGCTATTTCATTCCCAACATGACCGCTGTGACCAGGTATCCAAATGAGTTGAACTCTGTTTGTACTGGCAAGCTGGTGTAGAAGTTGTATACAGTCCCATACCAGCTTTGAGGTGACTTCATTGCTCCTAAGAGCTAGGAGTGCGGCCTTGCTGTCAGAGAGAATATAATTTTTTTTGTTTATTACAGCTCTGTTTAAGTTTTCTCTGAGGCAGAGTTCAATTACGAATATCTCTGCTTGGAATACGGAATTGAAGCTGTCCATGCTCAGGTGCAGATAAGTTTTGGTGTTCATTCCGAATACATTTGAAAACATATACTTTAAATTAATGTCGAAGTTGGGAAAATGACAAACAAAATTGAATTTTTGAACTTTGACAGCTTATGGCGTTTTCGATTGGCAGTCCGGAAGCGTCCGGAATCATTCTGAAAGCGTTTTATTCGTACAAAACTGACAGTTTTGTGTGAATAAAATTTTTTCAGAATGATTCCGGACGCTTCCGGACTGCCAATCGAAAACGCCATTATAAATTCTTAATGGTTTAACTGAATCACATGTTTTATACATTTTTGAAAACCTATACTATCAGAAAATAAAAAATGAGTAAAAATTTGACGAGGCTAGAATTTTTTCAATGGGTGAAGGTCCAAAGGCCCCTAACTCCAGATTTGGAGGTGTTAGGGACTTTTTAAATACCGGTTCGTAATCAGCGCGACTAGCTCCACAAAACGTGATAGGTCTCCGCCCGCTGAGGAGTTATATCCCATCTATAAAAAAATTATGGACTTTTGTCAAACTTGAAACCAGTGAAAATGTGGAATAACGTAAAGTTACTGTGGCGGGACATACATTTTAGTCAAAGTTCTAGTACATTATACATAGGATTAAAAATTATTTATTATTTTATATATACAAAATTATTGAATTTTGTACAACAATAATGTATATATCGAATTATGTCATGCTGTAACGGGATAAAGGTCTTAACAAGATCTAGTACATTTTATACACATTTTAATATTTGATTCATGAGATTCTTTTTTCTCAACGCAAACTTGACCCTTAGTAATTTCCACAAAAATATATACAGTCGACTCCCTCTAAATCGAATTTCCCTCTAAGTCGAACTTTTTCACCATTTTTAATGAACAATTTTGAAGAAAAAATATTAAATAAATCCCTCTAACTCCAATTTCCCTCTAACTCGAACCGATTTTCAAGTCCCGTGAAAGTTCGACTTATGTAGAGGGAGTCGACTGTATGTAGTTAAAAGAACTAAAAATACGCTTTTATCATGCACTAAAAACTATAAAATAATTTAATTGACTTATTGGAAATGGTTAGATCAAAGAGAGTCGGGCGCTTTATTCAAACTTTATAAAATTACACCTAACAAAAATGCGCTCTACGCTTTTTGATCTTACCATTTCTAATAAGTCAATTCAATTATTTTATAATTCTTAGTGCATGATAAAAGAGTATTTTTAGTTTTTTAAACTATATATTTTATTTTTTACTTTATTTTTTATAAGTCTTATCTGAGATAGTTGGAAGTAGGCTAAAATTGATTTGGGGTGTTTAGACCCCCCAAAGTCCCCCTTCAGGGTCCGGACCATGAAAATATTGTGTTGTCATCCGAACTAACATATATGTACAAAGTTTCAGTTCGATACAATAAGTAGAATTGGGTCCAAATTTAGTTAAAAGATTTTAATATTATAAGTTAGTTAGTTATTTTCAAGATAAGCTAATAAAAGTGTATTAAAAATCATTTTTTAAGGGGGGAAATTCCACTGGAATATTTTTTTTTTTTTTAATTTTTTGTATTGCTCAGAAAATTCATTTATCATCTGAAGAAGCTTTCTTCAGTGCTCTAACCAATAGACGGATCTTCAAATGTTCCTAGATAGTCCCCATGGGTATGCGCTCCTAACCTACCGCAGCATGCAGTACAAAAACGAATACTTTAAATGCATTTTACTCGAAACGTGTTTTTTTCCGCGCCGTGCAACGTAACTCGAAAACAAGTGAAGCTATCGACCTAAAATAAAAATCATATTACTCGTTAAATTGGCCATGAACCTAAAAGTTAAATATAATAAAAACATTAAACATTATTTTTAATAATTTGTTTATAGAACAACATGGTGTTTTTTTTCTTTTTTCTTGTCTATAATTTTTATTTTTCACTTGTTTTCACTAAATTTAGGT
This sequence comes from Episyrphus balteatus, assembly GCF_945859705.1. Lineage (NCBI taxonomy): Eukaryota > Metazoa > Arthropoda > Insecta > Diptera > Syrphidae > Episyrphus > Episyrphus balteatus. The sequence continues at coordinate 41,346,717 of NC_079137.1, read as the reverse complement.
TCATGCAATGCGTACTAACATATTTTAATGGAAACAAAAATTCTCTTTTGATTATTAATAATTTCCTGGACCTGGGCATTGCACGGCGCAAAATCGAGGCGTCTACTTTGAAGGGCTGCAGAGCCGCCATTTTGTTATTTTTTTACTTTAAAAAAATTATATCAACATTTCATAATATCATTAATATCATGAATTTTTTTGAATTTCAATAAATGCTTTTAGTTGTCCATACAAAAATATTCAAAAAGCTATAGTCCATGCAGAGGGATTTCTCCCCTTAATGATACGCATACGCCCTAGTGAGCCAAAGACAGAAGCATGTGTAATAGGGTGGGGCACCTCAAAATGAAATTATTTAAAAATTTTATGTATACAGTTTTGTTCGTTTATAAATAGTGCAACGAAAATAAAATACAAAAATAAAATCACTCCTCCCTAATGTCTAACACTAAAGAAAACTTGTAAAAAATTGAAAGGCAGCTTGAATCAGAAAATACCTGAAAATATTCAAAGCTAAAAAATTTTTACGATAAGACTTTCCATGCATTGTTCTATCTAGATGTTGAACCAAGTATTAATTTACTATTATTAATAATAATAAATATAGTAAACACAAGCTTTTTAGCTCAAAACAAAAGCAACAATTTTATTTTGAACAAAAGAATAATGCAAACAAAAAATGTGCTCTATATAAAATCATTGTCTCGGTGTTGCATTTCCTCGAAGTCAGAGCAAATCGAGTATTAACAATGTTAAGTGCCTTTTTGAGTATCTTTTTATTCTTTACAATTTTTGTAATAGTAGTAAGTAGTAAAAATTTATAGATGTTTTGGATAAATTTGGTTTTTCTTTCCGCAACAAATCACACAATTTTGTACTTATTTTGGTTTTATTTTCTTTATTTTCTTTTAGAGCTGGAGTAATGTCAAAGCAGCAGTTAAAGGTGATCCCTACTATCATTGTCAGTTAAAATCAAATGTTACTAATGATCAAATCAAAATACTCTTGGATGAAAATATTGAATTAATTGAAGGAATTCATGAGATTCAATGTTTCATTCAATGCATATTGAAAATAACTGGAATTATGGATGAGCATGATTTGAGAAGTTTAGCTGCAGCTAAATGGAATGGTGCTGGAGCAGAAGAACTTGAACAAGCTTACTTTAATTGTATTGATTATAATAATGATATGAAAGATGCTTGCAAAAGTGGATTTTTTCTTTTCAAGTGTCTAAAAGGAATATTTGGTACCCAATAAAAAGTGATTCTAAATTTATTTTAATATTTTTTTTTAAGATCAACATATTATTCTTAAAACTCATTTTCAAGCTCATGACTGTAATATAATAATTTTAACAAAAAAAATGTTGTGGTTTTGCTGATAAAAGTTGCTGTGTTGTTGTTTGACTTATCAAATAGGTATGAACTTTTTGTTCGAAAACAATTTTTTTTAACAAAATATCAATTAAAAATACAAAAGTCTACGATTTTATCCTTAGTTTGCATTTGACTTCCATTATAGTCAGAACTCATACATTAATTGCTTATTCGTTTACAATGTTCCGAATAGTTTTTTCTATTTTTATAACCTTTTATATTTTTCTAACAATTATTGTAAGTTAAAAAAAAAAATTTTAATAAATTAGTAAATCCTGATTGAAATTTAAGTTTTAAACTTTTTTTTTTTTTTGTTATATGTATAAACAATATTTAGATACAATGTTTTCCTATGATGTTTGGTGATGGATTCTATTATTGTATTTATACTTCGGAGGTTAAACGAGACATGATTGAAGAATTCGCTTATAAAAACTCATCGATTGCAGATCGTAATGTTAAACTTCATTGTTATATTAAATGTGTCATGGAAGAGTATGGTATTTTAAATAATGAAACTCGATTAAGTGTGGATGTTGTCGGAGATAAAGATTTAGAGACTAGAAATAGTTTTAATAAGTGCATGAATGAAGCTTATAAACAGCTTTATGCTTGTACAATTGCTTTTAATACTTTTAAATGTATTCAAAAAGTATTGGAATAAATTGAAAAATAAAATAAAATAAAATAAAATAAAATAAAATAAAATAAAATAAAATAGAAAAAAAACTCAGCTTATAGTTGTTTGGAATTACAGAGTGATACATCCTTGCTGTTTAAGAAAAGTGGTCTGTTTTAAAAATTTAGATTTTTCAGAAAAGCTGTTTGATGTACCTACCTACCTAATTTTGAATTTTTTACTTGCGATATAGGTATGCAGGTTATGCATCCGTACAATAAAGAAAGTTGAGATATCATTTTTCCATGACATTACGATGGAAGAGAATGCCAAAAAAGTGGGTCCCGGAAGTCCGTCTGTCTGTCAGTCAGTTTGTCTGTTTGTATAAGGAGCTACAGCCTAAACGGATGGACCGATTAATGTCAAACTTGGTATGTAGCGTTATTTGGCGACTCTCCAGAGGGATTTTCGGAATTAATTTTTTTGGTCAATAAATAACGGTACTTGTCATGTACCGATTTAAGTAAGGTTAAATTGCTCAAAAACGGCTCCAATGATTTTGTTTAAAAAATTCAAATAGTTTAAAGATAAGGTCTATCTTCTTATGAAAAAATTTTTGTTTGAAAATCATTTTATTAACGGTACCTGCCATAGAACCGTTTTTTTTTTTTTTAATCCGATTATCTCCTACTTATTCGATTTCAACGAAACTTTTTGTAAAGAAGCATTTATATAATTTAAATATAAACCAAAAATAAAATTTCCAAAAAAAATGTTTTTGGATTTTTAAAAAAATTTTGAAATTTTTTTTTTTTTTTTTTTGAAAAATCAAATTATCGAATGTTTTTGAAATTTTGTGTTTAGATGTTGATCAGTTATTTAAAAAAAATGGCTTACCAATTTTATTTTTAAACTTTTTTTCCAAAAAATTATTTATAAAAAATTAGTTTTTTAAATAACGGCTCTGACGATTTTGAAATTTTTTTTTTCTAAATATGCATTTTAATATATCAATCAAAATTGCATACTTGATTTCAGATTTTATTTTATTTTTTTTTTTTAAACGAATTTTATTTTTTTTTTTGTACCTATACAGTAGGTACCTACATTTTCCAAATTTCGATTTAAAAAGTCTTAAAAATGTAAGCAAAATTTAAGTCGTGCATTTTATTTTTTGCATACCAATTTTATTTTTAAACTTTTTTCCCAAAAATTGTTTATAAAAAATTAGTTTTTTAAAAAACGGCTCTTAGGATTTTGAAAATTTGTTTCTAAAAATGCATCTTAATATATCAAGAGTGTGAGATTATGACAAGATAGGGTACAAAAACAGAATTTTAAAGATTTCTGAATAAAGTAGACCTTATTATTTAAAAAAAATATGTAAAAGTTATAAAGTTGTGTACAAAAATTATCAATAATACATTAAAGTTTAAGACCTTTTGAATATCTAGAACTAAATATCGTTTCGTCGCCTGAGAATTGTTTTGTCGTATACGCCAATTTTGGAATTTTGGGAAATCGCATTTTAAGGTTTGAGCTTTTATAAAAAAAAAACTGGCCGATAGATTTTTTTCAATTTTTAATAGAATATTTTGTGCGATATCTTCTTCATATTTATGTTGTCAAAATTGTCACATCTGTTTTAGTTTTTAAATTATCAAGGTTTTTATCCAAAATCAGTTTGTCGTAAACGCCACCAAAATCAACTTTTTTTTCCATTCCGTACACGTACGACAAAGGAGGCGCACGTACAACATTCCAATACTAAAAAATAAATAAAAAAAATTTCACAGTTCGTTTTTATTTATTAATTAAACATTTAAAAAATAGTTTCTTATTACATAGAAGTAGTATTGGTTTGACTTAGAGGCTCAATTATTAAAATAAATAGATTTAAAATAAAGAAAATGTAAAAAATATGAACATTAACATAAAAAAAAAATTTTTTAAATGTCTTAACAAAAAATAAAAGTCATCCTATGGCTATGAAATATGAAAGAAATAAAATAAAAATAAACCAAGTTTGGTTAAATTAATAAATTAATATATGGTCATAAATAAAAGTAAATTAACAGCCCTATTCTGGCAAACCTCACAAGTTATGAGGACCTCACAAGGTGAGCTGAATTTGATTTTGTGAGGTTTTCGCGTCACAAAAACTTTCGAATTTGTGATCTGCTCTGAAGGAGGTCACAACTCACAAGTTGAATAGTAAGAAGTTTGCGAGAAATAAATCCTCACAAAATCGAGCTATGATCACCTTGTGAGGTTTTTGTGACTTGTGAGGTTTGCCAGAATAGGGGGGTAAATAAATATCAAACTAAAGAATTTATTCTAATTTTTTGATTTGAATAACGCTTCATAATATTCTTGGTCTGATTTAGGCATAAATATGAAAAGGCTTTTAATATCAATAATCTTATCCTTAGTTATCGAGTTAGATTTTTTAGTAATTTGAAGACATTGGCTGAACAAATTTACAGGAGTTGCTATATGGTAGACTTTTTATATGTTTTAAATATTGATGAGCTTTTATATTCCACTTTTCTACCGCTCGCTTTATAAAATAGTGTAAAAGTATCATCAGTATCATCAATTTGCAAAACAATAACGCAAATTTAGCGAAGAACAATGGCGCCTTAAAAAAATAATTTTCGACCAGCAGGTGTTTTTTGCGAGCGGGTGCAATAACAAAACTCACAGCAACCCTTTTTCGCTTCGTTCACGACAACGCGCGTGAACGAAGCGGCGCGCTCGAACGAAGCGGCGCGCGCGAACGAAGTGACAAGATCAATAAGTATACAACAATAAAACAATAAAACTGCGACCTTTTTTCACTTCGCTCAAGACAACGCGCTTGAACGAAGCGGCGCCCGCGACCGACGGTCGACTTCTTGATCTTGTGTTCGATAGAAGATCAACAAGTGTACATATTTATAAGCGGTACTTGCGACCGAGGATGAGGTCAAGTATCTAGCGGCAGGAACAAACGACAAGAACCATGACAAAATTAAATACAACATTTGAGATGTCTCTCAGATGCACTTTTTTCTTCCTTGCACCTCTAGGAATAGTGCAAAACCTCAAGTAGCGCAAAGCTTAATGCAGCCCTTAGTTTTTAAATTCGTTGTCCTTATAGCACATGAAGTCCTTACTTTCAATAAATACTTTTCTAGTAGGTTTATTATATTTGTTTATATTCTAATTGGGTCATATACCTACATCCTACATACATGTAAGACAAAACAAGTTCGAAATTTTCTACAGTATCTGTTTTGTACGACGTACGACAAACCAATACTGAAGAAAAAAAAGGTGAAAAATACATAGATTTTTTGTCGTAAACGCCAAAAGTTGGCGCTTACGACAAACCAACGCTAATCCGATGCTTATTTTGTGGATATACGACAAAATGCACACTAATTATCTCAGTAACGGTAAACGATAGGACAAATCTGATAACAGAAATGAAAAGAGAACGTTCTAAAACCTATTACTACATATCCAGTTTAAAAAAGTGCATTTTGGCGTTTACGACAAAACAACTCTCGGGCGACGGTTTGCTGTTTCTGAGAATTAATTACATGTAAAAAAAAAATCCTCCAAAATCATCGAGTTCAAAATATGAAGAAAGAGTTTGTAGGAGGTCTGGACGTCTGGTTGCTAATTTATTTGAGTCCAACCTTTTTGTTTTTTTCTTACAAAATTATAACTTTCACCGGAAAAAATGCATTTTTAAAAAATTCCTCCAAATTCATCGAGTGAGATATTAAAAGAAAGGTATCTTTGAGCTCTATTCATAACTAAAAACTAAAAGTTACAAAGTCGGGTTGCTGAGTTATTTGCATCTAAACATTTTTTTATATCCTAAAATCCCATTTTGTAATGTTCAAACATCATAATATTGGTCATCACTTTGAAAAAAATTTAATGTTCATATTTAATTATTTTCCGTTCCGCTGCGATAGTAGCAAAATATACAAAATTCTTGTATCAATGTCAGTGCACAGTGAAGTTAGTCACCACGTAATTCTAATTAGTCTAATTAACTGCTATTTCTATTCTATGTGAGAATTAAATTATCTACAGAAAAAAAACCACACGCTTGAATCGTTTTGTTTTGTCCAATGTTGTATCTGTTAATAACGCTTCTCAATTTATTTTATTATATTCACGAGAACAACAAAAGAAAAAATCACAATATCAAGTAAAAAAAAAAATAGTAATAGCTAATTGCGCTTTTCCAACGTCATTAAGCCAGTTCGCCATGCAGAAGAAGTGTTATTTTCACGCCAAATCGTTTTATTGCCCATTTTGACTATCACCGGAATCGTCTTCATCGTTGTCATCATTTCGACTCTCGTTGTTGGTTGGGTCTGTGTTCATTGCAAGTCCCTGGTCACGGGTGCCACCATATTTCAGCTTCTGAACGCACTGATGTATTTTGTACGCAGTTTCGCACTTATTTTGACCACGAATTGACTTACAGAGTGCAAAATCTACACCACTGGTTCCGTCAATCGCATTTGCAGACAATTTTTGATCATTATTATCAACGAAAAGTCCATTCCTCATAATTCCCATTTGCTCGTAAATGCAATGGGCAAAACATTGTGTAGATTCATTAACATCAGTCTCTTGGATATCGTTGGTCTTGAATTTATACAAATCTGCCATCGATAGTTGGGTTTCTTGCATGCAAATGCGAACTAATTGTTCGGTGAGTTGATTGTTTTCATCGGAAAAGTGGGCCGAAATATTTAGGCCAATATTGAGTGAAGCATATCGAGCCTATAAATAAAAACAGTAACAAAATTACCTAATAATTTTAAATAACAAAAAATAAAAGTGAACTTACAAATGTGTTTTGGGCACAAATCAGGATGAGAATGGATAAAATACTTTGCAGAGACATTATGTGTTTGAATGAAGTTTCAATTTTTGGGTGGTTTTATATTTTGAATTTTTTGCGATTAATTGCAATGATAAAAGACAAATTATTGAAATGTTTGCCAATCATAATTTTGCAATCACAATCATTGGAATATACTCGTAATTATAATCATAAAGTAAACAAATGATTATTCGGTTGGATAGTTTCAGAGTTCAGTGTCAATGTCAATTTTAGAGTTTAATATTCTACCTTCATGAAAAATTTGAAAATTCTCATTTAAAGATAAAAAAAATGTTGGCTTTTCCTAAGTGACTAAGCATATTTTTAAGAGATGTACATAAAAAAAGAGTTGCCATAAGATTTAAGATTTTGTTTAGTGTCGAGAAAAAAAAAATCGAAAAATTTTTTTTTTTTTCAAAAATGTTTTTTTAAAATATTTTTTTTTTTTACGTTTAATATATCAAAATGATGTCTGTAAATTTTTTAATAAAATTGACTTATGTGTCAAAATCATGGAGGTGGGAAGTTTCTATGGCCGAAGTCTTAAAAAATCAACTTTGTTTTATGATACAAATTTCATGCTCAAATGTTCGCTTTAGAGCCATAATTTTCTGGCTCATGAACGGGCATTAACCGCAAAACCCCAAAAATTAGTACTAGAAAAACGTTCCTCGAAATGGTGGTGATCTCTTCAAAATGACTTTAGGGGTCTAGAAATAGTATCAATGTATCAATGTGAATGATATATTATTATACTACGATAGTAGGTCTTAAATAAATCAAATATAACTTTATTTCTTGGGGCAGAGACCGATTTCTACAAAAAAATGCTTTTACACTTAGACCATAAGTAATTTTTTCTTTTGTTTTTGTTGCAACTTTTTTGATAAAATTGTTTATTACAGCCATTCAAAGATAAGATACTGAGTAAAAATACGCCCAACAAATGCAAAATTATGAGTGTTAGACTACATTATTTATTCAGATTCTAAGAGCGTTCCCGGAAATGACGTTCCCAGAAATGACGTTTTGATCTTAATTTATTTTTTTTTTATGTAACAAAGTAAAACGAAATATTTTTGAGATTAAATTGTAGTGGCCTCGATATTTGATCATAATATCACCAACAAATTTAAGTTTCAATCTAGCTATACCTACCCCAAAACAAGCGTTCCCGGAATGACGGTTAATTGATGTACGCTACTTAAAAATGAAACAAAAACTAGTTTCTAACATACATTTTATATATTTATCCATACAAAAAGGTGTGGAATGATAAATCTATACAAAATTAACTTTAAAAAACTGCTTGCAGCACCCTTTTGTACGTTAGATGATTAAGGAGGGAAATCCCTCGGGACGACAGCTTTTTCAATAATTTTTTTTGGAAAACTGAAAGCATTTATTGAAATTTGGGAAAGTATGTGATATTATTGACATTATAAAGTATTGATACAATTTTTTTGAAGTACAAAAAAAAACAAAATGGCGGCTATACAGCTCTTTAAAGTTGACGCCTCGAGTTTGCGCCGTGCAATGTCCAGGTCCAGAAAATTATTTATAATCAAAAACGAATTTTTTTTTCCAATAAAATATATTTATACGCATTGCATGAACCTAAATTTAGTAAAAAAAAGTGTAAAATAAAAATTAGAGACCAAAAAAAACGAAAAAACACAATGTTTTTTTATAAACAAATTGTTGAAAAAAAATATTTATTGTAAAAATGTTGTTGAACTTTTAGGTTCATGCTAATAATTTAAAGAGTAATTTGCAATTTATTTCAAGTCGATAGCTTCATTAGTTTTTGAGTTACGTTGCACGGCGCGGAAATAAGCGCGTTTTGAGGAAAAAGCGTTTAAAGTTTTCGGTTTTCGTACTGAGGTAGGTTGAATGGGCATGGGTTTCGGGACTATCTTGGGGCATTTGAGGCTTCATTTAAGGCTTAGACCACTGAAAATAGTTTCTTCGGTTGATAAATGAATTTATAAGGCAAACAAAAATTAATGCAAAAATAAAAATTTCCAGAGGGATTTCCCCCCTTAAAATATTGATACATTAATAAATGTTGGTATTATGCGTCATTTTCTTGGGACAACTTTTATCAATAACTTTATTTTTTGTCGTAGGACATTCTGAAGCCGAGTTATTCCCAAAAAACGATATTTTTGGGTGTTTTCGCACCGGTTATGCATGCGTTCATTTAACAATTGCTCGGCCATCTTTGGATTTTATCTTTAAAATGCAGTACATGAATAGGGCTACAAAATAGGTTAGAAAAATGTTAATCATTAAGCTTTTTTCGAAATAATGACAAAAAGGTGTTTTTTAACAACAAGAATTTGATTTTAAATGACTGCCATTTTGTATTTACAACGATAGAAAATATTATCAGAAAGAGAATGTACGTTTATTTTTTGGTCTACGACAATCTGGAGCAAGGATATTAGCTTAGAAGTAAAATATCCCAAAAAATGCATTTTTGTGAATAACTCCGCTAAAAAGAATGATCAGGTGGTGAGAAATTGGGTTTAAGCCTTTTAAATATACCCCTATCGATCCATGAAATAACAGACAGTGCCTCTGTGCGCAAGGTTAGGTCGTTTTTTCCGACGCTTTGACTGGAGTATATAGAGCAAATAAAAAAACACAACATTCGTCCTTAAAAGGAAAATAAAATTATTTTTAAATGAATTTGGAATCGGTTTTTTTATCTAAGCCCTGATTTTTCCATCATCAGTTGGACTATCAGAAGATTAAATGTCAATATAAAAAAAAACTTTTATACCTAAGAATAAGCTCTAACTGAGGTTTATCTGACTATTGAAAAATCCCTTAATAATTTTGTTGAAAAGAAAAAAATAAGTAAAATAAATGAAAAATCAAAATTACAACAGTTTCTTAAAAAAAATGCATTTCTAAAAAAAAATATTTTTTTTTTAATGCACACATTTCGCTGGCTGAGAATTATAAGGGTGTATTTCATACAAAATACAAAAAATTTTCGTAATTTCAACGGCTTTTAGATAAAATTAAAAAAAAAAATTAGAAAAAAATTAATGGCGACGGCACAGGTAAAAAAGACATAGTAATTTCAACGGCTTTTAGATAAAATTAAAAAAAAAATTAGAAAAAAATTAATGGCGACGGCACAGGTAAAAAAGACATAGGGGAAGGTGGCCTAAAATGGCCCCCATAAGGAAAATGTCCTGTATCTCGAAAAACAGTAGCATTCAAACTTAAATGGTATATACTTTTCAAAGTTTAATATATTACTCTCAAATTTTTTTTATTAGCGAGTTAAAAAAGTTCCAAAAAGTATTTAATTTTTTTAATTTTCAAGACGTCTACAAATTTCACTGATCAAATTTACCCGGGTAAAATGGCACACTGTCCAAACATACGTTATTTTAAATGCGAAATTGAGTCAAAGGGTTCCTTTTTCATTTTCTTGGAACAAGTGGTGCTTAATCCCCCCAGATCTTTCATCCAGTCATTTAAAACCCAGTTCATGTTGGTTGCTCGTCTCGTAGTTTTGCAGTTTTTGCAACTTTGAATGTTTTGGATGCTTTTTTCCAGGTTTTTTGACGGAATCAAGGGCTTTCCTCAGTCCAGGACTTCCTCTCTGTACATCGTTCATAAATAGCAACTATTTTTACTTTAAAAAATGAAAATGTGAAAAAAATTTAAAATGGCATGTGAAATTGGTATGCCATTTTACCCGAGCACTAGGTAGGCCATTTTGCCCATTTTGAGTTTTTTCAATTTAATTTTTACACCAAAAAATTTAAAATCGTTTTAAACCAACTTATTTCAGTAAATTAATAAGAAATACTTCATGCGTACATACATTAACTTCTTTTTCCAAAATACAATGTTTTTTATACTTTTTTTTTGCAAAAAAAAATTCACAAAATTATAACGAGTGTACTTTTTGAGGTGGATAGAGACAGTTTGACCTGTCAAATTTTAAATAATGGCTTGAAGTTGCTGAAATTTCGTATATGTTGGTTTTGTAAGATAAACTAAAGAATCGCGTTCATAAAACTTTCTAATTATTTCCGATTCTACGATTTCTAGCCACGGAGCCATTTTACCTTGGGGTGCCATTTTAGGCCACTTTCCCCTACAACTTTCATGATTTTACATACATGTATTAATATAATAAGGTTCTATGTTATTCAAATTGCAACATAGAACCTTTTTACTGATTTTTTCAAACAAAAAAATACATTGATTTAAGTTACATAGAACTTTTTTACGCAAATTTTTCAAAATGAAATCTTATGGAAATGATCTGTTTTCTAACTAAAGTAAAAATAAAAGATCTTTTGATGTTTTTGCTGGTATTGAACAACAGGGATGGAGTCGGCTAACTTGATAGTCAATAAATGACAGTCAAAAAGACGATTTTGCTCCATAATTCGTCGTTTTTGACTATCAACTATCGACTATTAAGTTAGCGGACGGGCTTTTGCTTAACAGAATAGAATTTTTGTATCTCGTTTTGTACTCTTTAAACCAAAATATGTACTATCCAACCTTAACTTTTGCAATAATTCATAACCTAGATGTTCTTACATCATAATTAAATTAAAATAATGTTTTTTGTGTGCCAAGAATTGGAAGTGATTTTTTGAAAACTTTTTTTTCATAATCGAGGTTGGGAATTTCATAGTTCGTATTAATAAACCAAAAGTTTAAGAAACACTTAGATTCCTTAACTTTAAATAAAAGAAGTCACCTTAGTACCCAAAAGACAAAAAATTAACTAATTTTTAGTGGTATTTGGAAAATTGAGTATTTTTTTTTTTTCAAAGGTCAAGATTTTACTCTACTAACCGTAGTGAACTCTTCGTTATTCATCTTTACAATTATATTAGTTTATTTCTCTTAATAGTTTCATCGAATAAAACTTTTTTTTTAACTTGAAGCAAATTTACTTACGTTATACATGGAGACAAATAAGCAACTTAGAATCAAGATGATACTCCTCTAAAATCCAATCCTCTTATATTAATAAGATTTCTAATAAAACTAAGTAAAATTTGTTTAAACATTTTTAAAATCAAAGTGAACTTCATTTTAATAAGAATTTTCTTCTTAAGAAAATTTAAGTGTAGATAGTAGATATAGTCCAGTAATTTTAGGTTTTATCTGCGGAAAAATTCCTACTGGGCTGAATTTTGGTATACAGCTTAATGACGGCTTTGTTATGAAGATGTGAAAAATCGACATTGATATCGTGTCCGCGTTAAGAGTTATAGGGGTCAAAAGGTCACAAAAACTGGTTTTTCACGATTTTCAGCAAAACGGTAAGTCTTATCAAAAAATTTTCAATGCAAGAATTGTAGACCAGATTATTATATATAAAAAGTGTCATGACACTTTTTTTCCTAAGACCCACCGTTTCTTAGGTATAACGATTCAAAAAGTTGAAGTTTAGTTGTAATCGTCATAATCCTATTCCTGAAAAAAAAACTCCTAACTGAAAAGTTCCTGAAATTTCATTATTTTTTTAGCTTGAATTTCGTTCCTCAACTGTTAAGAATATGGGGAAACCAAAAAAAAATGGAAATTTTCGCCATTTTTCCGATTGGGGCCCTTCTCCCGAAACCATTTCCCTGGGAATTTTTGTTTAGAATATGTCCGAAAATATACAGGGTGTGCAATAGAGAATGGACAACCATAAAACGGCTTATAGCTACACTTATGATTGTTCTAAAAACAGATAGAAAAAAGTTCTATCGCAACCAGTTCATAAAATATGGACTTTTTTTCGTTCAGTGTATTTTAAATTTTATCATCTTATGTTTTCGTTCACTACAACCACGAATGAATGAATTTTATTTATTTCTTTTTTTTATAATTTTCTACAATAATTGGATGAGTACATAAACACTTTAAAAATTTCATAGCTATTGCACATTTTCGTAAAAAAATTTTTGAAATCTGTTTTTTGATGCAAAATGTAAAAAAAGTATTTTATGAAAAATTTTAAACACCTGCGGTATAAAATAAATCTATAGAAACCTAGGTGACCATCTTCCTTAAAAATATTCTCCTTATACCAGAATATTTTTAAGAAAGTTGGCCACCTAGGTATCTATAGATTTATTTTATACCACAGATGTTTAAAATTTTTCATAAAATACTTTTTTTACATTTTGCATCAAAAAACAGATTTCAAAATTTTTTTACGAAAATGTGCAATAGCTATGAAATTTTTAAAGTGTTTATGTACTCATCCAATTATTGTAGAAAATTATAAAAAAAAGAAATAAATAAAATTCATTCATTCGTGGTTGTAGTGAACGAAAACATAAGATGATAAAATTTAAAATACACTGAACGAAAAAAAGTCCATATTTTATGAACTGGTTGCGATAGAACTTTTTTCTATCTGTTTTTAGAACAATCATAAGTGTAGCTATAAGCCGTTTTATGGTTGTCCATTCTCTATTGCACACCCTGTATATTTTCGGACATATTCTAAACAAAAATTCCCAGGGAAATGGTTTCGGGAGAAGGGCCCCAATCGGAAAAATGGCGAAAATTTCCATTTTTTTTTTGGTTTCCCCATATTCTTAACAGTTGAGGAACGAAATTCAAGCTAAAAAAATAATGAAATTTCAGGAACTTTTCAGTTAGGAGTTTTTTTTTCAGGAATAGGATTATGACGATTACAACTAAACTTCAACTTTTTGAATCGTTATACCTAAGAAACGGTGGGTCTTAGGAAAAAAAGTGTCATGACACTTTTTATATATAATAATCTGGTCTACAATTCTTGCATTGAAAATTTTTTGATAAGACTTACCGTTTTGCTGAAAATCGTGAAAAACCAGTTTTTGTGACCTTTTGACCCCTATAACTCTTAACGCGGACACGATATCAATGTCGATTTTTCACATCTTCATAACAAAGCCGTCATTAAGCTGTATACCAAAATTCAGCCCAGTAGGAATTATTCCGCAGATTGGGCTTAAAAATGACTAAAATTACTGGGCTAATACCTGCTAAGATTGAAATGATTTTTCATTAATTTTATGTACTTATTAAAATTAAAAGATTAAACAAACTTTAAATTTTTGTTGGCATAAATTTTGCACCGTAGATGATTGTTTTAAGACGACTGTCTTTCTGGCAAAAAAGCATGCAAAAATCCGATGGATTTAATACAAATTCTAAATGTTCTTAGCATGTCTTTTTTCTGTGTATCTAATTCAACAAAAGTATAGGAATTATTGTTTTCTATAAATGCAAAAACGTGATTTGTGGTATTTTTTTCTGTTTTTTTAAAATAGATTTTAACTGTTTTGTGCAAAACTTGAATAAAATTAAATTAAATCAAAGCCTATTTCACGATGAAGTCACTTCTTTCATATAAAATGCATTTATTATATGTAAGCTCTTTATAACTATAAGGTTCTATGTTGAACATAGAACCTTTTTCAAATTTTTTTTACAAATTTTGTCATAAAAAGGTTCTATGTCATTTTTTAAAAATGCTCATAGAATCCTTTTTTGTGGTGAAATTAATGTTTTTTTCATGGTTTTATGATTTTTTAGGGTCCTTTATAAGATTGCATCAATACTCTACTGCTATGTGACTATTTTATCCAAAAACCAGCCTTAAAAAACTTTGAGATCGATTTTCTCAAAACTAAGGTGAGTTGACATACAACCCTATAATTCTCAGCTAGCGATTTGGCATACCTATGATTTTGAAAGCTTCAGTTTTTTTTTTGTTGGCAGAATAAGGCAAATGTAAAAAAAATACTTTCTTAACAAAATTTTTATGTTTTTATTCTAAGCAGATAAGATTAAAAAAGCGCATCATCTTGTTTCTAAGAGTGTTATTTTAGTCCGCGTACAGCTGTACACACACAAAATTCTGTATGCTTTGCCAATTGGTCAACAAATTTTTCAGGTATGTTTGATTATAATGTTAGGGTTATTGTACAGAATGTCCTATAGGTCGTTAAGTTCAGGACACTAATGAAAGAGGAACGACATTCACAAATATTGTGAAGATGATCCAAATAGAGATAAACAAAACTCTACCTACCAAAAGTACAGTACCTTTGCCATTTTATTACGTCCAAGCGAAGAAAATACAATTTTTTGCTTCTGCTGAGTTTTTAAAGTTTTTGTCAAAATATCTTAAATTTTTGTATGTGTCATTTGCTTACACTTATCATGAACATACGGATTGACTTAAAAAAAAGTTAAAGAATTCAAAAATTTTGATATAAAATAACGTGCAAAAGGGAATAAGCTCCAAAAGAAATTTTCTATAGAATTCATGACCGGAAAATTTGCAAACGGGTCCAATACTTAAATTTTTGTATCGAGAAATAACGTGACATTCTTAACTTTATGGCAAAGTCCCATTTTGCATAAATATAGAAGCTCTGATCGTCTGTTTATTAAGTAATGTTCTTAGATTTGGGGTAGTTTTTTCTTTCGACGAGCAGTGCTATTCACAGTATGTTTCCAACTTTTTTTAAGTCAATCCGTATCTATATGATAAGTGTAAGTAAATGAGACAAAAAAAAAAAAAACTAAGATATTTCGGCAAAAAGTTTAAAACTTCAGCAACATGAAAAATTGTATTATTTTCGCTTGGCAAGGAACTGTAATTTTATTAAGTTAAACCACCTTTCGAGTATGTTATATATGTTATTTTAATTGCAACAAGACAAGAAAATGTTGAATTTCGAATAATTTGTAATCTACGTCATCGTCAATATACCCAACATACCATTCTGTAATTATTTCACTCTGTTCATTACAATAATACCTATAACATTATGTAGTTTTAATTAGAAAACTACATTTTAGGGCCTTACAATTCACATCCAGTTGGTAATCATTTCACATTATTGTTATAAAAAGACCGGAAATAATTCTGAAAATTCTGTCATAGTCTTGAGTGTATAGAAAAATTCCTTCTCGCCAGTGGAAAGGAGTCTAATACCTACCTTTATAATAATTTTTCTGGATTTTGTCTGTTGATTATGGCGAGATAAACCAAAGAAGCCAAAATCAGAAGACCTCAAAACCAAAATTTCGGGAGGGAACAGCATTTGTACAAAAATAGATTTGTGACAGGAGTATATTTTTTTCTTTAAATGCAATTTTAGTAACATTTGTTGGGAGGAAAAAAAAGTGATGAAATAGCTTTTCTTCCCTACGGATTAATTACGCGTGTGGCGCCCGGTTGAAGCTGGAGGATGGTGAACAATTTTTATTGATTTGAGCTTCAACTCAATTGTTCAGAAATATTGAAAAAAATTTAGTCTAATTACATTATGTGTGATTAGGCTGTGCACAATAAGATTCATAAATAAATTAGACTTAACCCCTTCCCTCCCCCTCCTTCACTGAAATCAATGCTAAAAGATATTTGTTTGAATCTTTTATTTGAAGAAAGTACTTCAACCGCATACGTTTCATACAAACATAATCAACAAAAACTTTATCTCCATACAAAACTATATACCATTTATGTTTATTTTCCCTTTAACACTCAATCACTTACCAAAATCTATCCCAATATCCAATTCACAAATTTATACCATATACATACAGACACATCACGTATATAACAGAAGAGAAGAAGTAAATAACTTTCCACCATCATATCATCAGAGATATGCTTGTGCTAACAACATTCAATCCAACAATTTACTTAACCAAATTGCGTCCCAATATTGAAAAACAAGTTGTCACCGAAACTAAAACTGGAGAAGAGATACAGATATCCCTTTGAGATGAAGATGACTATGACGACCGGAAACACAAACCCCAGCATCCGGTTTTCCATCTTTATCTTTACTTTCCGGCTTTGGCATATATAGTCGTTGTCGTATATAGATAGTTTGACGTTGTCGTTGTCCTTGTCGTTATCGTCGTCCTCGTCTTTATAAACTCAACTCAATTAATTTCAAATCAAATAAATTTAAATCTCATATACGAGTTTATATTCTGACGTTTGTTTGTCCTCAAAAAAAACTTTTTCTCCCATGCACCGTAAGGCAAACACAAACACTCACAGAAAATAGAATAAACGAGTCCTTTTCTAAAATTCAACCGCATGCACAGAGGGACTTTGCGGCAACTATATATTGGAGTTTGAAAAGGGGCTGAAGGACGGGGCAGGAGAGAGGGCTCATACATTTACACACTGAATCCATATCTATCCCAAAAGATTAGCAAATGGACTTTTTGCGAACGACGACGACGAAGACGACGAATGTTGAACCCCATACACACGCTCACACTTTCGTGATGACAGATTTTCAATTTAACCCGCGTGTTATATTTTCGCTCCAGGACTAAACTTTTAATGGATTTCACATTAGCCGTATAGTTTCATGTTAGCACCCGCCGCCGCCGCCGCTGCTGCTGCCGTTACCACCTCCTGCGCGCCGCACTTCACGTTCACTATGTCAAAGGACATTGCTAGGGAATAAGATTTCGGCGATGCGATGGGAACTTTCTTTGGGGACATTTTTCTTCTATTTTTTTTCGTTGTGAGTTTTCTCTCTTTCGCTATCAAAGTTACACTTTGAACTGTCGAACTCTGTATAGCGACTTTAAGTTCTTTCTCAACAGCAAACGAAAAAGGACATTTTCTTCCATATCCAAATCCTGATGCGAGTTCGAGGTCTTATCTTGTGGCACTCTGGGTGTTGTTGGGTGTTTGGGATTTTTTTTTTGTCGTTTTTCTTTTTTTCTGTTGAGAGACTTGGTACCTAAAAGTCATCACTTTGTGAAGCATGTTCCTCTCTGATGGCGAATGCAAGTTCTTATCTAGGGCGATAGTCCTTGGAATGCACGCAAGGACATATTGTATATAGTGGAAAAGTTGTTGCAGTAGCATCTCTCAGTGTTGTTACAGTGCCAAAAGGGCCCTAAAATTGTGAGCTGCTGGTTCACACAAAAAAATAAAAAAACTTTGCTATGTATGAAACCATTTTTCTCACTGGCAAATGTGCTGCCAACTTATTCTGCTCCTTATATCGCCCATACATAACCTTGGTTCGGGTTGGTTTGGTGTGTTTGCAAAAACTGTTTAAGGAAATTAGATAAACTGTTTGCTGAGATGTCATTTGAACGAAGAAAGGACATCGAGATGGCGCGCATTGAGGATTCAACTAAAAAGTTTTACTTCAAACAAAACTTTTACACAACTATATACGAGTCCAGTAGGTAAAGTATACGTTTTCTTGTGGGTGTATTATATTTTAAGATATGTGTGTGTGAGTATGCTACTTTATTTTTTAAGTGCTACGTGGTTCATATATATGTATATAAGAAAAAAGAGGATGGGGTTTTTCTATTTTTTAGTTGATTTTTTTTAGTCCTGGAGACCATAACACCAATGGGATAAGTTATTTAAAAGTGACAAGTTTTTCTCTTTTGTGACTTTTATGACGATGACGACCAGAAAGTTTTTTTGCCCAAAAGGGAAAACTTCTAAAATATATGTATTTTTTTTAGTTTTAGTTATAGATACTGTTATGTAGTACGTTTTTTTTTATTTAATTTAATTTTTTTTTATAGAGGAGTATTTTTGACATTTTTTTTTTTTTTTTTTTTTGAAGATAAGAGGACAGAAAATTGTTTTATCGTTACTTTGAGAGATTGTCTTGGGGATAGTTAAGTTTTTTTATTATGATGTTTACAGTTCTTGAGAATTGAAAAAAAAGAAAGTTTTAGTGGAATAGTTTATTTATGGTTTTCAACTTCTAATTTATTGGTGACAGAAATAGCGAACACGAATAGCACCTTGGACCAAATGGAAGAATAACATATATTCCTTGTTGCTGTTTTTGAAATAATAACGAAAAAATGTTTTATAAGAACTAGAATTTGACATTAACTGACACCAAATTCTATTTTCTGTTTTAAATTCATTGAATTGACACCAAAATGATAAAAAAATATTATGTAGATATAAAGATCACATCACATACAGCGTTTTAGATAGAGTTCCATCCCAATTAACAATATAAAATAATAATAATAGAGGCATTCCACTGCTTTTTCTGTAGTTCGGAAATGGGAAGAATTTTTTTTATTGAAAAAGAATACATTTTTCCTACTTTCACATGGCCCGGTCAGGAATCGATCCCACGTGCATCCGCATAATAGCAGATAGGTACTCTACCAGTAGACCATGTAATATTTCAACAATAAAGATAAGTGGAAAATAGGAATACCACACACTGAAATGCTATGTTTTTTTTTTATTGAATTGCATACTTCCAAGAGAAAAACATTGCATACTTACAAGAAAAAACTCTGCATATTTACAAGAATAAAATGCACGACTGGGTCGCACGAACTTGCTTTTAGGGTTCAAGTTGCTAGAATTTTAAGGACTTTTTTATATACATAGAAATTAAGTAAATGTAATTATTGTAGGTATACAAAAATTAAAAACAATAAACTAACAAAAAAACATAAAAATCGTTTTTCAAAATAATAAAAAAACATCTGAAATTAAATTGGCCTCCAAAACAAGTACGCAGTTTTATTAGTTTTATTAAGATGCATTTTTGCAAAAAAAAATTTCAAAATCATTAGAGCCTTTTTTTTTAAACTATTTTTTTTAAATGATTTTTTGGAAAAAAAGTTTTAAAATAAAATTGGTATGCCATTTTGTAGAAATCACTAATCAACATTTAAAACCAAAAAAAATTCAATATCCAGTTTTTGAAAATTTAAATTTGATTTTTCAAAAAAAAATTTCCCATTTTTTTTTTAAATCCAAATATTAATTTAAAAAAAAAAACCATTTTTGGCTTAATTTAAAATTATATAAATTCCTTTTTACAAAAAGTTTCGTTGAAATCGAATAAGTAGTTTCGGAGCAAATCGGATTTAAATAAAAACGGTTCTATGGCAGTTACCGTTAATAATGATTTAAAAAAAAAAAGTTTTTTTCATTACAAGATAGATTGTTTTAAAATAAAACTTACTTTAGTATATTTGTAAACAAAATCATTGGAGCCATTTTCGAACAACTTTACTAAAATTGATATATGACCTACCGTACCTGGTATGCCATTTTGTAGAAATCACTAATCAACATCTAAAAACAAAATTTCAAAATTCAAAATTTGATTTTTCAAAAAAAAATTTTCAAATTTTTTTTAAAAATCCAAAAATTATTTTTTTTGAAATTTTATTTTTGGTTTATACTTAAATTATATAAATGCTTCTTCACAAAAAGTTTCGTTGAAATCGAATAATCAGTTTCGGAGATAATCGGATTTGAAAAAAACCGTTCTATGGCAGGTACCGTTAATAATGATTTTCAAAAAAAAATTTTTTCATTGGAAGATAAACCTTAGCTTAAAACTAACATTTGAATTTTTTAAACAAAATCGTTGGAGCCGTTTTCGAGATATTTCATTTTTACTTAAATCGGTATATGACATGTACCGTTATTTTTGGTCCAAAAAAATTAATTCCAAAAACCCCTCTGGAGAGTCGCCAAATAACGCTACATACCAAGTTTGACATTAATCGGTCCATCCGTTTAGGCTGTAGCTCCTTATACAGACAGACAGACAGACAGACGGACTTCCGGGACCCACTTTTGGCATTGTCTACCATCGTAATGTCATGGAAAAATGTTATCTCAACTTTTTGAAGTTATACTTCTTATGGGAGGGTGGGTATGAAAATTTACTTTTTGACAAGAATGTCAAAGGGATTATGACGCGATCACCCTGGGTAGCAGGGCTGTCGTTTCACCTCTAGAGTACGCAGTACTTTAGTATTTAAAAATGCAGTACGCCACAGTACGGCCAACATAAAACACACAACACGTAGCAAGTTACATGTTTCATGTGGCAAGTTGCATGTGGCAAGTTGTATGTGGCAAGTTGCATGTGGCAAGTTGCATGTGGCAAGTTGTATGTGGCAAGTTGCGTGTGGCAAGTTGCATGTGGCAAATTGCGTGTGGCAAGTTGCATGTGGCAAGTTACATGTGGCAAGTTGCCAGGGTTGCAAAAAGCTAACATTTCAGTTCAGCTCACAGCTCAGCTCAAATTTGAGCTAGGTACTCATTTGAGCTGAGCTGAAAGTGAGCTGAGCTGAAAGTGAGCGCCCCAACTTCCAACGCCTATATCTCGGAATTTTGAAAAAAATGAAAAAAATTTTTTTGATACCAAAAGGTAGCGGGGACTCTAACCTACATTTGGGTACAACTTCCATCCCTGTAGGTACACGCGTTCTCAAACCAGGAGAACTTAAAGGTAAAAAAAAAGTTAAGCCCGATTCTGAAAAAATAGGCATGATGTGGCGGTTTAACATGCAAAGCGATTTTTTAAAAATCTGACAATGTGCAAAGCGTAGGCCCATGACACAAGCTATCATTTGGCATCACTCCCAAAAATTGCTCTCAAGCGGCTTAGCTTCCAGGAGCGTTCAAAGATTCGGGGATTTTTCGAAAAAAAAAATTTACCCCAACTTTCAAACACGATTTTCTCGGAATTTTGAAAAAAATCGAAAAACCGGATTATACCACTTTCGGGTAGCTGAGAATATAAGCTTTCATATGGCACCACTCCCCTGTCTCTAGATCAAAGCCTTCCAACGCCTATATCTCGGAATTTTGAAAAAAATGAAAAAAATTTTTTTGATGCCAAAAGGTAGCGGGGACTCTAACCTACATTTGGGTATAACTTCCATCCCTGTAGGTACACGCGTTCTCAAACCAGGAGAACTTAAAGGTAAAAAAAAGTTAAGCCCGATTCTGAAAAAAAAAGGCATGATGTGGCGGTTTAACATGGAAGGCGATTTTTTAAAAATCTGATAATGTGCAAAGCGTAGGCCCATGACACAAGCTATCATTTGGCACCACTCCCAAAAATTGCTCTCAAGCGGTTTAGCTTCCAGGAGCGTTCAAAGATTCGGGGATTTTTCGAAAAAAAAATTTACCCCAACTTTCAAAGGCGATTTTCTCGGAATTTTGAAAAAAGTCGTAAAACCGGATTGTACCTGATTTTTTTTATGATTAAAAAAGAAATATTTTACTAAAAAAATAGAAATATATTTACTATTAACCCTAGAAAGATAATCTACGTCTGTAAGACGTATGGCGTGTAAAGAACTGTTTTATCTAATTCAATTCAAATTTCTGGGTTTTTGTTAAATTGATTTGATTTATTATATCACTTCTTTAAAATAATCTAAGTAATGAGTTAAATAAATATGACAAAAAGTGTTAACATAAGACCAAAAATCTTTTTTAGAATCATACGTCTCTGAGACGTATATTATGATTATCTTTCTAGGGTTAAAAAAACCAAGAGAAAGATCACGAAAAATTATCTGTTTTATTTATAAAAATATCCATGTGTTAAAATAATTCCATTAATAACTAGAACCAAACATCTTGAGCTATGGTGTTTTATAAAAGTTTAAAATATCTTCATATTTCATTATACTTTCCAAATAAAAATCAATGTATCCTCTCACCCATCACAGCTCAGCTCAGCTCACTTTACTTTAGCTCACCCAACAGCTCAGCTCAACCATCAGCTCAGCTGACTTTCAGCTCAGCTCAAATGAGCTGAGCTATGGTACATAGCTCAAAAGTCAGCTAGCTCAAAATTTGAGCTGAGCTGTGAGCTGAGCTCAGCTCACTTTTGAGCTTTGTAGCAACTCTGCAAGTTATTGCTACTACTAGTGCTGAAGCACACACAATTCTCATAAAATAACCATATCGCACATTTTATGCTCAATTCATTTAGTTTCGTTAAGCGTATACCGTACGTTCTGAACCGCACAACATGTGTAAATTTCACAGAATAAATTGAAAACTACATGGACGCAAGGAGGATGAAAGAATTAATTTATTGTTCACTTGATAAAAATGTAAAAAAACGATGTGTGGATTAATTAATTTAATAATAGAAATTAAAAATATCAAATGAAATTTATTTACATATACTGAATGAGAAGTATAACTTCAGTCGCGTGTACATGTGTACACACACTCTTTTTTTTTTTTTTGTACGAATGCATAACTTGATATATAGTACCTATATCGCAAGTAAAAAATACTTAAAAGAACCTCTTACAAACGGGTCTTATAGAGGACTTCTGTCATTTGAAAATACAAGGCCTTAAAATGGCCTTCTTTAACTGAAATTTACAAGGCTTCCTCTTTTAGGAAGTATTAAAGAGGTCTCTAAATCAAGCTTTAAACAAACGAATCCAATCACTCGATCGCATCAAGTTTTCTAGATAACCTCTAAAAGTGATCAGAAAAACCCTGATCTTTTTTGAGGCTATCGCGAAAACCTTACGTGATGAGGTTAAATGGACTTCGGGTTCAGTCTTAGGGACCCAAAAAAATCATATAATTTACATAGTCAGACTTATGCCAAAAATAACAAGGTCGTGTCTAGAAAAGTTAAAATTTAATATTCTTTGATAGAAAGAATTTGTAAATATACTGCATTTAAAAACGAATTTAACCTCGAAATGAATAATAATAATAGGCTGAAATTTTGTTAGGTAATATCTTTGTTTAGACCTACCTAAAGAGCGTGTTAAGAAGAAGAAATATGAAATATATTAAAAACTAACTTTTGCGCAAAGAAACATAATTTTAATCAAATAATATTGTTAAATAGGAACAAATTGTTCTAAACTTCAATTATACATAATACATTTTTTTAAATTTTGAAAATATCATCACTTTTGCCCAAGCACATGATTATTTTAAATGGTGTCTCACATTCCTCATCACCAGTTTCTCCACTGCATAAATCATAATATTCCTTAGCCTTTGGTCGACCCAAATGTGGTTCGAAATAGTCTAGGAAAACACCTTCCTTCAATACATCACCATCCAGGGCATCAAATTCTTCCAGTACACATTTGACAAAGCACATGATGTGTTTATCAGCACCTCCATCATGAAACTTTTCAGTTTTAAGTTGTTCTATCTCCTCAGCGGTAACACCTGCTGGTCCTTTACATTTTTCTATAGCTGCATGAGTTAAAGCTGTATCGTCTTCAGATGTTACAGCCTTGAAATTTCAATGAAAAAATTATAAATTTAAAATTAGTTTTCGTAGTTTTTCTTATTTACCTCAACAGCAAAGCAAGCAAAAGCAAAAATAGTGATCAGAACAAACTTCATTTCTATAACTTCCAATGTCTTACTGAATTGATGTCTTCTGTTCAAGAGTCTTTTTATACAATAATTCAAAAATAGTTTCGATAATTTAGTTTTTAGTTAGATTTTACATGCAATCATTCAATTGTCTTACCGATAAGAAAATTATGAGTACTTTTTTCCCAAATTAGAAAGAATATTAGTTCTTTGGTAATTAACAAGCTGTTTAATTAGTAGTTTTAACTCCTGTTATAAGTGATTTTCTTTGTTTCGTTGAGCTTTTATTTTAAATATAATTCATAGTTAATTAATTTTAAAGACGTCTGTAATATTTAGGAGAAACATGACAACTTTACAATCAGATTTTTAGATACTCATGTAAGTGTTTTGAAAAGATTTGGAAAACATTGAAAAAAAAAAATAACTCATAATTTTCTACTTTATGTTGTTCTAATATCTCTACAGATTAGTTTTAATTATACAAACAGTCCTTATATAAATCAAATCTTACTACTATTATTTACTATGCCATGGTTTAATCATATTAATTATTTATAGCATTATAATATTTAAAAACTAATATCACTTTGGTACACTATGGTGTATGCGTAACATTTTTTTTTATTTTTTTTCTATTGAAATACTTTATGATTTTCTTTCTCTGATCATCACATCTGCATTTAAAATAATCAAATTACATATAATAGGGTACCAAGGTGGTATCTGCAAACTTTTCTCCATATCCTGTTTAAATGTGCATGAAAAATAAAAGAAAAAAAAAAATTAAGTGATGAATCAAACCTCTATTTTTTTTTTTTTATTTATTTATTCAACTTTAGGCTTAAAGTCTTAGTTGTTCAAAACTATAACAATAGTAATAACATACAATTTAAACAATTTTTTATAATCAAGAGTTTCTTTTTTGAAATATTTTTTTGATAAATTAAAATCAATATTTTGATAATAATGATAATGATGCACGTGATGTTAAGAGGCCTTTTAATTCCGTAGTTAACTCTGGCCGAAGCCAGAACTTTGTTGCACAAACTTTCTCTAAGAGTTCAAGTTGCTAACATTTTAAAAACTTTTTTTACAACAATTAAATGAATTTGAGGTCCAAGTATGCAATATAATTCCTTTTATTTAGATGCATTTTTAGAAAAAAAGAACTTTAAAATCGTTAGAGTTCAAAAAAAAAAAATTAATTAGAGTTGGTGTGCGATTTTGTAGCAATTAATTAATCAACATCTAAAACCAAAATTTCCTAAAAAATTCCCGTTTTTTTTTTATTCTTCAAAAAAAAAAAAAAAAAACAAATGTTTCAGTTTTTTTTTTTAATTCACAAATTATTTTTTTCCAAATTTAATTTTAATTTATATTTTTTGATCAAAGTTGTAGGAGCCATTTTTGATATAATTTAACTTTTCCAAAATTGGTTTATTACAAAAAGGTACCTGTATTTTTGGTCCAAAAAATTAACTTAAAAAAATCCCTCTCTACAGAATCCAAAAACTCATACATACCAAGTTTGAAGTGGATCAGCTCATCCGTTTAGGCTGTAGCTCCTTATACAGACCGGCAGACATATTGAGAACTCTCCGTTTGGTTTGAAATTGAGTGTCGATAGTCCAATAATCCGGAAGATTTTGATTCGGGTCCCAAGGAAGATGTCGAACCGCAAATAATTACAATCGTTTTTGAACAATTTCAATCTTATGTTTGGCTACATTATTTGAGAATTTCATTACACGGTGTTACAAAAATGAGGTTTTAAAATATACGCGGGCGGAGACCTATCAGGTTTTGTAGAGCTAGTCGCACTGAATACGAAACGGCATTTGAAAATCCCCTAACACCCCCAAAATCTGGAGTTACGGGCAAAAAACGGCTTTTTGGACCTTCACCCATTGAAAAAATTCTAGCGTCGACAATTTTTTACCCATTTTCGATTTTTTTACAGTTTCTGATAGAAAATAAATATACCTTTATAACAATGTATAAAACATGTAACTCGATTAAACCACTTAGAATTTATAAGATGTCAAAGTTCAAAAATTCAATTTTTTTGTCATTTGCCCAACTTCGGCATCAATTTAAAGCATATGTTTTCAAAACAAACATTTTTTTCTTTGGAAGGGGGGTCTATCTCTCCCCGTTTAGGTGGGAGGGGCATTTTTCTAAAAAAAAATTATCAAAATAAAAAAAAATTATTAAAAAACAACGGCAACACTAACAGTAATAAATGATACCATTTCCAAAAGGCAAAATTATGCATTTGATTTTAATTTTTAAATCAATATAATATTCCCAATAGTTTTTGAAATAATCGATTTCAAAGTTAAAAATAGGGGGAAAAAATTTGTTTAAAACTCATTTTATACTATTTTGTCCAGACTGTGAATTTTAGTAAATAAATTACTTAAACAGAAAACTGCCTCAATTGATTCCTTATCGAACCGTGAAAACTATATGTTTCTATGTCTTCTAGTTTTTGGGAAAATTGAAAAATTATTTTATCAGATTTTTCTTTTTTCAAAATATTTTTTGTTTTTATTTGTTTTTATTTTTCAATTTTCTCAAAAACTAGAAGACATAGAAACATATAGTTTTCACTGTTCGATTGAGGAAGTTTTCTGTTAAGTAATTTATTTACTAAAATTCACAGTCTGGACAAAAATAGTATAAAATGAGTTTTAAACAAATTTTTTCCCCCTATTTTTAACTTTGAAATCGATTATTTCAAAAACTATTGGGAATATTATATTGATTTAAAAATTAAAATCAAATGCATAATTTTGCCTTTTGGAAATGGTATCATTTATTACTGTTAGTGTTGCCGTTGTTTTTTAATAATTTTTTTTTATTTTGATAATTTTTTTTTAGAAAAATGCCCCTCCCACCTAAACGGGGAGAGATAGACCCCCCTTCCAAAGAAAAAAATGTTTGTATTGAGCTCCTCTACAAAAACCTTTCATCAAATCCTGGCGCCTATTTTTAACTTTGAAATCGATTATTTCAAAAACTATTGGGAATATTATATTGATTTAAAAATTAAAATCAAATGCACAATTTTGCCTTTTGGTAATGGTATCATTTATTACTGTTAGTGTTGCCGTTGTTTTTAATAATTTTTTTTTATTTTGATAATTTTTTTTTAGAAAAATGCCCCTCCCACCTAAACGGGGGGAGATAGACCCCCCTTCCAAAGAAAAAAATGTTTGTATTGAGCTCCTCTACAAAAACCTTTCATCAAATCCTGGCGCCCAACTTATCCTACTACGTGCCGAAACAACATTTTTGTTCTATACCTAAAAGTTCCAATTTCTGTATCTGGGTTGAAATCGAAAATTTTTTTTTTTCTAAGCCAATTTTGAAGTGATTTTCATAAAAAATACCTCGATCAATTGAAAAATAGATATAGTTTAAGAATATATTTTTTAAATAGCATGTTGTTTTGAAAACATATACTTTAAATTGATGCCGAAGTTGGGCAAATGACAAAAAAAATTGAATTTTTGAACTTTGACATCTTATAAATTCTAAGTGGTTTAACCGAGTTACATGTTTTATACATTGTTCTAAAGGTATATTTATCTTCTATCAGAAACTGTAAAAAAATCGAAAATGGGTAAAAAATTGTCGAAGCTAGAATTTTTTCAATGGGTGAAGGTCCAAAAAGCCGTTTTTTGCCCGTAACTCCAGATTTTGGGGGTGTTAGGGGATTTTCAAATACCGTTTCGTATTCAGTGCGACTAGCTCTACAAAACCTGATAGGTCTCCGCCCGCGTATATTTTGAGTGTTACACCGTGTTATAGGTAGGTATGTATAAAACTGAGCCGAATCCTTGCCTTACTTGTGATTATTTCAATGTGAGAAGCATAGGTACCTACAACTTTGTGTATTTTTAAAATAAATACGTCTTCTGCTGATAAAACAAAAACATCATTTTTTTTTAGTTCAATTCCATTTATGTGGCACCATTCAATAACTTTGTCGATGTGTGTTGTAAAAAAAATAGCCATTTGGGTTCGAAAAACCTTACAAATTTTTGAAGTCGTCAGTGAATTTCAGAATTGTACAATACGAAAAATGTCTTAAGAAAAGAAATGTCATTCAGAAAAAAGAATAAACAAAAGTGGTCCATATGATTTAAAATCATGAAAATATAAAAAATATAAAAACCAGCATAAAAGTGTTCATATACCTATGCGTTTCGCCCCGATGTAATGGTTGTTATGCTGGTTTTTATATTTTTTATATTTTCATGATTTTAAATCATATTTATTAAAAATAAACGGTGTTCAAGGAAAAAAAAAACAATTCGACTGTTAACAGTCAAATATTTCTTCAGTGCCATAGCAAGGCAATAAAAATAGCTACAACTTATCTTCTTTGAAGACTTGTAGCAACTATATAATTCGCAGTTGCTCTATGCAGCTCGGATTATATGGAATCTTGATTTATTCGGGAAAATATGCGTCAAGACAAGGTGTAAGGTCATCTTCTGATGAGCCCAACCATTACATCGGGGCGAAACGCATATATGAACACTTTTATGCTGGTTTTTATATTTTTTATATTTTCATGATTTTAGATCATATTTATTAAAAATAAACGGTGTTCAAGGAAAAAAAAACAATTCGACTGTTAACAGTCAAATATTTCTTGAAAAGTGGTCCAATATGACTCCAATGAACTCCAGATAAAACATCAATTTGTTTAGTTATACACTCTTAACTCACCGTATTTAGGTAATTAAATAAAATCAAAATACTTTTTCATTTACTGTAGCCAAAAAAAGGTTTTATATGAGTGATTAAGTAAAATAGAAAAAACAATATAAAATTTTTTAAATAAAATTCTTACATTTATATGCACTTTCTTAATTTTTTTATTTATTTATGAACATGTGATATCTTCAATGTGTTAGTACTTTTACAACATTTATAGTACATTTACAACCAAATTGTACAACAAAAGGATCCTAAAGAACGCGTACCTTAAAAGCATCCCCCTACCCTACAAAAGACCCCCTTTATTATTTTGTTTAACATAATTCTTAAAACAAACAGAAAATTATAAATCAATTACACCAACTTGGTTGTCTGACAAAAGTTTACACAGCAACAAGGACCTGTCATATCAGTTTATATCTCATAAATTACAAAAGTACTCTCTAACACATCCAAACACATAAACACACACACACACAGCTTTGTTATAATACTCTACTACCTAAATGGCAAATAATGAGCATCGTTCGCGTACTGCGTGTACTACTAAATACACACATCATGACATATAACATCCTCCAGGGAATCATGTTAAAGTCGACAAAATAAAAAGGATTTCGACGTCTTACAAAATAAAATAGTAAAACATAAATACCCATCTACCGCTAGTATTATACAAATACAAAACGAATGGGTTGTGTTGTCCCCGCTCCAAACAATTATATTGTGCAACAAAAGCATTCTCTTGTCATATATATATTCAACCCCCCCCCCCCCCCCCCCACCCACTCTTAAAGAAAAAAACACATCATCGTACATAGAGTATACAACCAAAGCTGGGTTCTTAGTGAAATTCATTCTGACTTTATGCTTTCTTTTGCATATGTACGACTACACATGAAGTTCAAAATGGTTGTAATTTAGTTGTTAGATAATTTTCATTTGCAAAGGACTTGTACTCCTTCGCACTTTGCCAATAAGAAGGATAATTAAATTGTCGTTAATTTTCATTTTGTCTTGTTTTGTTTGAGTTTTGATTTTTTTTTTCGTTTTGGTTTTTTTTTTTGTTTTTGAGAAGTAGGAATTATAAGGAAGTTGGAATGAGGTACATATAAGATAATATTCTTGTTCGAAAGACAAAGGAGTTCTTTTAGAAAGTAATAAATTTTGTTTTTTTTTCTAGGAAATGGGGGTGAAGTACATTCTTATAAATGCTATATACTTTCTTGGGTTAAGGGAAATGGTATTATAAGGTTTTTACAAAGAAATAATAAATTTAAATTCATACTTGTTATAGGGAAGTTTTATTTATTTGATTTTAATTATTTTATTACTAACCCTAGTTTACAAATTGGGGTTCGTGCGAACCCCAACGCATGTTTAAATGGTTATAACTTTTTTCTAAATCGTTTTTTCGACTTGGGATGAAAACTCAGTGAACGAAATTCATTTTTGTTTACGTTTTTTGTCTTTTTTCCATAAAAGCGGTTTTATATTATTTTTTGGAATTTTTTTCTGAAAAAAAGTCACAAACCAAACTTGGGGTTCGTGCGAACCCCAACGCATGCTTAACTTTTTTCTAAATTGTTTTTTCGACCTGGGATGAAAACTCAGTGAACGAAATTCATTTTTGTTTACGTTTTTTGTCTTTTTTCCATAAAAGCGGTTTTATATAATTTTCTGGAATTTTTTTCTGAAAAAAAGTCACAAACCAAACTTGGGGTTCATGCGAACCCCAAGACTTTAAATGGACTATTTTCAACAATTTTTATTAGGTATATTTTGGCAAAAATATACCTGTTATATATACGTGTTATCATAAAAAGACACCGCAACTGTCACCTTAATCAATAACAGAAAGAGACAATGCATCAAATTGTTGATAATGAACAATTAGAGGTGCATAAAAGCTTTGGGGTTCGCGCGAACCCCCAAGTTTGTTTATTGCATTATTTTGCGTGCGGTAAACTAGGATTAAAACCAACTGATTTAGCTAGTCGTATCCTGAGGTATGAGGCAGAATTTACCTAGAAAAATATGGATTGAATGATAAGTAGATAAGTGTAGGAATGAGGAAAATTCTAAGTTCTTGGAAAAAATAACTTAAATTGATCCTTGGAAAATGAAGGGGAGGGGGGGGGGGGTAAAAAGAGGAGAAGCGCCATAGATTAATACTCCAATTTGTATTTTATGTGTAAGAATCCAATCAACAATAAAATGCAAAGACAATACTGTTCATGATTATTTGATAAAGCTTCTTAGTTTTGACTAAATTGACAGCACTGTAATGCCAAATGCATGCACATTTAAGAATATTTTGATGCGCTGGTTTCTTGTTTGAGGTCATGATTATCAACCTTACTGGCTTTTTGTCTGCCCCAAGTTGCTTGTTTTCTTCGTTGGTCCCCAAACATTTTTATTCAATTAGTGGGAGGTTCCGTAGAACACGCGTAAATGTCTGGTTGGAAATATTTCAAGTATACCAGACGTCCAAAAAAATTTTGGTTTTCAATTTGTGAATAGAGCTTAAGAAAATTTTTGAAAATGCTTTCTTTTTTGGATATTTTTCGAAAATCCGAAAAAAATCTATATATGTAATCTTCTTACCTGAATGCATAAGACTGTTGATTTTGAACTCATTTCTTTGCTTTGAAATCTGTTTTGAGACTTTGGGCAAGAGATATCGGCTTCGGAATGTAAGAAAAAAATTAAATTGTTGGATTAGAAATGGGTTGGGTTCAATATCCCGCTTTTTATATTCCCGTTTTTTTTTTAAATCCCGCTTTTAAAATCCCGTTTTTCATAATCCCGCTTTTTATAATCCCGCTTTTTATAATCCTGCTTTTTAAAATTACGGTTTTTGTAATCAAGTTTTTTATATATGTAAAGTTGTTTGATTGCAAAATCGGGATGATAAAAAAATAACACAAATTTAAAAACGAGAGATTTTTCTAAGCGCATTTAATTAAAACCTTTAACAAAAAATATAATACATAACAAAACATATGAAAAAGTAAGGAATTTTATATTAAAGAGAAATCAATTAATAAAATAATATTTACTTTACAGTTTCAAAAGAACAATCAAATCGTGATAGTCCCACAGATTTGTAATAACATAAAATGATCACAATACTTTAAATTAAGTACACACTACACAATCAAAAGAAATTTCATTTAAATATATTTCAACTTATAGGTATTTGGATGTATTTCAACAACTTTCATATTTAAATAAATGATATTTCTTTTACTTGTGAACTCAATTTAAGGTTTTAATCATTTTATGTTTTTATAAAAGAAATACCGTTTTCATAAAGTGTTGAAGGTACATATTCTGTGGGCCTTACGACGCAAAAAATCAGTTTTACTAATTTGTTGTCTATTTACCTATTATGATTTTTTTTATTAATGAATTCAGCATGTATTTTGTAAAAAAAGGGAATTTTCGGGATTTTACGGGATTTTAAAATACGGGATTATAATTGATCGGGATTTTAAATAAGCAAGATTTTAGAAGACGGGATTTAAAAAATCGGTATTTTAGAAGACGGGATTTTAAAACTTTTTTTTTCGGGATTTTCGAAAATAGGGATTTTAAAAAGCGGGATTCCGATACGTTCCCATTAGAAATATCTTAGGGGTCAGAACTCTAAAAAACTTTTGGAATTCAATTATGAATAGAACTTAAATAGACCTTTCTTTTGATGTTGTACTTAATGGATTTGGAGAATATTTTTGAATTTTTTATTACAAAAGTTTTGATAGTAGGAATAGACTTGAAAATGTGCTAATTGAATTAAAAATATTCAAGTTTGTTCGTTTTGCATTTTGAATCGAACAGTTCCGAAGAGTTCGAAGAAAAACCAAACAAAAACGTTGTTTGATTCGTCTGCTTTTGTTTAGGGTTTAGCCTTAAGTCTTAAGAATATCCTGTCCTTAAAATACAGTGTAATGTACAAGTACTTCGATTGAATAATTTGCCTTTAAACAACTCTGCATTGTTTTCCACTAGTCCAGAATTATTTTACAAGTTTGAATAAAAATCTTTTTTATTTAATAACACTGGTAATTGTCTTCCTAACTTCTGGCAAACGAATCGCAAAAAAAATAGCTATTGCAAAATAAATTTTTTTTTTAAATTTTGTTTTAAAATTGTAGGCGAATTTTTTTTTTCTTTTAAGACGATCGGTTTACAGGATACAAATAGCTACCTCTGTCGAAATAGTAAAGACAAAAACATATTTTTGGCGTAGCAGAAAATATTAAACAAAATTATGCTAGTTTTAGGGTGGAGGGTTATGACCCCGGGACCCCCTTGATAAGGAGACAGCACAACGTACGCTTCTGGGCCTTGATAGTCTTTTAATAGCTAACAACTAGCTATGAGAATTGTGACCGATGCATCATCGTCATTGGAGACGGCATGCATGCCGAATTAAAAGAGTACTTCTTAAATTTTCAAAACAAAATATAATATACATTATACATATTATATTATATGTTGAAATTCTCTTTTAATGAATTCAAGTAAAAACAGAACAGGCATTCTTTTCAACTTGAACTATTAATGTCGTACTTTACTATCCTCTACTCAAAAACTAAGGAGAATAATGTAAACAAAAACGTTCAAAACCTTACATGAAACCGGAAAACTTTACTTTACTCCACTCTATATAACTTTTTTAACCACTCTCAAATAAAAAACACAAATGAAAACAATTCTAACACATGATGCAGATGCAGATATACTAAGAGCAAAGCAAAAAAAAACTTTCGTATAAAGATGAAATGCCATACACAAAGAATGAAGCACCACAGTAAAAAAAAAAAACACTGGTAAAAAAAAAAAAGTAAAACCACAGCAATTAAGAATCCTTAACGCCACATTATAAATCCTGCTTAAGAGTGTTTGCTAGCTAGTTAACTATGCACTCGTTTTTATTTCTCTAACGCTGCTATACACACTCACACACATATCACTCATGCTCTCTTGTTTTCGTTCTCTTTTGCAAGCAAGGATGTGAAAAATTACGTCTAGACGCTTAAAATGGTAGGTTACTTGGGCTTTTTTTTTTATCTATGTTGGGTTAAAAAATAAAATTTAACCAACAAAAAAAGGAAATGCTAGAAAAAATTTGTTTAAAAAAATGCCAACTACTCTGTTTAAGCATTCGTATATAGTTAGACTGGGTAATAATAATTACACTTGGGACCTTTTAGCCAAAGAGGGAAAGAATATTAATAGCTTACATCAAAATAATTAAAAAATATATGTCTTAAAGGATTTTCATTTAAGGAATGAATTTGTAGACAATTTGGTAAAACTAGGATGTTGAATGAAGATCTTTTGTGAATAAAGTTAGTTGTATATTTCCTCATAACTTTTAAACTACTCATGATAATTTCACAAATGAGGCATTGTTAAAAGCGTCTTATTTGTTCGCTGATCATAGGCTTTAAAGCATTGTCAAAATGGTGCTCTTCAGAAAGAAAAGTCATAAAATGTCCAAGTTTTAGTTTGCAGTCTTATTTTTTGTATTAAAATTATGTTAAGGTTATATTTTAGTAAGTTATTTGTGAAGCTATTGTATGTGCAATAAGAATAATACTTTTAGTTCATGACTTTCAACTCTAGATGGCGCTATAATTAAAATTTTGTATGCTTATAACCAGAGAGCATGCAATACGCTTTCGATAAAACCTTATTTGCCAAATTTCGATAAGAAGTTCAGAAGTTATGAAGACACATACATCTTAAACATCTTATTTTTTCATATTAGATCGTTTAAACAGAATTTTCTGAAAGTCTTCGAATCCAAATCAAATCTTTATACACATAGTTATCTAACTTGCCCTTTGTAAGTATAATTCCTGCATAAATAATAGTCTTGTGACTTTTATTTTCTTTTAACAACCTACAACCGTAATTTGCTTTCCTCTTTGCTTTCTAATCAGGCTATAAAAAATTACATATCCAACCAACCATCCAGCCCATTCAATTTGGTCAAGAAAAACCACCAAAAGATTGTCTAATTAAAGAGCTCTTCATAACCTAACACAGATTACAAGGAACATTCACATCCTTTTTTTTTTGTTTGTACCTCCTTGATCCAGAATATATCCCAATTTTAGCCACAAAATAAAATATATCTACAAAAAAAAAGAAAAATCAAGAAACTATACAAACGAAAACAATTTTCTTACTTTACACTAACTACGGAGTACATACAACCATAATAGAGAGCCTATTAGGCACACCGGTCGATTTATCCTGTATACGGGTGTCCCTATAGTCCTATTTGTAGGCTGCCAGGATTATCTAATGAAATTCCAAGATTTTCTTGTCTCTTTCGAATTAACTATCAACATAGACCATATGGCATCACGAATAAGAGAAAAGCTATAGCGATACACGAGTAAAAGGACAAGTGTCAAATTTGGGGTTCATATCATTATCATTCGAACACACATATTAAAGGACGAACTATGGTCTGTGTGTTGTATGTTGTTCGTATCTGATTATCCTTGTCTCTTATCCTATGACTTCCTACAACTAGATTCTACCAATGAAGATTTTCTTCTAGCCAACAAACTTCTATCAGAGAGGATAAAGACAAAAGCAAATAAAATGAGAAAAATAAAAACTCAAGACTGTGCGAACATAAACCAAATGTCATCCGTCGAGAAAAATGGATGGGCTGGGCGGGCGTATTAAAAAGGCGAAGTGAAAGGACTTTTGGGGCGAATCCCTTTCTATCACACAAGGACGATATGACGACGGATACGACGAGTGAAACTTAATTTCGTTTTGATTGTCAACTTTGTCAGAAAAGTATTTGTTTTTTTTTTTGTATTTTTTTTACTTTCTTTCCAACCTTGTTGCCGGGTTTTTTCTTTTCATTTTGGTTTTATTATGTTTTTCTACTTCTTCTCCTTCGATTTCGCATTGGCTTTTGGTGTTTTTCTGTGCGCTTTCGAGAAGTGGCATAAAAATCCTATTATTCTCCTCCAGTTGTAATCTTTTTATCCTTAGAATGACAGCAGAAAGTCATTTTCTAACTTTTTTTCCGTTTTTTTTTTTTTTTCTATCTTGTCCTTGGATGTCACACACTATAACACCAAGAATAGATTTTTGGTGAAATACAACGAGGAATCAGAATTTGGATATGTGTATGAGTTTGAGGTGGATGTCTGTGTTTTATTAACACACAGCAATGGCGACCTCGAGCTTCATTTCATAAGAAAAAAAGAAAGAGCAAAGTTTGTAGGAGTATGACAGTGCACAAAGGGGTCGCTCATAAAAAAAGAAGAAACTCAGAAATAGAAGAAAAAAAAAATGATTGACCGCCTCAATATGAAAGATCCCAAAAATGATTTCAGCTTCTATAAGGTGTTATGGAAACTGCGCCATAATATTTCTTTTACAGTTAAAAAACATAGTCACTGGAAATGTAACCATGGTCATTGAAATTTATACCTCCCATATCCCATAAGACAAATTTGAAGTATTACAACTTATTTGAAACATGCATGTTTAAGGCATGTCTTAGGATTTCGTTTAGAAAAGTAATGATTTAAGCATTGCCTTCTTTTTTTTCGAAATCTGACATTTTGGTTATTAGCATATACATTAGGGTGGGTCAAAAAAATCGAAATTCTTTTTTTTTTTATTTGGTACTCCGAAAAATCGATTGCTAGACACCTCTAGAATATACACACCAAATATGAGCTCTTTATATTAATGCGAAGGTATTCCGCTTCGCAATTTTCCATTTTTACATCAAGCTTCTACTAAAATAAAATCATTTTTTTTAAATCGATTTTTTAGCAAATTTCTTTACATATTCTTGTAGGAAATTGAACGCTCTACAAAAAAAGGCCTTGTACACTTTTTTTTTGTTAATCTAACCGTTTAATAGATATTTGAGGTCAAAAAATCGAGAAAATCTTTAAAAATTCGTTTTTTGTTCTTAATTTTGTAACAACTTGAAAAATTATAATAAACAAACGCGCAAGACATATTCTTGTAGGAAAAAGATTGTTCCACAAAAAAGGTCTTGTTAACTTTTTTCATTAATCTAACCATACTAAAGATATTCGAGGTCAAAGTTAAAAAAAATTATAAAAACATTTTTTACTTTTCAAAATTTTCTAAATCACTGAAAATTCATTTTTTTTTTTCAAATGAGCATAATATATTCTTGTAGAGGCTTAAACGTTCTATAAAAAATTACTTGCAATCAAATTGATTGCTTTAACCGTTTAGAAGATATTCGTATCCAAACCAATGCCCACTGATTTCAGTAGTTTTCTTATGACTCGTATGCATTGCGATTTGGATACGATTACGGTTAAAGCAATTAATTTGATTCCAAGGAATTTTTTATAGAACGTTCAAGCCTCTACAAGAATATATTTTGCTAATTTAAAAATAATGAATTTTCAGTAAAAAAGTAAAAAATGTTTATATAATTTTTTTTTAATTTTGAGCTCGAATATCTTTAGAATGGTTAGATTAATGAAAAAAGTTAATAAGACCTTTTTTGTGAAACAATCTTTTTCCTACAAGAATATGTCTTGCGCGTTTGTTTATTATAATTTTTCAAGTTGTTACAAAATTAAGAACAAAAAACGAATTTTTAAAGATTTTCTCCATTTTTTGACCTCAAATATCTATTCAACGGTTAGATAAACGAAAAAAGTTTACAAGGCCTTTTTGTAGAGCGCTCAATTTTCTACAAGAATTTGTAAGGAAATTTGCTAAAAAATCGATTTAAAAAAAAATGATTTTTTTTAGTAGAAGCTTGATGTAAAAATGGAAAATTGCAAAGCGGAGGACCTTTCCATTAATATTAAGAACTCATATTTGGTGTGTATATTCTAGAGGTGTCTAGCAATCGATTTTTCGGAGTACCAAATAAAAAAAAAATAATTTCAATTTTTTTGACCCACCCTAATATACATTCATTATACCTATGTCGTTACAAACTTGATATCTTTCATAGCCAGATATTTGTTTTTAATCATTTTTTAAGGATACTGTTTGGTAAAATTTTCAAAAAATAGGCCATTTTTCGAAAAAAAAAACGTAAAGAAAGAAAAATTTTTTTAGGTTTATATTGCTGAATTTTTAAAGATATCGTCCTTGACATGAAGTTATAAGAAGTCATGTCATTTCTCAATACAAATATTTAAGTATTGAACC
Organism: Episyrphus balteatus; assembly: GCF_945859705.1. Classification (NCBI taxonomy): domain Eukaryota; kingdom Metazoa; phylum Arthropoda; class Insecta; order Diptera; family Syrphidae; genus Episyrphus; species Episyrphus balteatus. The sequence continues at coordinate 41,308,726 of NC_079137.1, read as the reverse complement.
TGTCTGGTGATTCTCCGGGCCTGAATTCCATAGAAATCGTCTTTTGGTGCTTATATCCTTTTGTACGTGTTTTTTTTTTTCAAAATGTGTGAATTCTTCAACTTTTTTGTAAGTCAATTCTGTATCTAGGCACATGATAAGTGTAAATTTATGAGACAAACAAAAATTAAGATATTTCGACAAAAACTTTAAAAATTCAGTAACATTCATTCGCTTGGGAGTATGGCAAGGTACTGTATTTGAAAAAAACGTACATTTTTCCAAAAATTTTATCAAAATTAAACTACATTTTTTTTATGACTAAAATAATAAAAAAAAACAAAATTTAATTTTGTCATTTTTATCAATATTTTTGCTGTCGTTTGAGATAAATGTTGAAGATCTGATAATTACTTACAATTTTTACATATCATTTTTTTGATAAAAGGTACCCTTTGGCAAGAAATCGTTAACTTTTTCGAACCCAAGCTATGAAAATCAATATTAAAAAATGTTTTTTCGGTATTATCGGGTCAAAAACATCACAACTAAGAACTTTTTGTAATAATCCAGTAACTAGGCATTATTATCTTTCAATTAAGCCATCGTAACCTAAAAAATTGTTTAATTTAATATTTTTGACGAATTTTTAAAAAAATGTTACATGAGAGTAACGCTGGGTCCGAAAGGGTTAAAAATTCTTGTTTCTCAACCAAATACTTCTTTCCTCTAATTTATACGATTATGCTTAAATTTCCGAATCAATCACTTTCTGCTCGTTTCCACTTATGGACTTTCCCAACTAACAATTTTGCTTCTATAAAGCTTTATAGATGCTACCGTTGCTTCTATAAAGCTTTATAGAAGCAAAATTGTTTGTAGGGTTAAAATTGATTTTAAAAACCCATTTACTTAAAATAATTGACTATGTTCAAATAAAAATGTAATTACAGTTTTATAAGCTGTAATCGAAGTTGGTCACTGTGGTGTATGTGTAACATTTTTTTTTAATGAGTTTTTAATATCTCGGAGTCTATATTAATAGTTAAAAAAATCATTTAAATTAATGAACTACAATTTTTCTTTTTTACTTCTTTTGCAAAGACGCATGAATGTGATGCAATTAAACCGATTCCGAAACTTTGGTCAAAAGATATTGATTTTGGAATCTATGAAAAAAAAAAGAAAAAAAATATACAAAACACAATTTTTCGTTATTTGGACCTCAGGAACCAGACCTCCAAGAAACTTTAAGTTGTCAGTTATGAATAGATCTTAAAGAGACTTTTATTTTGATGCCTTACTCGATGGCTTTTCAGGGAATTAAAACAAAATTATTTTTTTATTATATTATTATTATTTTTTTAAATAAAAACAAAATAGATTTGTGTTTAATTTTAACACATTTAACTTTATATGTGAGCTGTTAAGTCAAGTTGAATTTTTTTTTTTTTAACTTACACGATCGAACTTTATTTTCAAAAGAAACTTTTTAAAAATGGCTCTTTTTTTGGAACACTAAGCAATGAATTTTAAAGAAGGCATTAATACTAGAATGTGGCCCCACTGTCCTTTATGAACCAAAAACAAGACATAACTATTATCAATTGATTCTGAAAAAAAGGAACAAACACAAAACATCAAAGGGCTTCATTTTGCTGAGTTTCTTCATACCTTGTCGTCCATTGAAAAAAAAAAAATATCATTTGAAATTGGTAGGTACTGGGATCTTTTTTTTTTAACCTGTTCAACGCTGTCGAGTCCTCGAGACAATTTTGCTTGGCATTCGCTTTGCAGCAATGAACAAATAAAAGAATTTGATTTCCTTTCGCTGCTTTTCATTCGCCTTTTAAATGACAAATTCCAGCAAGAACGCAAGGACGATGTGTCAGTAATCACTTTTCAATTTGGATTTGCCTGGTTAATTCGAATTTTTTCTTTAACAAGCCCTCAAGTCTTTTGTTTTTCAACTTTCTCTTTTGGTACGAACTTTTTTTCGTTTTATATTTCTCCAAAGATAAGATTTTTATTGAACTTGTTGATGCGTACGAGAAGGATTAATAGCATCTGTCGTTTCCTATCTTCAGTGCAAAGTTGTCTTAAGGCAAGTGGCATTTTTTAGCATTTAATCTTTTTATGAACTTATCCAAATCTCTGCTAAAACTGCTTTTAAATTAAAAGTAGCTTAAGGAATTTTGAGAAACCTAATCAGACCTTTATTTCAAGTCCAAGCTAAAATCACTTTCCAATATCAAAAATCAATTTTATTAATGAAACATTTTAAAATATTGTACAATTTAAAATAACTGTTCCCACTATCCACTTTCACCAGTTTATATAAAGGCAAATTAATTTAGCTATTATTTTATTTATCGAAATGTTGCCTAAACACGCGCCGCAATTTCAAAAATAAATCCCAATCACATCGCACAAAATCCATCAACCAAAAATAGAATTTTCCCATTTCGTATATAAATTTGTTCGAATTTGTTTACATAAATTTTAACAAAAGAAAAATTTTGCGTCTATAGTACAAAAGAATTATATTCTCCATTCAATTTAAAATTCAATTAATAACAAACAACTTCACTCTCGGTTCTGCGTAATTTCATTGCAACAATAGATCAGCTACACACCAGCCATATTGGAATGATAAATCGAGTGCTCTATTCATTGAGAAAGCGAAAGCAAAAGCGCCCGTGTGCCCGTTGCCAAAACGAAAACCCATTAATTAATAATTCACCGAGAAAGTTGTTTTGCCAAAGCCTTATCCTGTAACAACAAAAGGAAATATAAAAAAAAGGAAGCAAAATAGGATAGAGCAAAAAAAAGGAAGAAAAACAACATTCAAAAACGCAAAAGTGAATCTAATTTAACCCCATGTGGGGGTTTGTCCTAGCCACAAGCTGCGTTCGTTTTGTCACACAAAAGCACTCAACTTTACTCACCTCCTTTGAAAATGAAAAATGTTTTGTATACAAAATGGAAGTGCGTTATTTTATTTGACTCGACTTTTGCACCGCACCATTCATCTCTATCCTTGTGCAGTTTGAAAATGTAAACATTCGAAAGTTGTTCTCTGGCTGATATCCTTTCGTCCACCCATCCCCAATTCATATATACATCATGTCGTCCTGTGGAGTAAATCAACCTTAATCCTAGTAAAGAATTTGCGGGCTGGTTTGGTGTGGCAGTAGGTGGACTTTATTTGCGGCTTAATGCATGTTTAATGAATTGTTAATTGGATTTTCGGTTTGCAGCGTTTATAAAAGTCTGGTACTCTGTACCTCTGCTGGATTTCAGTTCCTCATACTTACTCAAAGGCACAATGTCGAATAAAGTCGTATGGCTCATGGAATGGTCTTGCGTTGGTTGTTTAAAAACTTTCATCAAGTAAAAGCAAAAGGACTTTCAAAAATTTCGTGTCTTTGTTTGTTTTTCTGTGGTATAAGCTTCAGAAGAGATATTTTAAAATCCAAAACAATCGTGTTGGAAGGGGTGATAAAAGAGATGTACAATATACATAGAACACGCATAGCGAAAACAACTGAGAGTAATTTTTTGATGATTTTTTGGTTTGTTGTTGAAGTGGTGATTGGTAATTTAACAATGGTAACCTGATTGGTTTCAAGGATAATTGATGATAAATATGGGGGAAAGAAAAATCTGGATTGAGTTTGATTTTTGTATACCGATAATAATTTTGTTAAAAATTCTCTAGAGACTTAACAACTTTTCAGAAGGATATAATTAAGAATGATTATTTATTGAATGTTGTTGTTGTTACTAGAATATGGAAATAATTTTGATAAAAAAGAATTCCTTAGATTTTCAAGAATTTTAAAGTAAACCAATACAAGAACTAACATGCCAGGTGTCTAGTTTAATATATTTCTAAAATTTACAAAAATGCCCTTTTAAATTTATTTAAACTAAAGTATACCATTTGATTTCTTACATATGTAGCTAACAAAGAATTTTTGTTTTTTTTTAATTGTTTATGAAGTTCTGAAGAAATTTTCAATATAAATACAAAATAATATATTTTTAAAATTTTGATTATTTTTCGTGAAGACTTACTTTATTTGAAAATATCTCGTATATCAGTTCTTATAGCCGTTAATAACCGTTACAAGTTTTGAAAAGAATATTTTGAGGTGATGTAATTTCACCTTAAACATAATGGAAAACTGCGTTTTGGATCTATTTTTATGAAAATATACCAATGACGTGATAAGCCAGAATAAAATTATTGCAATTTGAATTCGTAGTCAGATTAGAAGCGAAATTAAAATTTTATTTTTATGACCAACATAAAAGGTTCCTATCTACCATGTAACAAAAAATAAAATGCACGACTGGGTCGCACGTACTTGCTCTTATAGTAAAAGTTGCTTAGAATTATAGATTTCTATAAAACAGAAACTGTAATTAAATTTTGTTCCTTAATTTTATGAGAAACGTAAAAAGGAATTAAAAATTGTCTTAAAAGAACGAAAACACCATTTTTCATGGTATTAATCTTTAAACTGAGTAGTTTCTTTTAAAACAAAGAATTTTAAGAATTTTTTTTTTGAAAATTGTGGGAACCTTTTATTTTTAAATTTGTATTAGTTTTTTCGTAATACAAAATTTCAAAAATTTTTTTTTTTAAATGGTATGCAATTCTACAGGAATAATTATTTGACACATAAGAACAAAATTATCCACCCAAATTATCCAAAATTTTCCAAATCCAAAACTGAAAAAATTTAGACATTCTAGTAAAAATTTTTGTTTAAATCGTATTAGTCTTTTATGAGTAAGTATGATATCAAGAAAACGGTTCTATGGCAGGTACCGTTGATAACGGTTCAATTTTTTTTTAATTTCAAAAGCAGGACCTTTCTTATATTAGCGTTATAGCTGTTTTTGAGAAAAATAACCTTTTCCATTTTAGACATATGGCAAGTTTATCCTTAATTTTCAATTTCCTCTCCAGGGAATCACCAAAAACTCTTAAGTACCAAGTTTGAAACAAGATGCATCAGTAGCTTAGGCTGCAGTTAGCATTCTCTATCAGAGGGCAATTCGACTTAGAGGAATTAATTTAATATTTTTGTTCAAACTTTTTTATTAAAATGAAGAAAAAGTTCGAGTTAGAGGAAAATTTGACTAAGAGGGAGTTTGACTTAGAGGGAGTCGACTGTATTTAGCAATGTAAAACGAGATATTTCCTAAATTGCAAAAGACTCGATGGTACCTAATAATATTGCCAACAAAATCAAATTCACAAATTCTTATCTCATCAAAATTCCAGAAAACAAGTCTTACAAGATGTGGAAGTTGTCCTGGAACGCTTTTTAGATTTATTAGATGGAAAAATGGAAATGATTTTTTTTTTTCTTAGGTATTAAAACGAATAAATTTTTTAATTAAAAAATCAAGAAAGACTTTTCAAATATTTTTTGTAAAGTTTTTTGAATAAAAATAAGCTTAAGCAACAAAATTAAAATTTTTATTGTTAGAATTTTAATACTAAAGCAAAAACACACATTTTTTAAAGATTTTACCTGGTGCATGTTTCTCCATAAATTCCATCATTACTTCTTAACTACCTATTTCTTATAATTTGACAAGAGATTCGTTGAAAGCGTGTAAGTAGCACAACCAATATTTAATAGTTATACATACCTACATAACAATAATTTCAGATTAGAATATATTGCTTTTTTCAATTTTTTAAAACGTGATTGTTGGGTTTCAAAAGGTCCAAGTCAATAAATACTCAATTAGGTAGGTACTAGAACACCCGAAAAAAGTTATTGCTATGGAATTAATTTTAAAAGACATTGTAATTATGTATACCTACATAAGCGCACAAAAGCTCCCAAATATTCCAAAGAAGTCTTTAAAAAATAAATAAAAATAAATAACTCTCGAAAAAGTTGCCATTCTTTCTTCTTTAATTTTCTTATACGCAATTGGTATCAAAACATACCCAATATCTCCGCCCATCACCAATTTTCCACTAATAATTCAATTAAACACTTTTTCACTCTTAGTTTGTTGTGTGAGACTTTGCCTGAATCCGTAAGGCAAATTATAATAATAAACTAAAAACAAACCTTGAGTCTATTAATTTTCCATAAATTATAACACAAGGACACAAAAGCTAAAACATTTTTCAACAGCGATGTTCTTTCAACAAAAAACCAGAGGTGAGAATGTTTTTGGGTGAAATTTAATTAAAAGTTAGTGTTATAGTATAGTCGTCGCATAACAGTCTTCTGTTTGACTAAAAACGGAAGAACATTCATCGTTGTGTGGGACGGAACCTCTCGAAGTCCAAAAAAATAATTTAGTGAACTCTCAAAACAAAACAAAGCCAACGTGACAAAATGGAGGAAATTAATCGCATCTTTAAAGGGTCGTTGTTCTTGGGAGAAAGAAAAAAAAAAACAAAAAAAGGAAACCTTTGCTCTTTAACGGAAGTGCATGTTGAGCCTAACACGAAAATGTTTCTTTTGTATGGGTTCACAATATTTTTCTCGCTAAAAGACTGATTGACTGAAAACAATGTGGTTATAGCTTTTCCAAGAAAAAAAAATATATATTTTTCAAACCTATCGACTTTTCAAGTTCAACAAACGGCTTAGTCCTTGAAACGACACAAAGATTTCTTATGCTACCCAGTCTCTTTTCCTCTCTCTTTTCCGATTTGACATAATAATGAATTAACTTTTTGACAGATGATCAACTGACAGCTGACTACATCGTCGACAACGCAAACGACTACGACGTAGACAAATAAATGCCTTGAATCGGGTGCCCAATCCTGAATCTGACTCTTCGGCAAAATCCATTGACATATTTTCAATTTGTGTGCGAATGTTTGTGTTTCTTGTTTGGGGGTTCTTCATTCTTCATTGCCAGGGATATTCCCTTCAAATTTGCTGTAAGGGATTTACTTTTCAGCATAAAAATAAAGTTCCTCTTTTCCTCCGCTATCAAGTTTTTGCGAAAGAAAAAGTGACAACTATTCACGCATATCTAATTCCTCATACTACTCTTTTCTTGGTTGGTCCTTTCATGCTGAGTCTGTGTATCTGCACCATACGTCAAATAATTGGCAAAATATCCTCTCTGATGCCGGCGCAAAAACCGGCAAAAAATAAATCGCAAAAAATCGATTCGTATAAGAAAGGACACGTCTTGGTCGGTAGAAGGACTGCTTCTCCTGCTGTTTTAGTGATGATGAGAAACACACATATATAATCACCCTTAGCGTGGTGTTGTCGTCGTCGTCATCTTCGTCGAGACAATTGACAGACAAAAGCACACAGCATCACAGAAGACGGATTTTGGAATAATGCTGCAGACTGCCAACAATATAAAGCTGCAAGATAAAGCCTTGGGGGGGGGGGGGGGGGGAGGTAACGGTAAGAAGCCATGATGAAATAATTCATTTTGTCGCTTCCGCTATTTGTTTAGATAGATTCTTTTTTTCTTCTTCATTTTTTTTCTGGATTATAGGCACATTCAAGACTGCTCCGGATGTCTTGGTCGAATAATTCTTCCCTTATCCCAGATGGTCCTTCCGGTCTTCACATTCATATATCTCATTTACTTTGTGGCCAGATTTGTTTTATTTTTTTGTTTTGCTTTGTTTGATGATGATGAGAGTGAGACAAATCATAAAAGGACATTGACAAATATCCCCGACACATTACTTTAATTATTACCGTAAATGGATTTCTTCCTTAATTTTTTGATCATCTAAGAAGACATCGGGAAATGCGTTGAATTGGGGGTATTTTTTTGTTTCTTTGATTTAGTTGAGGATGTTTTTCTTTTTTTGTTTTTTTTTTTGTTTATTGAATCGTGATTTAGGGTTGGATTTTTGTGTTTTTGAGATAAAAGAACTATTGTATTTGTTGTTTCCTCTCATCATGGAAATTCTATTATACTCATTGATATATTCTAACAGACCCTTTTTAAGCTCTTAACATTTATGGATTCGATCACTCCAGCTTCAGTTATGTTATTATAATGATTTACACGAAAAACTCGAAAGTTAATTCAAATTTCTATTTGGAAAATGTTTATCTAAGTTGATTTTAACTCATTTTTTTACTTCATTTTGTCAATAGAAATAAAATAATCGTCACTTCCTTGCACCCGCTCATTTCAGAAAAGTAAGATTCTCACTAATGATGACTGCATCTTTCGGAAAGAATAGTTATGGACTTTTAGGACCATCACTTAATAGTTTATTATTTTTGTTTAAAAATAAATTAAAACATTAAATCAAAATTACTACCCTATACCTAAGTGGGGCTTAGGTGTCATGTTTTTTTAATATTTCGAAATGTTAAAAAACAAGACAGACTTAAAGCCCACTTAGGATAATTTTGATTTAAAAAAAGGTCACGGAAATAGGATAAATTAAAAACATTGAATATTGAATTCTAAATTAGTACTTAGGCCCATTTGCTGAAACTAGTCGTAAATTTTGATCTTAGCTAGGCCGAACATAGCTCTTATGTTTTACTTAGTTTATTCTAAGTTTCTTAAAAAAAAAGAGTGTGTGTACACATGTACACGCGACTGAAGTTATACTTCTCATTCAGTATATGTAAATGAATTTTTAATTTCTATTATTAAATTAATTAATCCACACATCGTTTTTTTACATTTTTATCAAGTGAACAATAAATTAATTCTTTCATCCTCCTTGCGTCCATGTAGTTTTCAATTTATTATGTGAAATTTACACATGTTGTGCGGTTCAGAACGTACGGTATACGCTTAACGAAACTAAATGAATTGAGCATAAAATGTGCGATATGGTTATTTTATGAGAATTGTGTGTGCTTCAGCACTAGTAGTAGCAATATGGAACTTGCAGGGTTGCTACAAAGCTCAAAAGTTAGCTGAGCTCAGCTCACAGCTCAGCTCAAATTTTGAGCTAGCTCACTTTTGAGCTATGTACCATGCTCAGCTCATTTGAGCTGAGCTGAAAGTGAGCTGAGCTGATGGTTGAGCTGAGCTGTTGGGTGAGCTAAAGTAAAGTGAGCTGAGCTGAGCTGTGATGGGTGAGAGGATACATTGATTTTTATTTGGAAAGTATAATGAAATATGAAGATATTTTAAACTTTTATAAAACACCATAGCTCAAGATGTTTGGTTCTAGTTATTAATGGAATTATTTTAACACATGGATATTTTTATAAATAAAACAGATAATTTTTCGTGATCTTTCTCTTGGTTTTTTTAACCCTAGAAAGATAATCATAATATACGTCTCAGAGACGTATGATTCTAAAAAAGATTTTTGGTCTTATGTTAACACTTTTTGTCATATTTATTTAACTCATTACTTAGATTATTTTAAAGAAGTGATATAATAAATCAAATCAATTTAACAAAAACCCAGAAATTTGAATTGAATTAGATAAAACAGTTCTTTACACGCCATACGTCTTACAGACGTAGATTATCTTTCTAGGGTTAATAGTAAATATATTTCTATTTTTTTAGTAAAATATTTCTTTTTTAATCATAAAAAAAATCAGGTACAATCCGGTATCCGGTTTTACGACTTTTTTCAAAATTCCGAGAAAATCGCGTTTGAAAGTTGGGGTAAATTTTTTTTTCGAAAAATCCCCGAATCTTTGAACGCTCCTGGAAGCTAAACCGCTTGAGAGCAATTTTTGGGAGTGGTGCCAAATGATAGCTTGTGTCATGGGCCTACGCTTTGCACATTATCAGATTTTTAAAAAATCGCCTTCCATGTTAAACAGCCACATCATGCCTTTTTTTTCAGAATCGGGCTTAACTTTTTTTTTACCTTTAAGTTCTCCTGGTTTGAGAACGCGTGTACCTACAGGGATGGAAGTTGTACCCAAATGTAGGTTAGAGTCCCCGCTACCTTTTGGCATCAAAAATTTTTTTTTCATTTTTTTCAAAATTCCGAGATAAAGGCGTTGGAAGGCTTTGATCTAGAGACAGGGGAGTGGTACCATATGAAAGCTTATTTTCTCAGCTACCCGAAAGTGGTATAATCCGGTTTTTCGATTTTTTTCAAAATTCCGAGAAAATCGTGTTTGAAAGTTGGGGTAAATTTTTTTTTTCGAAAAATCCCCGAATCTTTGAACGCTCCTGAAAGCTAAGCCGCTTGAGAGCAATTTTTGGGAGTGATGCCAAATGATAGCTTGTGTCATGGGCCTACGCTTTGCACATTGTCAGATTTTTAAAAAATCGCTTTGCATGTTAAACCGCCACATCATGCCTATTTTTTCAGAATCGGGCTTAACTTTTTTTTTACCTTTAAGTTCTCCTGGTTTGAGAACGCGTGTACCTACAGGGATGGAAGTTGTACCCAAATGTAGGTTAGAGTCCCCGCTACCTTTTGGCATCAAAAAAAATTTTTTCATTTTTTTTCAAAATTCCGAGATATAGGCGTTGGAAGTTGGGGCGCTCACTTTCAGCTCAGCTCACTTTCAGCTCAGCTCAAATGAGCTAAGCTATGGTACCTAGCTCAAATTTGAGCTGAGCTGTGAGCTGAGCTGAAATGTTAGCTTTTTGCAACCCTGGCAACTTGCCACATGTAACTTGCCACATGCAACTTGCCACACGCAATTTGCCACATGCAACTTGCCACACGCAACTTGCCACATACAACTTGCCACATGCAACTTGCCACATGCAACTTGCCACATACAACTTGCAACATGCAACTTGCCACATGAAACATGTAACTTGCTACGTGTTGTGTGTTTTATGTTTGCAGTACTGTGGCGTACTGCATTTTTAAATACTAAAGTACTGCGTACTCTAAAGGTGAAACGACAGCCCTGCTACCCAGGGTGATCGCGTCATAATCCCTTTGACATTCTTGTCAAAAAGTAAATTTTCATACCCACCCTCCCATAAGAAGTATAACTTCAAAAATTTTCTGTTCAACCTAGCACTGATTGACTTTCATGCGAGAAATCCCTGAGAACTTCAAATTAATTTGTCAAATCGATATAAACGTCAGTTAGTTTTTATTTGTTTTTGAGAAATTTTAGCAATACAAATTGTTAAGAACGCCTTTAAATTAACGGAAAAAGGTAAAAATAGTGAAAGCCCAGTAAAACTTGCGTTTTAATTAATAAATGGAATAATTTTAGTGAATGTGTTTGTGTTTTGTGAACGTATGTGTGTGTCAAAATAAGTGTTGAAAAAAAACAACAAAAGGGTGAACATTCTCTCAAAAAAATTTTCAGAGAATTTTTTGCGTTTGCAGATGGTTAGGATTTATAAAAATAAGTCAACTCATATTGCTATACTATAATTTTTGTCCATGTTGGTACCAACGCATAATTAATTGAGCTATATTCTCTCTTTTTTCTCAAATAAATATGCTTAAGTAGAACGTAAACTACTTATGATCTACTATTTCTTCCCCCTAAGTTATGTTTAACTTAGAGGAATTTATGACCTAGTTTAAAGTTCGTGCAAATCGCAATGTAGAACTTAGGGCTTTACGATTCACTTAAATATTTAAGTTTCGTTTCAGCAAATGGGCCTTAATTACCTACATAAAATTTTGAAAAAAATAGTTCGAAATTTTTTTTCCATTGTTTTTTTTTTTTTTGATTTTGAAAACTAATTTTTCAAAAACTGAATCATCAAAAAGCATTATTTAAAAATATATAATTATTATAAATGATTTTGTTCCAACCTACTTAAATTTTTTTTTAAATTGATAAAGAATACGAAAAAAGTGGGTCTAAAAAGTCCATCTGTCTGGATGACTGTAGGTTTGTATAAGGAGCTACAGCCTCAGGGGATGGGCCGATCCACTTCAAACTTGGTATTTGGAAGTTTTTGAATCTGGTGGAAAGAGATTTTTGGAATAGTTTTTTTTTACCAAAAATAACGGTACCTGTCACTGTCATATATCAATTTGAAAAGGTTTAATTTTATCAAAAACGGCTCCTACGATTTTGACCAAAAAATTCAGTTATTAGTTTATAGACAAGGGATTTCGTTTGATCCATTACTTTTGGGACACCCTGTATAAGAAAATAGTAACGAAGTTATGAATACCTACCATAGTAATGCGCGACAAAGTTATGGGCGTCAAAGTTATTCAAAAACCAAAGTTATGAAAAACCGATGTTATGACAGACTGAAGTTATGAAAACCAAAATTATGCTAAACCGAAGTTATGAAAAACCAGAGCTATGAACACCAAAGCTATGCAACGTAGTTTTTGGGAGCTAAGTTCTAAAAAGCTATTGCGTGTAGGTTGAGTTAAGATAAGAAAAAAAAATGTATGGGACGGGGGTGTCCTCTCCGTTTAGCCGGGCGAGGCAATTTTCTAAAAAATTGATTTAATTTGGAAAAAATGATTAAAAATCAACGGTTGCAACAATAATAACATGCTGTGTCTTTTTGTAGAGCCAACTTCAGTTTTTCATAACTTCGGTCTTTCATAACTTCGGTTTTGCATAACTTTGACGCGCATAACTTTGTCGCGCATAGGTAAGTCTAATATTCATAACTTCGTCGGTTTTCCCCTGTATAAAGTTTTTTGTGCGAGTTACTGTTTCCTCTCTAAAGCGCATAAAAGTTTATAAAATCAATAAAAATAAAATGCACGACTGGGGTCGCACGTACTTGCTCTTATGCTTAAAGTTACTCTAATGTTAAAGCTTTTTATTCAAGAAAATTAGGAACAATTTGATACTTTCAAGAAATTTCATAGGTATTGTAAAAAAATAAAATCTGTTTTTATAATTAATTAATAACCGTTTTAACAAGTATGCCATTGCATTACTTGTATAATAAGGTATTTTTAGAAAAAATTTTTCGAAAATCGTAGGAGCCGTTTTTTTTTAAAATAATTTTTTATATATAAAAAATTTCTAACATTTTTCAACAAAATAGTTGGTATGCCATTTTGAAGAAATAATTAATTTACACATAAAAATTAAATTTCAAAATTTTTCATTAATCCGTTTTCAAAAAATTGATTTTCAAAAAAAAAATTTTGAAATATTTTTTTAAAAATACAAAAATGCGTTTTTTGAAAATTTTCTAAAATTTTAATATTATCTTTACTTAAACACTTTTGTATAAAAATTTGTATTAAAATCGGGTTAATGTTGTACGAGATATTCAGAAACGAAAAAAACCGTCCGATGACAGGTACCGTTAATAACGGTACAAAAAAATTTTTTTATTTTAAAAGTTGGCTGTTATGTGTAATACTACAAACAAAAATTTTAATCAAAATCATGAGAGCGGTTTTTGAAAAAAATTAACTTTTGTATTTCCGTTATATGGCAGGTACCGTTAGTTTTGGTCATAAAAAAAAATTTCAATTTCCCCTCTAGGGAATTACCAAAAACTGCTAACTACCAAGTTTGAACAAAATCACTTCACTTGTTTAGGCTGTAGCTCCAGATAGAGACAGACACACAGACAGACAGACAGAATTGCCGGACCCACTTTTTTGGAATTCTCCAACATCGTAATGTCATGTAAAATTGTTGTCTCGAGTTCGATTTTTTTTACGAATCCTAAACTTGCCCTATAGTACCTATATCGCAAGTAAAAAGTGATGTACCTACATACAGGGTGATTTGCATAAGGTGTGATAAAAAGCTAAAACGAGTAGGTTAAGTTGACACAAGAAAAAAATAGTATTACATTTAAGGTTTTCTATCTTTTTTGTTAAAAAAAAAATATAGATCATTGAAATTAGTACTCTCTGTCTGTTAGTACACATAATTTTGAAAAAAATGAGTTCAAATTTTTCTTTTTTTTTCAATATCTTGAAAATTAATTTTTCATGCTATATAGGCCTATTTATTTTTTACTTCGATGTAGGTACTATGTTCTATCAAGTTATGCATTCGTACAAAAAAAAAACAGTTGAGATAACATTTTTCCATGACATTATACGATGGTAGACAATGCCAAAAAAATGGGTCGCGGAAGTCCGTCGGCTCCAAAAATTTTTAAAAAATTTAAAAAATTCAAATGTTTATTTAAGCTAAGGTCTATCTTTTAATGAAAAAATTTTTGTTGGAAAATCATTATATAATTAAATATAAACCAAAAATAAAATTTCCAAAAAAATAATTTTTGATTTTTAAAAAAATTTGAAATTTTTTTTTTGAAAAATCAAATTTTCGAAAACGGGACATTGAATTTTTTTGAAATTTTGTTTTAAGATGTTGATCAGTGATTTCTAAACAATGGCATATCAATTTTATTTTAAAACTTTTTTTCCAAAAAATTAGTTTTAAAAAAAACTAACGATTTTGAAAATTTTTTTTTCTAAAAGTGCATTTAATATATCAATCAAAACTGCATACTTGTTTTGGAGGGCAATTTGATTTCAGATTTTATTTTATTTTTTTTAAACAAATTTTATTATTTTTTTCCAAATTTCTATATAAAAAATCTTAAAAATGTAAGCAACTTTAACTCTTAGAGCAAGTTCGTGCGACCCAGTCGTGGATTTTATTTTATTTCATTTCCATGTATTTTATTTTAATTTAATCGACACACTTTTGCACTCAACATCACACGAATATTACTGTCAACAAATTTCTTTCAAGTAGGTACATTATAAATTTTAAGAAAAGGTATTCATCAAATAATCACAAATCTACTTAAAATAACTGAATTTACAATCCTAAAACAAAACGAACAAAAAAATGAAGGTTTACTTTTAATCTTAAAATAATACAAAAAAAAAAACAAAAAAACAACCAACAACCAACAACCAATCTCTCACCAATGACACGTGTCCTTAAGAAAATTAATTTAAAACTCAATTAAAGCAAAGCGTATAAAATTTAAATAACAAATCGTCCTTCGACAGTAAACAGAAGAAACGACACAAATAATGTAACGACCTCATACCAACTTTCATCAGATACAAAAAGTTGTTTGTAAACAAACAGGGAGATCTGTCGTATGATGCATATGGTAAACTTTGAAATTTAAAGGATGTATGTGGATGGACAGGATACACTTACACTTGCAAGTGGAAACCGTTTACTTGATGTTTTAATTAAACATTAATAAGGAGGTTTCTGATTTGAAGGAGCCAGTCGTAACGCTACTAACTGATACCTTTGATGATGTCCTTTACCTACAAATAAAACAGCAACCACGAAAAGTGAGAGCAAGCAGCATCGTAGAAGGTACAACAAAAAGGACTTAAAAAAAACGACAGAAGTATCGCCAACGCACGGTTCTCGGCCACAGTCAGTGCAGTAGATGATGTCTCCTTTTGCTTATGAGGCCCGTATTCCCCATCACTCGAAATAAAAATCTCCTATTGGGGGAATCTCTGTACCAGGACTCGTCGTATGTGGTAATGGAAAAGACTGAAGCAACTCTTATTTGCTTTTAATTTATTTTTCCTCAATATTTGTTTAGTCGGTGTGTTTATTCACTCTCATCTTGAAAATCCATTTCAATTGTTTTATTTTCTCCTGAAACCGAAACACACGTCCTGCCGGTTTATGTGTCGTTTCCATTTCAACATGTGCGACATGCATTCGGCTCGCTAAATCACCAACAACCAATTTACTAGAGGAAACACGGGAGACGAAAGGAACCTGATGATGGTCTAATTCCAGGCCGAGGTCTCCCCAGCAGAAGTGAAATATAAAGGATGCAGATGTCCGGTATGTGGTTTTTGTTTTATTCTGGCTCAACATTTGAATGCATGTCTAGATCCTGGAAGTCTGCTTTTTTTATCCTTTCTTTTTATTCTGATTTTATTTTTGTTTTTTGATGATGCTTCCCGCCCCTTTTTCTTCCTAAACAATCTGTTGGATCTCTTAGTTATAGAATCAACAAAAAAGTAAAACTCTCATTTGTCATTAAAAAAAACATGTGTCCTTCCTCACTTCTAGGACTTTTTCTAGAAGGATTTTGCAATTTTTTTTTTTTTTGTTGTCCTCTTCAACAAGAAGAACAATACACTCAATAATATTTATTTACTTTTCAAATACCAATGCAGTGTGTTGATCGCCACTTGGGCTTCCATTTGGACATAGAGAGGTAAGTTTTTTTTTTGGGTAAAAGTAAAATGAAAAGCGAGCTTGATTTGTTAGAGGATATCCTTGCTTGCTTGCTCTGGTGCTGTTGGTGACAGATTGAAAGTACATAGAGTTGAGAATGTTAACAGAATAGAATTGCACTCTTCATTGCGCAGTTTTAGAGATGACGATGAAAATGATGATGGTCCTTGTGTATAGGATGGGAACATTGGTATTTGACAGATACTGATAAGTGTTTTGGTACTCCAGACACTTAAGTGGTAGTGCAAAGGTACTTCTTCTTGTCTATATGGGGATATGTCTTTTACGGTGTCCGGAAATTAAACAAATATCTTTGTTAAAAAAAAAAATGGAAGAAGAAAAAAACAACAACGGAGAAAGGTAGAATGGATTTTCTCTCATCAATATTTGATTTGTAGAGATTGCTTTGGAAGGATCAACAAAGGAAATTGAATAAATATAGTAGATTCACAAAGAAGGAGAAATTTTATTTTTGTATAATGTTTAGAATACGATGTTTGATATTTTTTTCAATTTTCAAACATACTCATATTCTAAGTTATGGAATGAATAATTTCATAAAAAATTATAAGCAAAGTGGCACAGGTTTTTGAAGAAGGTGTTAAGCTGAATCCACACTACGTTGGTCAACACGTTTAGTTCCACATACGTTCCAAATCGACATACTGAACAGTTGAACATTTCCAAATTGTTCTAATTGATGCATAGAGGACATATCTGAGCCTATACATCAATTGAACCAGTTTGGAACGGTTAAACTATTCATTGTGTAAATTTGGAAAGTATCTTGAACGTGTTGATCAACCTAGTGTGAATCCAGCTTTAAAGTGACAATTCCAAAATGGCTGAAAGCTAAGTGGATGGAAAAGGGGTGGCAGAAAGGCGCAAAGTGGTAATTTTTTTCGAAATTTACTGACTCGGAAATGGCTGCCATTTTGCTAGTGTGTTCTTGATGGTATAGTTTCTAAATCAAAAATGGCAGAAAGCAGACTGGATGGGTTTTATTTTTTTTTTTTTTCAATTTTTTACTTCAGAGATTGCCAAAAATTAACTTTTATTTAAAAAAAATATTTAAAAACAACTTCAATACCTACAATCTTATATTATATCTTTTTTTTCATCTTTTCAAATGATGTTGTTTTCGTGAGAAGTGTTTAAAAAAAAAAATTTTAACTCGAAATTTTAACTTTTTTTTAATTTTAATTTTTAACTTTATTTTTTTTTTATTTTACGATATCAAGCATTGCTTTTGGTAATTAAATTTGATTTCTTAATCAGTTTTTTTATTAATTACTGAAAACCAGATGCATAAATAATTTTTAAACTCAAAATTTTAATAAAAAACAAAATTGTTTTAACTTTATTTTTTTTGTTGGAAAGCAAGGCTTTTGAAAACAACATTTCATGGGGCCCTGAATATTAAGGGCCTTAAGAGAAGGAGAGAAATCATAAATAAGAATTTCCAAAGATGTCATACTTGGGTTAAGCTACAGAAATTGTTCATCAATATAAACCCCGACGACGCCACGCACAGTGGGACAAGTGTATGGAAAAAACGGTGAAATTAATACACAGAGAAAAATATACCAAATAAAATAGAACAAAAGCAAAAAGAATTCTATATGGTTTTCATCAAGAAGGGTTTTCCTTATTGTTTTAAAATCTGCACTTGTAACCTTTTAGGGTTTTGCCTAGAAAATAAAAAAAATATGATCATGCCAGGGATCACACTGAAGACTTCAGCTTTCTAGCCTTATCACCTGAATCAACTCACGATAAAAATATTGGTCACAATTTTTGATCTAGTGCCAAGTTGAAAAAATATTAAATTGTGACTAAAATTTTAAGAAGATTTTGTCCATGGAAATAATAGGAAATATCTATAGATTGATTTTAATAAGGTTTCTTCATAAGTTCACAGTTCGGTGAGGCAATCTGTTAGTTTTTAGGTGGTCATATTTTTCTCTATGTATATATTATTCCCATGTTATTACTTACTTTTTCCTTATGAAAATGTGAAATTTAATAAAAAGGACAATCGTTTGGGCATCAAATAGTATTTTATCCCCTATACTATGGTGCAAAATTGGTTAGTTATTTTTAAGCTTGCTGCAACCCTCAAAATTTTATACATGGTCTACCTTTTTTCGTTCGTCGTAGCCCATGGATTTATGTCTTACATGCTAGATTTATCACATTTATTGGTAATGGTAAATTAAGGTTAAGCCATCGTTCATACAGTTGCAAGAACTTTTCCCATTCTCTCAGGTTTTATCAAAAAAAAAATTGAGCCTTTTTTGTAGAGAATTTAATTTTATACAAGAAAATAAATTTGGTCTAGCCTTTTTGATGAACCATTAAAGAATTGTAAAACTCTTAAATCAAAAACACAATTTTTCCAATACTTTGTGGGTTGCGACTTTTTAATAACATTCACTGTTTACAATTTAGAATCTCCTAAACGCTTGATATTAAGTAAATGTTAATTTTTGTAAACACAACCCTTGAACCTTTTAGTCCTACTTATGATAAAAATATTGTAGATATTCAATAAAAAAATGTACGGCATAATGTTCCTTAATTAATTTATATATTTAAAAAAATACAACAAAACCTATTCTCTTCATAAACAATGTAAAACAAAAGCTTTGGTAATAATTAATGTTTTAAATCCCTAATAAGCTTTTTTTACGTATAAATAAGAATAAATACCACCAATTAAATGGGATCATTTATAAACAAAAAAAAAATAAATTCCTTTAGAAAATGTATTTAAATATTGGTATGCTTTACATTTTTACAAAAATCAATTCATCATGTTTGTCAATTGCAAACATTTCACTCATTTAACTTATTCATTCTCACAAAATATTGTTCGTTAATAATTATATTTCCTACACCTTCGACACATTAAAAATGTCCTTTGATCCAATTAATTGTCATTTAAAGCTTTGTTTCATGAATTTAATAACTTCGCTCTCTCACGTACTCACACTTCAATGGTGGATTGTTCATCATTGACAATTAAATAATAAAGAAATTTCAACAACAAAACAAAAAAAACAATAAAAGAACAAAAAAAAGGATTATACAATAAAAAAAAAATATAGTAATGAATGACAGTTCCGTTAAAAATTAAAACGATTATTTCATAAAATATTAAAAATCAACAAAAGGATGCTGATTGTGGTCTCTGACTGAATGCATTCAGAATATAATACGAACAACGATAGGTTGATAAGGTAAAGTATACCTATCAACATTTTGTGTATATAGTATATTCGTTTGTATATGTATTTGTATGTATGACTTCGATATGTGTGCTTAATTGTTAATTCAACAAAATTTAATTTTTATTCAATTTATTAAAATTAAATAATAATGTTCAACCAATAATTTGCACACATCACAAAAACATGCACAGACAAAAAAAAATGCTATAAACCGATTTGCTGTCCATCATAGTACACCTATACATAGGGTTCAGTGAATAATTGTTAAGTTAAAATTATGCATACGACTAAGTCGCATCTACCTACTCTTCAGTGGCTTGCTATTATATTGTTGAAATTGTATAATGGTCAAAATCATGGAGGTGGGAAATTTCGATGACCGAATTCTTTAAAAATCAACTTTGTTTTATGATAAAAATTTCATGCTTAAATGTTCGCTTTAGCCATAATTTGTCGGTTCATGAACGGGCAGAGCACAAAAATTTATATTTTTCAATTTACCACATAACCCCAAAAATTAGTACTAGAAAAATGTTCCTCAAAATGGTGGTGATCTATTTAAAACGACCTTAGAGGTCTAGAAATAGTATCAATGTGAATGACAGTATAGTCTTAAATAAATCATATATAACTTTATTTCTTGTGGCGGAGACTGATTTCTTCAAAAAAATGCTTTTATGCACGTCCGAAACACTTACGCCATAAGTATTTTGTTCTTTTGTTTTTTTTTTTTTGTAACTTTTTTGATAAAAGTGTATACTACAGCCATACTTACATAGAAAACTGAGTAAAAATACCCAAAAAAAAAAAACAAAATTATGAGTGTAAGACTACATTATCTATTCAGATTCTAAGAGTTCCCGAAAATGACCATCCCGGAAATGACGTTTTGACCTTAATTTACTTTTATTTTTTATGTCACAAAGTAAAACGAAATATTTTTGATATTATAATGTAGTGGCCTCGATTTTTGATCATAATGTCACCAACAAATTTAATTTTTAATCTAGCTATACCCCAAAACAAGCGTTCCCGGAATGACGGTTAATTGATGTACGGTACTTAAAAATGAAACAAAAACTAGTTTCTAACATACACTTCATATATTTATCCATAAAAATAGGTGTGGCTGTGGAATGTTAAATATGTTATAATATCAACTTTAAAAACTGCTTGCAGCACTCTTTTGTACGTTAGATGATTAAAATATTGATACATTAATAAATGTTGGTATTAAGGGCCCAACCCATAGAATCCGTTGCGTCGAAGTTTTAAAATAAAATACACACGTTATTATGGGAAGCGACCCATAAGCGACGGATCGGACGGAGACGGACTTCCCATAAGAACGTGTGTATTTTATCGAGCTGTCAGTCAAAAACTTCGACGCAACGGACGCAACGGATTCTATGGGTTGGGGCCTTTATGCGTCATTTTTCTTGGGACAACTTTTATTAATATATTAAAAATAACAAATCTTAATTTTTTTGTAAGAGATGTAGGGTAGAAGGGGGAGCATTTGCCAGTGGGGTACCTTTGCCAGTCCAGGTTTTTTTTCAAACCAACAGAATATTAAATACCGAAAAATCATTTTCTGTTGCACATTTATGATTGAAAACTTTGCACAAAGTTTGACAGCTTTTGGCTGGACACGAAATAAATTAGACGCTTGTGTTAGTTTTTTAATGTTGAGAACCAAAATATGAAGGTACATAACCGTCGTAAATTGTAGGTATTTGTCGTGTTAAATTACTTTTTGATACAAATATCTTTTCAAAATTATGTGTACTATGCTGTGTAGAAGCGATTTTTTTACTGTTTAACTTATAAAAAATTTATAAGTAAATTTTTGAAAGATTAGCTTGTGGGGTGCATTTGCCATTCGTTTTTGGGTAGGTTTTGCTCTGGCAAATGCACCCCATGGGGTACATTTGCCAGAAGCAAGCTTCCTCAAAAGAGGATGGCAGAATCCTTTAAAATCAGTCCCTTTTTCGTATTTTCAGGTAAAAAGAAGTTTTGTTTATGATTATTGGTTTTATTTGTATTAACTTTGATATTTAGGTAACTGGCAATCCCTCCCCACCCCGTGGCAAAGCCTCCCACCTGGGGAGGCTTTGCCACATCACTTTTCATTTTTTTGAATAAATTATTAAAAATAGAAATAATTAATATATCAAGATGAAAAAAATATTTAAGTGAAGATAATAAAGTCAATAATAATATCAGATATAAAAAAATTAAAAGAAACGTAAAAACTTTGCGTTAAGTCAATTTTCCTAAATCCTGGCAAATCCTCCCCCTTCTACCGTACCAATTTATAAAGAGTATTGTATATAGGTAGTGTTAAGAAAAGAAATACTGAAAAATAATTAACTTTTATTTGATTTTAAGCCATTTGGTTTTGAGTTATGGACATGTTCGGGAACGCTTTTTTTGGGTATATTAGATTCAATAAAAAAGAAATGGAAACTTTTCTAACCGAAACAAATATATTCTTAGATGAGTGCCAACTATTTTAATTGGTAAATGAGAAAAAAGCTTTAAATAAATGTTATTTTAAATCCAAAAAAATGCCTGGACATCAAATTTTCCACCTCCATGATTTTGACCCATAAACCTCTAAATATACTGACGATAAAGTAAACCGCTTCATTCAAAAATGTAAAGTTTGAAATTTAATTTCTTATTACAGTTCAGTTATAATTTTTCGTTGAACACAAAAAAATCAGTTTTTAACCCTTTCGAACTCAAGCTATGAAAATCAATATTAAAAAATGTTTTTTCGGTATTATCGGGTTAAAAACATCACAACTAAGAATTATGAATAGAAAAAAAGTTATTTTCCAAAATAATAAATAGCAAAACTAGTGTGTTATTCTCATGTTGCATGTAAGTAACATGCACAGATTATGACCACCAAAAAAGTCGGAGAACTGAGAAAATAACTTTTTATGAAACTATAATGTATGCTACTTCTTCTACGCAAACAAACAAAACACTTTCTGCATTAACATTTTTTATATCTTTTTTTCTAAATTATGATGAGGATGACCATACCTTTATAAAAAAAAATTTTTTGCAAAAAAAAAAAAAATGTGAATTTCAGTCTCTTTTTCGATAAAAAAAAATTAAAGGTATGATATTTGACTAACTTTTTGTAATAATCCAGTAACTAGGCATTATTATCGTTCAATTAAGCTATCGAAACCTTAAACATTGTTTAATTTAATATTTTTTACGAATTTTTAAAAAAATGTTACATGAGAGTAACGCTGGGTCCGAAAGGGTTAAGTGTTTTATTCGCTTTTAAAAACAAACTTTTCATCACAATCGATTCAACCTTTTCGAAAACTTTTCATAACGTGAAGACCTGAAGACATAATCTGGGATTCGAATTTGTAATATTTAAATCTACTTTTTTTACTATAGAAGCTTATTTTTTTTAATTTTAAAGTTCAATTTTAATTTCAATAGCTTCACTTAAAATACAAATAATTTTAATAATTTTTGTTATTTTTCTTCGTTATTATATTTTTTTTGGTTTATTTAATATTCAGTTTTGTTGGTTATTGTAGTTTTGTTTTTATAATAGGTATTATGCTTTTAAATCCAAACCTTAAACTATTGTAGGCAATAAGTTAACACCGAAATAGTTAACTTTTTTTTATAGAAATTGATAGGAAAGTTTTAAAAATTTTTGTAAATTAAAAAAAATAAATTGCACGACTGGGTCGCATTAACTTGCTCTTAGAGTTAAAGTTGCTTAAATTTTTAAGACTTTATAGAAATTTGGAAAAAAAAAATAAAATTCGTTTAAAAAAAAAATAAAAAAAAATCTGAAATCAAATTGCCCTCCAAAACAAGTATGCAGTTTTGATTGAATTTCAAAAAAATTCAATATCCCGTTTTCGAAGATTTGATTTTTCAAAAAAAAAAATTTTCAAAATTTTTTTAAAAATCCAAAAATTATTTTTTTCAATATTTTATTTTTGGCTTATATTTAAATTATATGTATATATGCTACTTCACAAAAAGTATAGGTAAGCGATCGAATAAGCGATTTCGGAGATAATCGGATTTGAAAAAAACGGTTCTATGGCAGGTACAGTTAATAATTATTTTCCAAAAAAAAAATTCATTAGAAGATAGGCCTTAGTCAAAACTAAAATTTGAATTTTTTAAACAAAATCGTTGGAGCCGTTTCCGAGATATTTCAATTTTACTAAAATTGGTATATGACAAGTACCGTTATTTTTGGTCCAAAAAAATTAATTCCAAAAACCCCTCTGGAGAGTCGCCAAATAACGCTACATACCAAGTTTGACATTAATCGGTCCATACGTTTAGGCTGTAGCTTCGTTCACAGACAGACAGACAGACTGACAGACGGACTTTCGGGACCCACTTTTTTGGCATTCTCTACCATCGTAATGTCATGGAAAAATGCTATCTCAACTTTTTTTTTAACGAATGCATAACTTGATATACCTACCTTTACCTACATATATATCGCAAGTAATATATAGTACCTATATCGCAAGTAAAAAACATCAATGACGGGTAGAAAAGCCTTAATTTGTGTAGTCGAAAGTGATTGTTTTTTTGTTCATAGGAACATGGTAACTTTGTAAAAATATTTTTTGATTTATTTTTACAAAAGTTATAGTTTACCCTTAAACATTATAATATCAACCAAAAAACTACGTACATATCAGGAAACAATTCTTGGTGTTGGGAGACTTGCTAAAGCATGAATCACGAATATCCAGCCACGCACAATAATTTTCACAATTAACAAATTAATAAAAATGTTTTTTTTTTTTCTTTCTGTTGCATGTTTTTGTTGTTGTTATGTCCATTATTGTACTTTTTATACGTAAAACGAATTTAATTTTAATTACTATCTTCATGCGGAGCAACACCATTTTATTGTGTGTTCACAGCCGTGTGATATAAATTCCTTTGTACGTGCTTTACGCACTGAATAATTATATTGAAGTGTCTCCAAAATCTGCCTCTGAATGGGAAAGGATATTTAAATAAAAAAAATAAAAAAATAAAGAGCGCAACTATGACAATGAGAGTAGTATCGCGAAATAATGTCAGCAACTGCCAATGTGGACATTTACAATTTTATTTTTTTTTTTGTTTTACTTCTGTAAATGGTATTTTTTACAGTTTTTTTTTTTTTTTTATTTTTATTATTTATTTATATCTTTAACCAACGTGAACAGTATTTTTACAACAACGAAGAATGCGGAATCCCAACATCAGTGTCTCGCATGTTATTTCATTAAAAGTAATGTTTAATGAGTGTTAAGTATAATTGGCAGGACGAGTGAAAGAATTTTTTAATATGGACGAAGGACAAGTGAAAGGATTTTTTTTTGCCCACTCCTTCAGCTTATCCCAACAGGCGTGATAGCAACTTTGAGAGGTGGCTTATGCACATTGTTTTTTTTTTTTACTTTGTGGTAGATTGTGATGATGGTCGGTATCCAAGGCGATCCTTTATGAGAGGGATCTTTTTTTAATTAAATAAGTTATAAGTATAACCTTACAATTAGATCTTGGACAGACAAGGAAAAAAATCAAAGAACAAATAATTAAACTTAATTATGAAAAATACAGCTTTAAGTATAGTATGCAGTATGATGAAAAGGTACCTTATTTAAATTTGCTTAGATTTTGGGATTATATATTTAACTAACTCTCAAACTGTCATCCTAGGTTTTTTTTTGCATTTGTGCTTCATTATTTCTTAAAAAAATTAAAAAAAAAATAATATGTAGGTATTAACGGGTTTATCTTTAAGTGCTGGTTTTACTTTTATTACAAATAAAAAGTCAGTTGGTTTGCGGACAATAATTTTACATGTTACCGCATCATGAAAAAACAATAATGACAATTTTCAACTTTTTTTGATTGTAATTGAATTGCATTGAAAAAAATTTATAAAACAATAATTCCATGTCATAGTTTCAAATTGGCTTTTTTATATATGTATCCATACGTTTTGTAAAAAAAAAGTAGGTAATAATTTTTAAAAATTTTTTTCTCATTTTGTCAAAAAAGCTTTCAAAGAAATTATATCATCAAAAAGCATTATATCTCTTCTAAGGAATAAGGAATTCGTTGCGTAAAAAGTAAAAAAAAAATAATTTCTTGAAATCACACATTTTTTATGAAAACAGCGAAAAAATTAACTTTTTCTTCATTACACAATATTTTGTCAATTTTTTATAAGAAGCCTAGTTAAAATTGTATGCCTTAAGACTTAGTAAGAAGCTTAAGCAAATTTTGCATACAAAATTTTTTTTTTGTTTTAAATCTTGTTTTCTTATGCTTTTTCTTGAATATTTGTATTTATGTTTTTATTATTTTCACTGTGACATAAAACACGATGGTACTTTTTCGTTAACATGTTCGCTATTGACTTTCGAGACTTCACTTCAGCTTTTAACTAGGCTTTAGAGCTTGATATTTTGACTCAGAATATTCACCTCAATTATGTCTGCGACATCTACAAAAAGAGCTAGATATTTTTGAATGCAATTAATTTTCATAAAAAAAAACTACTTAATCCAATTTTTTTCTTTCAACCCTTTTATCCACTTTTTTTCTATGACAACCTACAAAAAAATTTTTTATCATTGGAAAACATATCATTTCGGGATTAATTATATATCTTAATCATAACTGCACGACGGGACGCATACAAAAAAGTCACAATTTTTTAAAGCCAACCATTTCGAAATATTAAACTAGGATTACTCCACTGGTGGTTTGTCATCGGCAAATTTTTTTTTATCTTACTTACATAAAATAAAAAAATGTTTTCCCCGTTTTTTACTCAAAAATCTCTTAAGGAATCTAATTTTTTGCATATGTATTGAAATCATTAGATAATTTGTATAAGTTATTAACCCTCTACTGCATGAATTATGAACGAAATGATATAAAATTTTTTTTAACAATTTTTTAGCTTTATTAGGGGTTGAAAAAAGGTATTACACACATTTTTTTTATTTTTTTACATATATATATAAATTTTTAGAAACATAAACCATATATGGGTTAGTATGCAGCAAGTCAACTTCCAGCAAACAATTAATAACCCATATATGGTTTAGTATGCATTCAAGGTATGTTTTGTAAAATATGTTTTAATACATTGGACTTTCCTTATTCATGGAATTTATTCAAACTCTTTCTTTTATCATTGTTGCAGAAGAACACCTTCCATTTTCTACATGTACACAATACGTTTTCAGTCCCGAAATTTGATATATTGGTGATATATTTGTTTGCCATTCAGGGATATGGTCGATGTTTTCAGTTAGTACTGAATTCAACGGCTTTTGCCCTTGGTTGTTGTGAGTGAATTGGAGTTTCGGGATTAGATGGGGCTGGACTTCCGTGACTTGTATATAACTCCCTCAGCTTTGTTTTGTTCCACCTCTGCTTTGATCACATGCCAAAGCTGAAGGGCATCATCTTTTTCGTGACATTTTAGGTGTTACAGATTTGCAAAAGTGCTCGGAGATGGCTTGTTTGATGTTAAAAATTGCCAGAATCTGAAGCTAGATCGTCATCACTTCGAAAGCCATCACCCAGTTTTAGCATTAACACACTTATTTTTTCCATAGAAAGTCTTCCTATTCATTTTACAAAAAAAAAAATTCCCACAAAAATCAGTAATGTAAGTCACCAACGCATGATAACCCATATATGGTGTTTTGGAAAAAACGCAAAAAAAAAGACAAAAATTATTAAAAAAACAAAAAACAAACTTCTTAAACATATAAAAGTATAATAAATTCATACGAAACTTATTTTTAATTGGATGCAAATAACTTATTTCTTATAAAAAACACTTGAAAAGTTCACACTTTTATTCAATGTTTTGCACTTTAGACATGCTCTTGAAACAATGAGTTTATTTCAGAATCACGACTCTCTTACTGATAATAAAAACCGGTTAATTATAAAAAAATAGACATAGTTTTATTAAAGTTTTTTCTTTTTGACATTTGGTGCAATATAACAAGAATAAATCGATATGAAATCAATAAACCATATATGGGTTAGTATGCGGTCGAGGGTTAAGTAAAAGAAATTTTGGAAGCTTGAACAAATCTGAAAAAATAAGAAGCCACTTTAAAAAACGCTTAAAATATAAAATATAAAATATAATTTTTTCTCAAAAAATTATATTTCGAAGGTGCATTAGAAAAAAAATTCGTAAAAGACATCTAATTATTTTTATGAACTTTTCATTAGTTTAAAAAAAAATGTTCAAAAAAATCGTTCATAATAACTCTGTTTTGAAATTTTTAAGAATTTTTCAACACTTATGAAATTCGTCTTAAAAATTTATCTATCGATAAAAAATTCAACTCTTAACGAATTACCTTTTAGTAAATAATTTTTTTTTTACCATCTTATTTAAATTTCCAACAAAAACAGGTTCGGTTTTTTGAAAATATTTTTATATGGTTATAACGTTTCGAGCAATGACTTTATTGAAAATTATTTTTGTTTACCATCTCAGAGTGTATTCACGCTCGATTGCAATAAATTTTGATAATCAGGCGCTAAGTTGGAAGTATCGAGAAAACTATAAAAATGTTGATTTATGCCTTTTTTTCGTATAATACTCCCACAAAAACTTCAACAAAGAGTTTCAATTCATTCAATGGAGCCTTTTTATTCGATTACATTTTTGGAAAGAAACAAAAAAAAAAAAATGAATGATTAAGATTTTAACTTTATTAATTTTTATATAATCTTTAACAAAAAATATGCAATTTTTTAATAAAAATAACATAAATTCTAAATAAAACTATATAAATAAGCTAATAAATTCAAAATAAGTGTGAAAAACTGGCTGAAAACTTAATGTTTAAATCATGCATCGTTTCAAAATTTCCATAGATTCAATTACCAAGGTTTTGAAAATTCACGTTTTTTTTTTGAAAACGTGAAGCACGTTTTTCTCACGAAACAATCACATTTCCCATTTTATAAGCTTTGCATCTGAAATTTATTTTAATGAGCAACTCATGTCATACAAAGTGGAATATTATTAAAACGCAAGAACTCATGCTTCATTGTTAACTATGGCAACGAATTAAAAATAATATAATAACTCCATTCTGACATCCTCTACTCTAACCTTCCTACTTATTTATTGCATGTTCCTACCTCCTACCACACCAGATTTGCAGTACATTTTTGCTATATACGAGAAAAATTTATAAAACAAAAAAAAAAAAAAAATAAGAAAATCTGATTATGCTCATACAAGCTGTGTCGTCATGATAATAATTATTATTATTTGTTATTTCTGCATTGTATAGTTTTTTTTATTATTATAAAATGCGCACACTTTTAAGCACATTTTCATAACAATGCCACAATTAAATACCTATACGTTTACGTAGAGAGATAGAGTTTTATTCAGGTAAACCGCACAATTGCAGTTTGCAGAGGAACTCCATTTTTAAATTATATGTAATTGGGGCAATCCTCCGTTACGATGATAATGCTCCACACATAATCCAATATGAATGAGAATGAATTTATGTTATGCATTTCAGAGTGTAAGTTACAGGATTAACTTTTTTTTTTTTGTAATTCTAGGAATGCACTTTCAAGGTGCTTATTGTTCTATCACAAATGATTCATAAAAAGCTAGTTGCGCAGAGACTTAGCTTCTTAACTGCAGGAGATATCGCTTTTTGGATAAGTTTGCTGTTGCCAACCTTAAATGACTGGGCTTTTATTTTTGACGTGATAACGTCTTAGACAGTTGATTTTTTTAATGGATAACAGTATTGACAATAGTATTGACAAATTTCTAAAAAATTTCAAAACCAAGTTATAATTGGTTTTTTTTAAAACTTAAACATGAGGTAGACCTTTGACAAAGTAGTGATTATAGGTAGGAGAAATTTTTTTGACAATTTAAAAAACGTCATTCAAAAGATAATAAAAAAAAGTTAAGGGTATAAAACAAATTTTTACTTGCGATATAGGTACTATATATCAAGTTATGCATTCGTAAAAAAAAAAGGTGAGATAACATTTTTCCATGACATTACGATGGTAGACAATGCCAAAAAAGTGGGTCCCGGAAGTCCGTCTGTCTGTCTGTCTGTCTGTCAGTCTGTCAGTCTGTCAGTCTGTCAGTCTGTCAGTCTGTCAGTCGGTCAGTCTGTCAGTCTGTCAGTCTGTCAGTCTGTCAGTCTGTCAGTCTGTCAGTCTGTCAGTCTGTCAGTCTGTCAGTCTGTCAGTCTGTCAGTCTGTCAGTCTGTCAGTCTGTCAGTCTGTCAGTCTGTCAGTCTGTCAGTCTGTCAGTCTGTCAGTCTGTCAGTCTGTCAGTCTGTCAGTCTGTCAGTCTGTCAGTCTGTCAGTCTGTCTGTCAGTCTGTCTGTCAGTCTGTCTGTATAAGGAGCTACAGCCTAAACGGATGGACCGATTAATGTCAAACTTGGTATGTAGCGTTATTTGGCAACTCTCCAGAGGGGTTTTTGGAATTAATTTTTTTGGACCAAAAATAACGGTACTTGTCATATACCGATTTTAGTAAAATTGAAATATCTCGAAAACGGCTCTAACGATTTTGTTTAAAAAATTCAAATGTTAGTTTTAAGCTAAAGTCTATCTTTCAATAGAAAAATTTTTTTTTGAAAATCATTATTAACGGTACCTGCCATAGAACCGTTTTTTTCAAATCCAATTATCTCCGAAACTGCTTATTCGATTTCAACGCAACTTTTTGTGAAGAAGCATTTATATAATTTAAATATAAGCCAAAAATAAAATTTTGAAAAAAATAATTTTTGGATTTTTAAAAAAAATTTGAAAATTTTTTTTTGAAAAATCAAATTTTCGAAAACGGGAAATTGAACTTTTTTGAAATTTTGTTTTTAGATGTTGATTAGTGATTTCTACCAAATGGCATACTAATTTTATTTTAAAACTTTTTTTCCAAAAAAATATTTATAAAAAATTAGTTTTTTAAAAAACGGCTCTAACGATTTTGAAAATTTTTTTTCTAAAAATGCATGTTAATATATCAATCAAAACTGCATACTTGTTTTGGAGGGCAATTTAATTTCAGATTTTATTTTATTTTTTTTCAAAAACGAATTTTGTTTTTTTTCCAAATTTCTATATAAAAAGTCTTAAAAATTTAAGCAACTTTAACTCTAAGAGCAAGTTCGTGCGACCCAGTCGTGCATTTTATTTTTTAAGTCTCTTCGTTTTGAAATATGAATTTTTGAAAAACACCTACATTTTTTTGGGTATTTTTCCTTGAGCTTTTATTTTTTCAAAAAATTTCAAACTTATAGAACATGTAGTGCATGCGCATGCATGCTTAAAACATTGGTATTTTTAAATGATTTTTGACTGAATAACGAGAAAAACAAGTTATTTTGAGCCAAGTTTTTTGACCGTTTTTAACTTTTTTTCTTCAACAGATAAATGAATGAAATTTATATTGTGGATAGATAATAGACAGGACTATATCTGTGCACAATCAATTTTGAAGTCAAAATTTTGAGATAACGGTAAAATAAAGTTCTATTTTTCAACACGTTTTTTCTTTTGATCTAGAAGAGATAAAAATTTAATTTAACTTTATTGAGCATCCTGATGATACTACCTTTCATTTGATATATCACACTACAAGCTACACAATGTTAAATTCAAAAACTTCAGAAATATGTACCTCAAAACACCTGTGGAGATCTGTTGCCCAAGACCAGCCACCAGTGTGTGGGAAGTAACGTATTCTCAGTTTGAAATTTCGACATGGTTGGCTTTAAAAAATTCTAACTTTTTTTTAGTAGGCATCAAAAAATATGATTAATGCTTCATATTGAAGGTGAAATAATAAGCTTTTTTATGATATAAAATTTAATATAGGTTGTCAGAGAAAAAAGTTCATTTAATGGAATGAGAAGATAAAAAAGATTGATATTTTTGCTGTTTTTTTGATGAAAACTGATTGGGTTTAAAAAATTCTAGCTTCTTTTGTAGGTGTCGCACAGACATGGTCGATATAAATATTTTGAGCTGAAATAAAAAGCTTTCAGATGATATAAAATTTATTATAGGTTGTTGATAAAAAAAATTAATTTAGAAGAAAAAATATATGATTTTTTTTTTTTTGCTTTTTTCATGAAAAATGATTGTTTTTAATTAATTTTTTACTTTTTACGCATTGTAAAAATGTAACTATGGCTTTTTTATTTAGAAGAACCACTATACTTTTTCATGGTGTAATTATTTTGTAAGCTTAGCATATAAAAAATTGATATAGCTAATGAGAAAAGATCATAATTATAAAAAAAATAAAATCAAATAGAAGGTTTATCAATTAAAAAACAATTTTGTATTTTTGAAAGGGGGATTTGAAAATTGTGCTTCCAAAAATAGTAATATACATTAGGGTGAGTCAAAACATCTTCTAAACGGTTAAAGCAATCAATTTCATTCCAAGGAATTTTTTGTAGAACGTTTAAGCCCCTACAAGAATATATCTTGCTAATTTGAAAATAATGAAGTTTCAGTGAATTAGAAATTTTTTAAAAATATAAAATGTTTTTATATTTTTTTTTAACTTTGACCTCGAATATCTTTAGAATGGTTAGATTAATGAAAAAAGTTAATAAGACCTTTTTTGTGGAACAATCAATTTCCAACAATAATATGTCTTGCGCGTTTGATCATTATAATTTTTCAATTTGTTACAAAATTAAGAACAAAAAACGAATTTTTAAAGATTTTCTCGATTTTTGGACCTCAAATATCTATTCAACGGTTAGATAAACGAAAAAAGTGTATAAGGTCTTTTTTGTAGAGCGTTCAATTTTCTACAAGAATATGAAAAGAAATTTGCTAAAAAGTCAATTAATAAAAAAATTATTTTTTTTTTGTAGAAGCTTGATGTAAAAATGGAAAATTGCAAAGCGGAGGACCTTCCCATTAATATAAAGAGCTCATATTTGGTGTGTAAATTCTAGAGGGGTCTAGCAATCGATTTTTCAGAGTACCAAATAAAAAAAAAAATTTTCGATTTTTTTGACCCACCCTAATATACATATAATCAGCCTCATGATTTTTTTTTTCATAGGTACTACATCCCAAAAGAGTAACAATAAATTGGACCTAAATAAGCTAATTTACCAAGATTAAAGAGTTACAGAAGCAATACATAATTTTAAAACCGACAAAAAAAAAAATCCGAAAATTTCGTTTTAGAAGTCTTATGTGTGTCGTACAATGCAACATTTTGTTATCCATAATGTTTTAAATGAATGGTATAGCTTAAAACTCAAAAACGAATAACCAAAAATCTAAGGAACTATAGAAAACTAGAGAACTATCAGTTTTAATGAACCTTGTTACAGTGACTGAAAAATTATATATAAAAATTTCGAAAGACCCTCAAGACATGGGATCAGGGCCAAAAAATTATTTAATCCTTATCAAAAATTTGAACATTTGAACAAAACTAACTAATAAGTTTCATTCAAACCCCGATTGCATTGTAGATCGATATGAATCTTCTGCATTTCTGTATCCAATTGAAATCGTTAAAATTTTATTCTCAACCAATTTTCAACCGATTTTCATAAAAATACCTTTAAATAAAATATAATTTAGTTTGAAGTCGAAGTTTGGTTAGTGACAAAAAAAAAGGAATTATTAGAAAGTAAAGCATTCAAGCCTGTTTCTAAAAGTTTTGAAGGTCTTACAAATGTTATATTAACTGTTTAAGATTTTCTGAAGAAATAATACGCATACACCACAGTGACCCGCAAATTTTGTAATGTCATTTTAATATCTAATCTGTCCAGAAAAATTTAAGTTATAATTAAATTAACAATAAAGTCGAACATTTTAATATTGGTCTGTAGGAAATGATCACAAAAAAATTTCAAGCACCAAACTTACCCAAAACTAAAAGAAGCTAAAAATGTTTTTTTAAAATCCTTTTACCAAATGTTAAAACTGACGACTGGGGGATGGGGGGGGGGGGTAAAAAAGCTTCGCTGATTACGAAACGATATTTAAAATGTCCCTAACTCCTCGAAA
The DNA here is from genome assembly GCF_945859705.1 of Episyrphus balteatus. Classification (NCBI taxonomy): domain Eukaryota; kingdom Metazoa; phylum Arthropoda; class Insecta; order Diptera; family Syrphidae; genus Episyrphus; species Episyrphus balteatus. Next base: position 41,275,320 of record NC_079137.1, on the reverse strand, counting down.
ATCTGGAGTTAGGGGCAAAAAACGGTTTTTTTTTTACCTTCACCCATTGAAAAAAATTTAGGTTCATCAAATTTGTAACCATTTCTTTTCAACAATATATGAAACATGTAACTCGGTTAAACCACCTAAAATTTATAAGCTGTCAAAGTTCAAAAATTCCATTTTTTACGTCCTTTACCCAACTTCGACATCATATTAAAGTATATATTTTCACAACAACATGCTGTTTTAAAAACATATTCTAAAATAATATTTATTTTCAAATCAAACTAGGTATTTTTTTTTTTGAAAATCAGTTCAAAATTGGCTTAGAAAAAAAAGATACAGTAATTCGAACGTTTAGGCACCGAACAAAAATGTTATTTTGGCACCCAGTACGATAACTTGGGCGCCAGGATTTGATAACGATTTTTTGTAGAGGAGTTCAATACAATAATTTTTTACTATGAGAAGGGAGTCTATGTCCCCCCCTTTAGGAGGGAGCAGCAATTTTCTAAAAAAAATTATTACACTTACAGTTATAAGTGATACCATTTCCGAAAGGGAGAATTGTACTTTTAATTGTAATTTAAAAATCAATATATTTCAACCAATAGTATTTGAAATAATCGATTTCAAAGTTAAAAATAGTAGAAACAAATTTTTAAAAATCATTAATTTCTATTTTTGTCCAGACTGTGAATTTTGATAAAATTGACTCATGCAGAAAACTTTCTCAATTGATTCCGGTATTTTTGAAAATCACTCAAGACATTTTGGTCCAAGACTATCACCATTTAAACAGATCCAGTCGTTACGGTTATAAATGTTCTGCATTAATAATGCAATTTTTGATTGATTGTATAAATCCTCGTCTATAAAAACTGCGAACTTTGAAGTCTCCTTTGCAGTATTTCAAAGGAAAACTAAAAGAAAAACAACAAAAAACACATTTGAGCTATATAGCTCGTGAGCTCATTTATTTCGAAACTTGTCAACAAATGACATTCTTATAATTTATTTTGTCACAAATTTATAAAATATGGGTATTTTATGAATAGAAGATTTTTTTTTTTGCATACTGAACAAAAAATTGCACACTTATAATTCTTTTTTAAAAACAATTCACAAAGTTGACAACTTAATTAAGTTTTCATTTATTTGAAAATTAACAAAAAATTAATAATTTACTTTAAGGTAAATTCAAAGTATAAAAGCTTGCATGTTTTTCGATTCAAATTAAACCTTTTAAACACTCCAGTGGTAAATGAACTTCAATAGTCATTGAACTAAACAATGAAAAAGCTCATTGTAATTATATTTGCTTTGGTGATAATTCAGGTAATTTTATTTTATAATTTATAACTTTGTTGTATTTCATTAAATATTATATAAAAATTATCCTTTTATTCAGACAAGTGATGCAGATTCGGAATTTGATTGTATAAAAACCGAAAACATAACCCAACAAGAATATTCAGACATGGTTCAAAATAAGGCAAGATTACCTGATATCGAAAATCAAACAAATGAAAGATTTAAATGTTATACTGCTTGCTTTTTGGAGGCAATGAATATCATGGACGGGTGCTCGTATCAATTAGAAGCAGGCAAACGGTATGCGGTGAGAAATAATATAGACAGATTATTGGTGCCTTTGGATTTGTGTAAGGACAGTTCGAAGGGAAATGAACGTTGTAATTGCGGCTATAATGTTTTTAAATGTTTAATGGATAACTTTGATTGAATAAAACGATTAAATTGTATTACGTATAAAAGTAAATGAAAAATAAATTATGTTTAATTAAAACTTAACTGTATTAACTGGTTGTAGTCAGATTTGATAATTGATTTTTAGCCGTAAGTAATTTATGTTCCAAAAAAAATTTTTTATTTACCGACTTCCAAAAAGAAGGGGTCAATTCGTCTTCTTTTTTTTTTTTTTTTGTTTTCTTAAATTTTCGAACCATTTGATAAATTTCGATACCTATTCACTTACCCAAACAGTTAAAAATCACGAATTGTTTTAGTCCTTTAATTTTTTGACTTATTTTAGTTAAAATGACTTCGGCAAAATTGTGATCATAAATAATTTAGTTTATAAAAGCTGAGATGATTTTTTTTTTTGTTGTCTGCTTATTCTAATTATGAAATTATTCTAATGACAGAAGAATAAAAAAATTTCCCTTCGGATGACAAAAAAAAAACTAAAAAACTATACTATTTGTGTATACTCTAATTATTATTTTTGTTATTCAAAATAATGGAAATCTTGTAAAGTACCTAGTCCATTATTCAATCCATTTGTTGCACATTTCAACTTCAAAAAATAAAGTATAAAAGCATCTATCCAACTTGATTCACTGTTACACTTTTTAATACTCCACAAGTAAGTGCTCATGCACTTTTGTAATTTTTAACAAAAGTATAAAAACAATATTAATTAAATAAAAAAAAAAAAAGCATGTCAAAGTTAGTTATTATTTTATTAGCTGTGATGATGATTCAGGTAAGATTATTAAAAAAAAAAAAAAAATAGGAACACAATGAACTTGAGCTGCATGCCGAGTAACAATAATAAATTATTATTGTCGCTATTTTTAGTAACAATGGAATTAACATCATTTTTCACAGAATATTTTTTAAAACACATTTTATTCGTTAAGCGCTAGTATTGTCAACATTGCCACCCTAATGAAATTAAAATCCTTTTTATTTATTTCATAAACCTTTTATTTATATTCTTTCCCTTAGGCAAATGGATCACCTGATCAACCAGAAGAAGAATGTCTTGAAATTGAAAATGTTAGTCTAGAAGAATCATTAACAATTACTCATACAAAAATACCCAAATTCGAAGATCAAACAAATAAGAAATTAACATGTTTTGCAGCTTGTATGATGGAACAAATGAATATCACAAACGGTTGTTCATATCAATATGAACTTGGTAAACAGCATGTGATTGGACGTAAAATGAACAATAAAGATTTTGTGGATGCATTGGATATATGCAAGGATAGTGCGCAAGGAAAAGAACGTTGTGAATGCGGTTACAATGTTTATAAATGTATAACTGATTACTTCATTTCATTGGAAGGAAAAGGATCTTACAAACCTTAAAATCTTTTTGAAGTTATACTTCTTATGGGAGGGTGGGTATGAAAATTTACTTTTTGACAAGAATGTCAAAGGGATTATGACGCGATCACCCTGGGTAGCAGGGCTGTCGTTTCACCTTTAGAGTAGGCAGTACTTTAGTATTTAAAAATGCAGTACGCCGCAGTACGGCAAACATAAAACACACAACACGTTGCAAGTTACATGTTTCATGTGGCAAGTTGCATGTGGCAAGTTGTATGGAGCAAGTTGCATGTGGCAAGTTGTATGTGGCAAGTTGCGTGTGGCAAGTTGCATGTGGCAAGTTGCGTGTGGCAAGTTGCATGTGGTAATTTCCATGTGGCAAGTTGCCAGGGTTGCAAAAAGCTCACATTTCAGCTCAGCTCACAGCTCAGCTCAAATTTTAGCTAGCTTAGCTCATTTGAGCTGAGCTGAAAGTGAGCTGAGCTGAAAGTGAGCTGAGCTGAAAGTGAGCGCCCCAACTTCCAACGCCTATATCTCGGAATTTTGAAAAAATGAAAAAAAATTTTTTGATGCCAAAAGGTAGCGAGGACTCTAACCTACATTTGGGTACAACTCCCATCCCTGTAGGTGCACGCGTTCTCAAACCGGGTGAACTTAAAAGTAAAAAAAAAAATAGGCACGATTCTGAAAAAATAGGCATGATGTGGCGGTTTAACATGGAAGGCGATTTTTTAAAAATCTGACAATGTGCAAAGCGTAGGCCCATGACACAAGCTATCATTTGGCATCACTCCCAAAAATTGCTCTCAAGCGGTTTAGCTTCCAGGAGCGTTCAAAGATTCGGGATTTTTCGAAAAAAAAAAATTATACCCCAACTTTCAAACGCGATTTTCTCGGAATTTTGAAAAAAATCGAAAAACCGGATTATACCACTATCGGCTAGCTGAGAATATAAGCTTTCATATGGCACCACTCCCCTGTCTCTAGATCAAAGCGTTCCAACGCCTATATCGCGGAATTTTGAAGAAAATGAAAATAAAATTTTTGATGCCAAAAGATAGCGGGGACTCTAACCTACATTTGGGTACAACTCCCATTCCTGTAGGTAAACGCGTTCTCAAACCGGGAGAACTTAAAAGTAAAAAAAAATAGGCGCGATTCTGAAAAAAAAGGCATGATGTGGTGGTTTAACATGGAAGGCGATTTTTTAAAAATCTGATAATGTGCAAAGCGTAGGCCCATGACACAAGCTATCATTTAGCATCACTCCCAAAAATTGCTCTAAAGTGGTTTAGCTTCCAGGAGCGTTTAAAGATTCGGGGATTTTTCGAAAAAAAAATTTACCCCAACTTTCAAACGCGATTTTCTCGGAATTTTGAAAAAAGTCGAAAAACCGGATTGTACCGGAATTTTTTTTTTATGATAAAAAAAGAAATATTTTACTAAAAAAAATTAGAAATATATTTACTATCAAAAACACCAAGAGAAAAGATCACGAAAAATTATCTGTCTTATTTATAAAATATCTATGTGTTAAAATAATTCCATTAATAACTAGAACCAAACATCTTAAGCTATGGTGTTTTATAAAAGTTTAAAATATCTTCATATTTCATTATACTTTCCAAATAAAAATCAATGTATCCTCTCACCCAACAGCTCAGCTCAACCATCAGCTCAGCTCACTTTCAGCTCAGCTCAAATGAGTTAACCATATATAGTACGTTCTGAACCGCACAACATGAGTAAAGTTCACAGATTAAATTGAAAACTACATGGACGCAAGGAGGATGAAAGAATTAATTTATTGTTCACTTGATAAAAATGTAAAAAACGAAGTGTGGATTAATTAATTTAATAATAGAAATTAAAAATATCAAATGAAATTCATTTATATATGTATACTGAATGAGAAGTATAACTTCAGTCGAGTGTACATGTGTACACACACTCTTTTTTTTTTACAATACCGGTTTTTGTTGATTGTATAATATATACAGGGTGTTCCAAAACAATGATACAAAAATTATTATTTTCAAAATATGTACTATACATTTTTTTTGGAGCACATAATAAAATTTAAATGTACTTTTTTCAGTAAGAATTTGAATTTTATTAAATCCTTAAAATTTTATTTGATTTATGTGAAAATAGTGAATACAACCAAAAAATATTGTTTAGTTGCAGTGGCTTCCTGCACAAACAAAATTGATACCGGTTTGAAATATTTTGATATTCAATTCTAGTACCGTTCAATTTGTCTGACCTTTTCGATTACTGGACAACAGGGTTTTTATTTTAAAAGAAAACAAAACTTGGTTTTTTTTTAAGGTTTTCATGTGCTGAGCTCGAATCCAAGTCAGAAAAATTCTATCTTATCACGTTTTTGAGATATTACCATGCAAAAACATCAAAAATAAGTGCTTTTGAGTTTTGTTTAAAATTCGATATCACAAAACTATCACAAAAATATTTCTTGCCAATATTATTGCCATGATCTTAAAAATCGTTTGTTTTTTTGTTATTTTCAATTTTTCTCAATATTTTCTGAAATAAGAGTGCAGACAAATGTAAATAATTTTTATGTATGTCAAAAATCTAAAAAAACATCTGAGTCCGCGGATATGATAGGTATTTTTGTTTAGATATTTGATATAAGTTATAGAATATACAAATAAATATAGAAACCAAAAAATTTGCTAATTAGCACTAATTCCAAGATTGTACAAGGATGTTTTTTTGCATATAATTAAATTTCCCCCTTTCGCAAAAAATACCATTATTTCATACATATATTAGCTATATGTTTTTTTTCATTGCATTGTTTTGATTCTTCATGATAATAGATACGAAAACCATCATGGAAAATTTGGTTGCTCTACCATAATTTTTAAAGGTTTTTCTGTAGTAACTTTGCAACTGTTATAATAATATAGGTTGATAGATAAAAAAAAATCATGTGTGCAATTCACACGTGGTTGAAGTGAAACCTTAAAAATCATTTTAAAAAAATTGAAAAAATATAAAATTTTTTTATTCCATCACTTTTTTTATATGACAACCTACAATAAATTGTATACCATCTGAAAGCTTATTGTTTCAGCTCAAAATATTTATATCGACCATGTCTATACAATTTCTACAAAAAGAGCTAGAATTTTTTTAACCCAATTAGTTTTCATAAAAAAAGCAAAACAATCAATCTCTTTTCTCTTCTAACGCCATTAAATCCATTTTTTAAATAACAACAACAAATTTTTTATCATTATTATTTCACCTTTAATATGACGCTTCAATCATACTTCTACCATGCCTACAAAAAAAGTAAGAATTTTTTAAAGCCAACCATGTCGAAATTTCAAACTGAGATTACGGTATTTCCTCTACTGCTGGCTGGTCATCGGCAACAAATCTTCACAGGTGTTTTGAGGTATTTTTCAAGTTTTTCAATTAAAGATTATATAACTTGTAGAGCACGTACCGTTATGTGTGATATATTAAATGAAAGGTAATATTATCAGCATGCGTATTAAAGTTAAATAAATTTGTTATGTGCTCTAGATCAAAAGATATAACGTGTTTAGAAAAAGAACATTTTTTTATCTCAGAATTTTGAATATGAAATTAATTGAAATTTTGTACAATGATAGTTTATTTAGTTACCTATCTACTGTCATCTTGTTTCAAATCACTACAATACTAAAGAAGTTTTCACTTCAAAAAGGTATAACTTGTTGCAGAGACGTCAGATTGCCTTGATTTTAGATTTTTTGGAGTCAACATTAAAAAATACCTTGAAATCATGTATAATATGTGTAAGTGTATATAATACCATTGTCTATTATTGCTTATTTCTAAAATCTAAATTTCGCGGTTTGTCCTTGAAAATCGCGACTTGCGGACATGAGATTTTTCTAGACTATTGAGGTTGTAGAATGCCAAAAACGAAGATATTTAGCAAAAAAAAAAATCCGAGGTTTACCCCTTATTTCACTTTATTTGAATGTATTATAATACATAACTTTTGTTAATTTTTTAAACTTGGTGAATAAAAATCGTTTGTTATATGAACTAAGAATCTAAGGATTGTACAAAATTATCCTAAGTAAAAGTTTGTTTTCTGTTATGATGAAATTCAGAATTGCTACCACAAAAACTTACACAAAAATGGTACCCCAATGAAAATTGGTAAACATTTTTCATTTACCACAGGCACTAAGAATCCAAGGAGTCTATAAATTTGTTTTGATGTTAAAGGGTGTTTTTTTTTTTTTGAGGAGTAGAGAAAATTTTGGCCAATTGCAAAAACTTAGAATTGAAATTCAGCAATTATGATACTTTTGAATCTCTAGTGTCTATAAGATTATGATGGTTAATGGGGTGTTTTTTTATGGAAAAATAAAAAAAAGTTGAAATTTAGTAATAAAGCCCCTTTTTGCGATCAACTTTCGATGCGATAAAACTCGATCGAATCGATAAATATCTGTTTTGGTATTGTATATCTCTTTTGACAAAGATATTTGCTTTTGTGAACTATGAGCTCGACTTGAGTCGATTGCGAAATTGTAAACGAAAAAGACCGAACAATAAAACAAAAAATTTCGTTTACAATAGAATTTCACAATGCCAAAATTCCTTTTTGACTATCGATTTTCGACAATAGTTATCTATAGAAATAGTCATTTACGATAATCGACAAAAGTCGTATATCGACAGAAAAATGACACTCGCAATAAGGGCCAAAGTTATATTTGGGATAAAAAGAAAGAATTAAGGGATTAAAAAAATAATTTTAGTTGAAGAGGGGTGTTTTTTTTCCCAGGATGGAGTAAATTCTGTAATAAGTGCAATTTAATTTAATTTAAATTAAATTTAACAAAATGAATTGAGCTAAGCTTTGGACCCGTGAAATTTAAAAAACATTAAAACAAAAAATTATTAATTATTTTCCATATGATTTTCATGGGAAAGATTGTGTTTTTGAGTTTGGTATTTTATATCTTTTTAAAAGGCCATTTTCATGTATAAAATTGAAAGCTCTACAAAAAAGCTCTTAATAATTTTTTTGATAAACCTCCCAGTTTCGAAGTTATTCAATTTTAAAATAATGTAAAATGTAATAATTTTTTTCTTAATTTTTTCTAATTTTAGTTTTTCAAAATATTTGACAATCTTTTAAATTTTTTTGTATTTTTGTATGTTATTTTTTGGTTTCACAGATCCTTTTATTTAACTGTCCAACATCTAATACTATCATATTAGAATTTTTCAATAAATTCGAATTATTCATTTTTTTCAACTAAAAATATTTTTTTTTAATTTTTCTCTTCGTTTTTTTTTTTTTCTTCTTTAATTTTATAAAAGCTTTTTTGTAGAACGTTCAATTTTATACAAGAAAATGATTAAAACTAGCCTTTTTGATAAACCATTAAAAAGTTATAAAATTAATTCCAAACTCAAAAACACAATCTTTCCCATGTTAATCATATGGGAAATAGAAATTTGCGATACGGCAGTACTTAATATTATTATTAAGGGCTGTAACTTTTACAGGATTTTTTTCGTCATTTCCAACAATATTTTCGATATAACTATGAACAAAAAAAAAATTATATTTTTTTTTTTTTGAATCAGTCTAAAAATTTGAACTTGTATTTGGCAAGTATTTTAAATGAACTATATTTGTGAATAGTGAAAAATAAGTTCATTGATGAATAAATGAATAAAATGATTTGAATAACATAGATCTAGAAATATAGCAAACTTATTGTTGAACTAGACGAAAAATCTCGAGATATATCATAAAAATAACTAAGAGGAATTTACTTGCTTTAGCTTTTAAAAACATTACATGAAACATTAATTACCATTATTAATTTCCATAAAGTAAAAATAACCTAAAAACAAAATTGTTATTATGATTAATGTTGTTTATAGAAGCTTAGAGGCATTTTTTTTTTGTTTTCTACTTGTTTTAATTATGGAATTACTTTAATGACAGAAGAATAATTTTTCCCATCCTATGGGTAAAAAAAAATTGTTATTTGTGTTTACTCTAATTAATATTGTTTTTATTCAAAATAATGCAAATAGTGTAAAGTACCTACCTAGTCAATTATTATTCAATCCATATTGTTCCACATTTCAAGTTCATAAAATAAAGTATAAAAGCATCTATCCTACTTGATTCACTGTTACACTTTTAAATACTCCAGAAGTGGTCATGCACTTTTGTGATTTGTTACAAAAATATAAAAACTATTTTAACTAAACAAAAAAAAAAAAACAAAACAAACATGTCAAAGTTAGTTATTATTTTATTAGCTGTGATGATGATTCAGGTAAGATTATTACAAAAAAAAAAAAAAAAAATAGAAACAGAATGAGCTTGATCTGAATGCCGAGTAACAACAATAAATTAATTATTCTTACTGTGTTTATTCAGTACGAAACTAACATCACACTCAAAATATTTTTAGATCAAATTTTTTTTTTTAATTTTTCATTTTAGATTTTCAATATTTCATTAACATTCTAATTTATATCTTTTTCTCTTAGGCAAATGGATCACCTGATCAACCAGAAGAAGAATGTCTTGAAATTGAAGATGTTAGTCTAGAAGAAGCATCAACAATTATTCATACAAAAATACCCAAATTCGAAGATCAATCAAATAAGAAATTAACATGTTTTGCAGCTTGCATGATAGAACAAATGAATATCACACACGGTTGTTCTTTTCAATATGAACTAGGTAAACAGCATGTGCTTGGACGTAAAATATATGATGAAGATTTGGTGAATTCATTGGATATATGTAAGGATAGTGCGCAAGGAAAAGAACGCTGTGAATGCGGCTACAATGTATATAAATGTATAACTGATTACTTCATTTCATTGAGGGGAAAAGGATCCAACAAACATTAATAATTTTTGTAAAACTGGGTTTGGTTAGTTGTATACAGGGTGTTCCAACATTTATAATTTAAAAATTGATACAAAAATTCTTCAGAACATTCAAATGGGTTATTAAATATTTTCAAAATGTATTTTATTAGAGCACACAATTATAGGTCGTTTCAAATCAAAAGTCCCATGGAAAATTGAGCAAAAATAAAAAAAACTCATTCGCTTACTGGAAGGAAGCATGTATGAGGCAGCTGAACTTTTTCTAAAATTACTATAAAATAATGAAGAATAGTTCTTGATATCCCTATTTTAATTAATTTATCCGTCTGTGAGATTCAATGGGTTAGCCTCAGAAAGCGGAGGCAAGTCTCCCGGGCTTGCATCACTCCATATCCGCGGGCAATACACAAAAACATACAATTATTTATCATTTGAAGGCAGTTGGGATAACTTGCCGAAGATATTGTTATAGGACTAGGTGAAGATGGACTAGAAATGTCCAGTTTATATGATAGCAATTCATAACTTAAAATTCTATTCACATCTTTTTCGTTTGTATAATTAGGCAGGAAATATCTTATTTTTATTTTTCAATTATTTTGGAGTCGTCACCATAGAAATCATTAATAAACAAATTTAGTACAGGAAAGATAGACTTTTTCGTGGAACGAAATATAGGACGGCTGAATTTTTCAAATCTGAAAGAGGGACACTAGAAAAGCTTAAGTCCTGGTTTTCGGGACGCCACCCCCCTGGCGAAATCCACCATTTTGGAAAACGCGAATCGCTCTATATCTCCAAAACTATTTATCCTAGAGAAATGTTTTTTAGACCAAAGTTCTTGGAAATTTAATTATCTTTTTCTTTGTAATACATTATTTTTCTGAGCGGCCAATAGTTTTGAGGTTATGTTGTTTTAATTTATTTTTTTTTCGGTTTTTTTAAGATTTTATCATTCCCGGTATTAGTTACATAAATTTTTAAAAAGTTAAAGTTATAGACCATCAAATTTCCAATAATTTGGCATATTTTTGAAAGTCATGCGATGTAGAAGTCGAAAGTTATTGACCTGAAAACTATAGTCTAAGTACAGGAAAGTTAGTAAAAAAACAGGCATTTTGTGGAACGAAATATAGGGAGGCTGACTTTTTCAAATATGAAAGAAAGGTATTAGAAAAGCTTAAGTCCTGGTTCTCGGGACGCCAACCACGTGTCTAAATCCGACATTTTGAAAAACGTGAATTGGTCTATATCTGCTACATTATTGACTTGACCGAATAAGTTACTTAACCAAAGTTGGAGGTAATATAAATATCTTTTCTTGTACATGCACTGTCTTTCAGCGAGGACAACACTTTTGAGGTTATGTTGTTTTATTTTTTATTTTTTCGATTTTTTTAATTTTTCTCAGTCCCTATGATAGAAACATAATTTTTTAAGCATCATAAAAGTTGGATGTTTGACTTAAAAAAAAATATGTGTAGCACAATATTCTAAGTTTTACCATAACCCACCTTAATAACTCCCTCTCATTTCATATGTTTCTTGTTTTTATATTACGTACATGATTTAGCCTTATGCAAAAACATATTAGTATATTTTTTGTAAATATTGAAAGGGATTGCTCTTAAAATTCCGTATCTTTGGTTTGAAAAGTTATATAATCTTCAAAAGAATACCAAATTAATGGAAATTTGATGTTCTTCAACTTTAATCATGCGAAAAAATTATGTTTCTATCATAAAGACTGGAAAAATTTTAAAAACCGAAAAAATAAAACAACATAACCTTAAAAGTGTTGTCCTCGCAGAAAAACAGTGAATGCACAAGAAAAGATATTTATATTACCAACAACTTTGGTTAAGTAACTTATTCGGTCAAGCCAATAGTTTAGTAGATATAGACCAATTCACGTTTTTCAAAATGGCGGATTTCGCCAGGTGCTTGGCGTCCCGAGAACCAGGACTAAAGCTTTTCTAATACTCCTCTTTCAGATTTGAAAAAATCAGCCTAACTATATTTCGTTCTACAAAATGTCTGTTTTTTTTTTAACTTTCGTGTACTTAGACTACGCAGTTTTCAGATCAATAACTTTCGACTCATAAATCGAATGACTTTCAAAAATATACCAAATTATTGGAAATTTGATGGTCTATAACTTTAACTTTTTTAAAATTTATGTAACTAATACCGGGAATGATAAAATCTTAAAAAAACCGAAAAAAAAAATAAATTAAAACAACATAACCTTAAAACTATTGGCCGCTCAGAAAAATAATGTATTACAAAGAAAAAGATAATTAAATTTCCAAGAACTTTCGTCCAAAAATCATTTCTCTAGGATAAATAGTTTTGGATATATAGAGCGATTCGCGTTTTCCAAAATGGCGGATTTCGCCAGAGGGGTGGCGTCCCGAAAACCAGGACTTAAGCTTTTCTAGTGTCCCTCTTTCAGATTTGAAAAATTCAGCCGTCCTATATTTCGTTCCACAATATGCTTGTTTTTTTACTAACTTTCCTGTACTAATTCAGATTTTTCGTTTGTTTATTTTTTCTCTAGCATTTCTTTCATTCAAACAAGCATGATTTGTTGTTATTTTTGAGTTGATCTGTAGCAATGAGCCAATAAAACTGAGTTTTTTGTTCATTTGTTCCACTTTATTGGAGGGAGAAAATAAACTCAGAGTCAGGACTTTTGATTTGAAACGACCTATACAATGAACTTAAATTGATTAAAAAATTGAGTTTTTTTTTTTAATCTTAAACTTTTACAGTCTTACATTTACCTATATACATTTACTTTATCATGCTTAGCAAATATTAGTCAGTGTCAGAGTGAAGTAACCACATATCTACTCATGCCCGCATGTATGTATGGCAGCAGATCTACATGTATATACATCCTCAACATGCTTGCATGTTCTCATGTCCACAAGTCCTTACGTACCCTATCGACATGTCCACAGTTCCACATGTATGCACGTCCGCATGTCCACATAATTCGCATGTCTGTGTATTCGCACGTCAAAATGCCTTCATGTTCCAAGTCTACATGTCCACATGCTTGCATGTCTGCACGCCAGCATGTCTTGGTTAAAGAATTCACTCAATCGATTTTAAACATATAATTTTTGTTCAAAATACCAAAAATTAAAATTCGAAGGAAAAGATGTGGTTTATTTATTGCATACACCGAAAAAAAAAATGATAATAACAGCTATCAAATTAACATTTTTGAGTGACAAAAGTCGTCCAACAATTAAAATATCAATTTTGATATGCTTATCATATCATTTTGACATTTTTTAATTTGAGGTGGATAGTGAAAATTTCACTTTGACAATTAAAATATCAATGCTGACTAGATTTTACGTTTCAGTTTATTATAATGATATTTCTGTCTTTTTCTTTTTTAATATTTTTATAATTTAAGTATTTTCTTTCTTTTTTTTTCAAAACATTACTGAAAGTGAATATTCTTTACAAATAGTGGTGATATTATATTTTCTATTTATAAGTGATATAATTGTTTTGTTATTTTCTGACAAACTATGTGAAGTAAAATCTTATTTCCGATCAAATTTTCTCAGTAAATCGCACATTTTAGTTCGAAAAAACACAAAGCGCCTTTAAATTAGTACGCATTAAGAGTTTTTTATTTAATAATTTTCAATAATTTTGAATGGGAAATTGATAACACTGGTTAACAAAATTAAACTTTTTTTTTGTTGCCGAAACAAAAATATACTTTTCTGAAGGTTTTCGGTGTACTGAACTCGAATCCGAAGTCAAAACAAATTAATCAGCTCCCGTTTTTGAAATATTACCGTTAGAAAATGCAGTATTTCGGACATTATTCTTTTATATAAGGAAAATTGTTTGAGCATATTTAGTAACGATTTTAAAAAGAACTATTTTCCACCTTTTTAAATCTGTTTAAATCTTTCCGATATCTTTTTTACTGCCCGAGATATCTTCAGTTGTTTGGTATTTTTATAAATTTTTTAACGTCATTATCTCCTTTATGATGTATGAAGCCAAACCCACTTACTTCATTTTAAGATATCTCGGGCAATACAAAAGATATTGAAAAGATTTAAACAGATATCGAAAGATGGAAAACAGTTCTTATAGAAACCATTACTAAATATGCTCAAACAATTTTCCTTATACAAAAGAATAAGGTCCGAAGAACTAAAAAAAAAAACATTTTTTTTTGCATTTTCTAACGGTAATATCTCAAAAACGGGAGCTGATTAGTTGTTTCTGACTTCGGATTCGAGTTCAGCACTCCGAAAACCTTTAGAAAAGTATATTTTTGTTTCGACAACAAAACCCTCGTAAACCAGTGTAATAAATACATAATAAAATATCAAAAAAAAAGTTTCAAAAATGTGATATTTAAATATCATCCTGATAATAAAAATATTGTTTTGATATTTTAATTTTCATAAAACACATTTTATAGCGCATTTTTTGCTGATATTTAAAAAATGTTGAATTGATATTTATTTATTTTTTTTTTTGGTGTATTATTTAAAAAAAAAAAATATTTAACCTGAAATGTTGAACATTTTATTAAGTAAATAAGACTCTGTGTTGTATCCCTTCCCTTCAAATAAAACAAAGTAATCAGTTATGCATTTTAAACAATTGTAGCCGCATTCACAACGTTCTTCCCCAAACTCACGCAACATATTAGCTTCACATATTTCAATAGGAGCTAATAATTCTTTCATATTATTTTCCTTTGCATATTGTTTGCCTGAATCAAGATCATAATTAAAACAGCTGTATCTATCTTTATTTAAAATCTGCATTTGCTCCATAATGCAAGTCCCATAACATTTTAATTTGTAATTTTTTTGATTTCTGCTGTTTGGTAATATTTTTACATCAGTAATTTTAGCTCCTTCTTCCGGACTAATGCCAACAATCTCAAGACAAACTTTTGCTGGTATATTTGGAGATGTATTTGCCTGGAAGAAAAGAAGATTGCTTAGAGACCGAAATTAAAACATTACGTGAGATGAGATGGGTAATTTGTCATAGGAAATATTTTTGATCATGAAAAATGTTTAGAGAAAAATATGGATCTATATTACATCATTTTACCTGTATCATTAAATTTAATAAAATTAAAACAACCAGCGTCATTGTGTTTATTTAATCAAAGTACCTATGTGTTTGAGTGTACACTTATTTTGGAACATCAAATAAATTAGAAAACAAGAAGCTTTTATACCATGTAATTCTATTCATTTGATTAAAGCTTTATATAAATTAAATTATCTGTAAATTATCAATTTATTCATACAATGTTTAAATAGAATAAAATGTTTTTTATTTCTTTAATTTATTAAGCCATGTTAATGAGTGTTTGAATAGTTAAAATAGTTTTTCATTTCATTCATCTGAAAACAGTGCATTAGGTGAAATATTGAAATCTTTAAGTTCAAAATTCCGTTTTATTGTTACTTAGGGCCGGTTTGTTCACACTCGATTATCTTTTTATCAAGGATTTTGCTATGGAATAATCCTTGATTAAAAGATAATCGACTGTGAACAAACTGGGGCTTAGTGGATTACGTTGAGCTGCCGCGCCGGAGCCTTGGAGAAAAAACAATTTTTTTTTTCTCTAATCAAGTTAAACATCAAAAATGTCTGTTTAAGCTCTATTCATAACTGCAAAACAAAAGTTTCTTGGATGTCTAGTTCCTGAGATATTTCCAACCAAACATTTTTTTTTCTTTCTTTTTTACATTCCGGAGCCGATATCTTTTGACCAAAGGCTCGAAACAAGTTTTTGTTTAAAGATATCAGTTCACAACGAGCAGGACTATACAATAAGGTAAAAATTACAAATCTATTTTTTTTTTAGATTTTCGAGAAAAAATCAAAAAATATAGGGCCTCGGAATGTAAAAAAAAGAAAACAAAAATGTTTGGTCTAAAATATCTCAGGAACCAGACCTATAAGAAACTTTTGGTTTGCAGTTATGAATAGAACTTAAAAATACCTTTCTTTTGATGCCTGACTCGAATGAGTCTTTTTTGAAAATGCCTTTTTGTAGGCAAGGGGTTAACCTTGATTTTTTTTTTCGAAAATCTTAAAAAAATAGATTCGTAAGTTTTTTACTTAAATGTAAAGTCCTGCTCATTGTGAACTGAAATCTGTAAACAAAAACTTGTTTCGAGGCTTTCGTCAAAAGGTATATGCTTCGGAATCTTAAAAAAAGAGAACAAAAATGGAAAGGGAATGTGAAAGAAAAAATGTTTGGTAAAAAAGGACCTTTAAAAACCTTTCTTTTGATGCCTTACTCGATGATTTTGGACGGTTTTTTTTTTGAAAATTCCGTTTTTTGATTTTTTTTCTCAAAAATCTTTTTTTGTTAGTTTTTTACCTAAATTTATAATCAAAAAACATCCTCCAAATCCATCGAGTGAGAAATCAAAAGAAAGGCCTTTTTAAGCTCTATTCATAACTGCAAACCAAAAGTTTCTTGGAGTTCTGGTTTAATTGTATTCCAACAAAATGAGGTCTAAGAGAAACGACACGTCTTTATTTTTCTAAATTTAAAATATTCAATTCGAAATGTTAAACATTTTATGTAGCAAATTCGATTCGTTGTTGTATCCTTTCCCTTCAAATATAACATAATAATCTGTTAGGCATTTAAACCAACTATAACCGCATTCACAACGTTTATGCAGAGAAATCATATTAGCTACGCATATATCTAATGGATGCAATAATTCTTTCATATTATTTTCTATTGCATATTTTTTGCCTGAATCAACATCATAATAGCACAGATCTCCGGCCTTTAGAATTTGCATTTGTTCCAAAATGCATGTCCCATAACATTTTAATTTGTCATTTTTTTGATTTTCATTGTTTGGTATTATTTCTGCATCAGTTATTTCTGCTCCTTCTTCAGGACTTATTTCCTCGATCTCAAGGCAAATTTTAGCTGGTATATTTTGAGATGCATTTGTCTGGAAGAAAAGAAAAAATTAATTGACTGATTAAAATAAACTGAAAAAAATTAGTTGATAGAGTTTTAAAAAATAGCTTCACAAATGTAAGAAGAAAATTATGTAAAACAAAAAAAAATTTACAATAAAATTTTGTTTAATTTTTTTTTTAAATCACAATCAATCCTACCATGATCATTAAAACTAATAAAACTGAAATAAACACGATGAGGCTCATAGTCTATAAATTATAAACCAAGAAGCTTTTATTGCAGTTGAAAAATTAGTGTAGTTCTATTTATTTCATTAATTTAAAAACAAAAACAAATATTTTTCGTAATTAACGTTTTTTACTTGTAGTTAACAAATAGAAACATTATAATATAAAATGTTATACATCAATCAAACTCATTGTTCAATTTTATAATACAAAGTACATAGGTATAAAAGCACCTTTACTGGCTTGTTTCGTAATTGATACCCTGTTACTCTTTTAGTTGATTTAATAAACATCATGAATATAATTACTATAATTTTAGTAGCTTTAGCTATTGAGGTAAGTTTGCTTTGAAAATCCTTAAACTATTACAAAAATTTTACATTTTGGTACAATTTTTTTTTTAAATTTTTTCTAGGCATATGCGTTTTCTGATATTCCCTACAAAGTTTGTCTTGAAATGGAAGGCGTTAGTCCAGAAGATGGTTTAAAAATTACTCATGCCGAAATATTACCAAACATCACAGAACAAACAAATGATAAATTAAAATGTTATGCAGCATGTATGGCGGAACAAATGAATATCATTGATGGTTGTACTTATAAATTGGAAGAAAGCAAACAATATGCAATGGAAAATAATATTGAAGAACTTATACATTCATTGGAGTTGTGTGAGGATAGTGCGAAAGGAAATGAACGTTGTGAATGTGGTTATAATGTTTTTAAATGTGTAACTGATAATTTTATGGAAGAAATGGCATACCTTCACTAAACTTATTCAATTTTATTAAATATGCAAGCAAATTAATAAAAAAAAAACAGTAGGTATTTTATTGGGCTTACAAATAAATATATATTTAATTACATTGGACGTGTTAAAGGGTTTTTTTTTTTTTGAGTGAATTTCAGTATTAACTAAAAGTGATTCTACAAACGATATGGTCAAAAACCGATCTTGCAAAAGGTAAAAGTGTATTTTCACATAATGTAGGTAGTTGTAATCGTTCAGTCGAAAAAGTAAAAAAAAAATAAAACATTATATAGTTATAGCGACCAGGAAAATGGACCAGGAAAAAAGAAACAGTAAAAATTGAATATATTTTCCTGGTGGTCGTTTATAGGGATCAGTAAAACTTAATATGTCAATTGAAAATTCACAAAATCTACATACAATAATAACAATACACACAAAAAAGTTTTTCATAGCGTTTGAAATATCAATTAGATGGTACGAAAAATAAATTAGCATCAGGAAGAAAGATAAATACAATTTTAGCACAAAATACTAGTTAAATTAAAATTTTTCTTTTAAACTAAAAATTTTTTGAATGATTTATAACATTCGTGTTTCAAATCAAATGAAAACTTATATCTATTTGAAAATTTTGTTCTGTTTCATTTTCCTTATGAAGTGAAAACTTTTGTAGTATCGTAGTGATTTAACCCTCTATCGGCACACGGGTGCGAATTTGGCAGGACAAAAATTAAAAGTGGTCACAAAAAAGTGTTTTCATAAGGGTTTTGAATTGTGAATACAATATTCGAATTCCTCAGAATATTCTACATCAATTTCATATATGATTCTCTATAAAATAGTGAGATCGAAAAAAGTTCTAGCGACATGAAAAAGTATAAACCAAATTCGCAAAAAAGAGGTGTGCCTACAGAGGGTTAAAACAAGATGAAACGAAAAAGTGACAGGAAAAATCTATTGATTATAACTACTTTTGTTTTAATAGATAGATGAATGAAATTTGTACTGTAGATATTTAACTAAATAAACTATCATTGTACAAAATTTCAATTAATTTCATATTAAAAATTCTGAGATAACCGTAAAAAGATGATCTATTTCTAAACACGTAATGTCTTTTGATCTAGAGCATATAAAAATTGTATTTAGCTTTAATACGCTCAAGTAGCACACTGGTGTATAAATTGGTGTAAATTCATTAATTTTATTGTAAAATTGAGGAAATTGAAAAAATATGGTGTATTTCTCAAAATTAGTGGTATAAAAATTATACTACTGTCTTTTCTGTAAAAAATTTCAATATTTTTTTAAGATTCCGTGCAAAAAATACACCGATATTCAGTTGTTTTTATAATATACCATTAATGGTGTATAAAATTATTCGATTCTGAAATCAACCAAAACGGTATATTTTGTACACTCTCTTTGGTGTACGAAGCACACCCTGTGGACATAAAATTCACCAGAATGCATTAGGGGGAAGCGCCATATTTTTCAATGGCCGCCATTTAAAAAAAGTAGACAGCAATTAATTATTTTTTTATAATAGTATATTTATCGACCTAATTATCCCGCAATTTAGTTTTTTCGATGTGGTATATTATATTTTAAAAGAACTCTTCTAAAAAAATGTAAAAACAACAAAAAAATTTTCATTTTTGAAAAACTGATTTTTAAAATCGATCAAAAAAAATCATTAATTCACTGACATTTTTGAGGCGCTCGATTTTTAGAGGGGGTAGTATCTAAAATTAGTAGACAGAATGTGTTTCGTTTTTAAATTAGGCAAACAAATTCATATTTAACCATTAGTTTCTTATGGCAATATTATGAAAGTGAATAAAAATTCATTTTCATTTATTTCATATGAAATGGTGTGAATTAGAATTCATCAAACTGTTTGAGGTAAAAAATAAACTTTGGTTCAAATTTTAAATCAGAATAATTTAAATGGTGTATTTTATCCGTAGATTTATAGTGTATCTTTCAATTTCAAAGGGATAATTTTCACCAAAAACCAGATCATTTAATATACCACTAGTGCCATTTATACACCAAAATCGGTATATTTTTTAACCACCGGAGTTTATTATATATACGAGAAAATGGTGTATTTTTTATATTTAAAATGTATATCACGAAAGTGCAAAAAATACACCAAATATTTTGGTGTATTTTAGACTTTTGTGCTACTTGAGCGCATTCTGATAATATTACCTTTCATTTTATATATCACACATAACGGTACGTGCTCTAAAAGTTACCCAATCTTAAACTGAAAAAACTTTAAAAATACCTCAAAACAAATGTGGAGATCTGTTTGCCGATGACCAGCCACCAGTGTAGGAAGTACCGTAATCTCAGTTTGAAATTTTGACATGGTTGGTTTTAAAAAATTCTTACTTTTTTTGTAGGCATAGTAGAAAAATAATTAAAGCGACATAAAAAAGGTGAAATAATAAGCTTTCAGATTATATAAAATTTATAATAGGTTGTCATATAAAAAATATTGTTGATTTGAAGTTGATAGAATAAAAAAAAGGTATTTTTTTTTTCGATTTTTTTTGCAATAAAAATGATTTTTTTAAGGTTTTACTTCTACCACGTGTGAATTGCACACATGATTTTTTTTTTATTTTCGCTATCATATTTTAAAACACTTGAAATAATTTATGTATGTTGTGGTTTTTAAGGTGAAATGAAACAAATCAACTTAAGCTTCTAAACAGGAATTTTATATGGACTACATTCAAACAAGTACAAATTCTAAATCAAATAAATAACATTTGAGTCGGAATGCCCACAACAGTGTATTTAATTTTTCTAAATTATAAATTAAAAAAGGTCACTGTGGTGTATGCGTACTTTTTTTGTGGTGATAAAAAACTAATGCTTCTTTAATTTTTAAACTAAGCGTAGGATAGCGAAAATAAAAGTTGAGCTATCCTGGGCTAACCTTGGCCAAACAAATCACGGTTTTAAACTAATGATCTTTTCACGGGAACAAATTTTTTTCGGTTTCTGATACGAAAAAAAGTTTTTTTTTTATGTATCTTTTGCAAAAATAGTGGAATAAAGAAAAAAAAAATGAGGCTATCCTGCCCTTGGCTTGTTCAGCAAACAAACTACAGTGCAAAGCCAACAATTTGTACACTAAAAAAAATCAGCATTTGTGGGTGCCAACTTCACATAGCCTTACTTTTTGTGAAATTTTTAAAGTAATAAAATTTATCTTTCACTTTTTCGCTGATGAATCTTCAAGGGTTCAAATCAAATCCTATCTCTGGTCTTCAAAAGTAGACATTTTGACGATAGCCTTAGAGCTAAGATTTTAAATTGAAAAATGTTTTTATCTTTCCTGAAAGGTGATAAAATCAAATTAACTAAAGAACATTTCTAATGCGGGAATTTTTATTGTATACAAAAATTGTGTAAAATTGAGGTGGTTCACAAGCAGAAATAATTTAATTTGTAATGTAGTTCGTTTCCAGTGTAGGTCACGTGACATTAAGAAAAACTTTTAATCTATTTTAATCCATTTGTAATTATTATGAGTTAAATCACGAAACCTCGGCAATTGAGTTTTTATGTAAAAGTTTTTATTGCATTGTGAATCAATCTAAAAAAAAATCAAAGAATTAACAATACCATTGTTCAAGTCACTTTTTGTTTTTATAAAAAAACAAATGAATTTTCGAATTGTATATAAACTACAAACCTCATAAATTATTACGACTCTGTCTGATTACTAAAATAATAACACTATGCCAATCATCCTAATTTTAGTTATATTTATGGTAAATATATAATTTTCTCTATCAATTATTTTCTAATAAACATCCATAAATAGTGTATCCAAACAAAATTAATAGATGCTGATGATGAAAATGATCCAGCTGTAGAATGTTTAACAACAGAAAATGTAACAGCTTCTGATGCTTTTGAATTCATTACCAAAAATCTAACACTTGCCGAATTGATGCCGAATTTAAAGTGCTATGCTGCATGTTGTCTTGAGGGTATGAATGCATTAGTCAATAATTGCACTTTTCAGCCTGAATTGGCTAAAAAATATGTCACCGATAATGGATTGAGAAAGGATTTGTTGTCAGCATACGATGCATGTCACAATAGTTCGATAAGTAGTGTGGAACGTTGTGAATGTGGATATCAAATTTATAAGTGTGTTATGGAATATATGGATTTTGAAAGAAATTAAATTGAAAAAAAAAAAAAAATTTGTAAGTTCATAATTTATATTCGAGTTTCTTGTTATTTTTTTTCTTTTGTTCTATTTCTCAAAAACTAAATTGTGCACACTTCTTCCCAGTACCAATGATAACACGGTGTTACAAAAATGAGGTTTTAAAATATACGCGGGCGGAGACCTATCAAGTTTTGTAGAGCTAGTCGCACTGATTACGAAACGGTATTTAAAAAGTCCCTAACACCCCCAAAATCTGGAGTTAGGGGCAAAAAACGGTTTTTTTTGACCTTCACCCATTGAAAAAAATCTACCTTCGTCAAATTTCTTACAGTTTCTGATAGGAAATATAAATATACCTTTTCAACAATGTCTAAAACATGCAACTCGGTTAAACCACCTAGAATTTATAAGCTGTCAAAGTTCAAAAATTCAATTTTTTTCGTCATTTACCCAACTTCGACATCAAATTAAAATATATGTTTTTATAACAACATGCTGTTTTAAAAATATATTCTAAAATAATATTTATTTACAAATCAAACGAGGTATTTTTAATGAAAATCAGTTCAAAATTAGCTTAGAAAAAAAAAATTTTACGATTTTAACCCAGATACAAAAATTCGAACTTTTAGGTATAGAACAAAAATGTTGTTTTGGCATGTAGAAGGATAACTTGGGCTCCAGGATTTGATAACGGGTTTTTGTGCAGTAATAAATGATACCATTTCCGCAAGGCAAAATTGTACATTTAATTCTAGTTTTTAAACCAATATATTATAACCAATAGTTTTTGAAATAATCGATTTCAAAGTTAAAAAAAATAGGCGAAACTCATTTTACACTATTTTTGTCCAGACTGTGAATTTTAATAATAAAATTACTCACACAGAAAACTGCCTCAATTGATTCCTTAGCGAACAGTGAAAACTATATGTTCCTATGTCTTCTAGTTTTTGGGAAAATTGAAAAATAAAAACAAAAAATATTTTGAAAAAAGAAAAATCCTATCAGAAACTGTAAAAAATCGAAAATGGGTAAAAATTTGACGAAGCTAGATTTTTTTCAATGTATGAAGGTCAAAAAAACCGATTTTTTGCCCCTAACTCCAGATTTTGGGGGTGTTAGGGACTTTTTAAATACCGTTTCGTAATCATCTCTACAAAACGTGATAGGTCTCCGCCCGCGAATATTTTAAGTGTTACACCGTGTTATTTTGTTACCTTTTTTAACTTTTTGTTTAACATTTTTAAAGGTTCCTCATCTTCTCAATTTTCATAGATATACAATTATTATTAATTTTTATTCTCATTTACTTACCTCACGTCCCTTAAACTTTGTATAATATAATTAAAACCACTTTGACTATTACAAACTATTTCCGAGTCAATGAAACTAAAATGTTTGAAAGAAATTTCGATTTACGCCACATTGATTGCAGCATATTACTTACGCTAAAAATATTCAAAGTTAAAACTTTATCTGCAATTCAACTGCATTCTTGTTAAGTACCATCAAGCAATAAAAAATACAAATAGGAGATACTGGAGTAAGTGGAAGTGGTTCCATTTTAATTAAAATGACAGTTAAACTTCTAAGTCTAAATTTTATGAAGTGTCCACCAAATTTTCTAAACTTCAACCTAATTTCTAAATTTCTAAAAATATCAGTTATTAAAAATCCGCTTTAAGTGAAAAAGAAATAAAAATAAATCTTCCCTAAATACTGGCTTATATTATTGCACCACATGTTCCAATATCCCCTACTTTCGAAACCCTTTCTTTTAAAAAAGTTTCACCAGGAATAAAGTTTAAATCATAAAATCATAACGACTTTGGCAGTCTATATTTTTGTGTGTGGATGAAGGAGTATAGAGTACTACGAGTATAACGATAAAAATCTTTCTCACAGTCATTTTTAACTTTCAACCCGAAATGGAGATTTCCGTTTCGGAAGTGCAACAAAAGAAAGTTAACACTTCGTTGGAAAAAGATATACAAACACGAAATGTATAAAATTTTCTTTTTTGTTTTTCTTATATCGATCTTTTGAGTTTGTGAGAATGATTGATAGTTGAAATAATTTGTTTGGCTCTGAGTACAAAATTATAATTTGAAGTTAAGTAAGTTTTAATTACCTACTTGTTGTAGACTTTATTTAGGTACCGCATTAATTTGTGTACAAGTCTTTCTTTGTCTTGAAATTAATTAACAAACTAGTGCACAAAATTAAGGGATAAAAAGAATTCCAAATTTTTTGAGGTCTTTGAAGAAAGTACCAATACTGTATTTCCCCTTAAAAATGTCGTACTGAAATTTAAACATTAAACTTTCTTGTTTTGAGTAGTTATGGGAACTATCCAATGATTTTAACTATCGAATAGTTCATTCATTCATTCATTTATTCATTCGAATAAAAACTATCGAATAAAACTATCGAATAAACTATCGAATAAAAACTATCAAATAAACTATCGGATAAAAATTACCGAATACCGAAAAAATGAAAAAATTATTATCTTATAAAAAAAATATTCGAATGAAAAAACTATCGAATAAAAAAAACTATTCGAATGAAAAAACTATCGAATAAAAAACTATCGAATGAAACAACTATTCGAATGAAAATAGTAACTAAATGAATGAATGATTTAAAACTATCGAATGAATGAATATTTTACAACTATCGATAGTTTGATAGTTTTTATTTGATAGTTCCCATCGCGAGTTTTGAGATCTTAAGAAAAATTCAAGCCTCGTGTTCCACTCAATCCTAATTTGAAATTTTTGCTGTTTTCTCTTTTTTTCTCAACTTAACCACCATTATGGGTCGGATAACAAAAACAAAATTTTTCATAATTTGGATGTCCCGGATATGTACCGGACTTGTCTCGGACTTGTCCCGGACATGTTCCGGACTTGTGCCGGACACGTCCCGGACTTATTCCGGAAATGTCCCGGACTTGTTCCGGGCATGTCCTGGGCATATCCCGGACATATTCCGGAAATAGATAGCTGAAATAATTTTTAGAAGAAATTGCCCAGTATTGGAATGGTAAAAAAGACCAATTACGTGTTGTGAATGATTTTTACTTTCCAATTGCCACGTCTGTTACCAAATAGGTATCACATAAGAATCGTATTTAAAAAAAAAAAAAAACAAAAAAGCTCTTCTAAAGTTCTGAAAGGGTGCTATTGCATTTCTCCACAAACAGAAACAAATTGGCTACTCTACCAACAATCTTAAATAGAGTTATACAAATTTACACTTTTTTGCAAACATGTATTTCGTTCCGTTTTCTATATCTTTTGTATTTTTCATACGATATGTGCCAATATTCCAGATCCCAGGAATCCAAGAAAAAGAACAACAAGAAACAAAACAATACCAAGAGTATAGTCAGTCAAATCAACGCCAGCCAACAACGGTTGAAGTAGGTATAGAGAATCCTGTCGATGGATCAATTCAATTTTAATAATAAAACGCTTTCGTGAGTGAGTTCTGAGTTCTAGGAATTTTGTTGTTTTACAATTGGAATTGTTTCACTGCACTATGGCCATATTGAAGGAAGGACAAGCTAACACTGAAATGAATGGAAGATTTGATGGAATTTTTCTTCGTCTTCATTTTGTTAAAAATTGGAAAATCTAATCAAAACAAATATAAAAAGAAACATGAAATGAAGTTTGATCGAAAGTGGAGTTTTATTTTTTTTTGTGTTGTTTTTTTTGGAAATGGCGAGATGTACATGAACCTGATGGACAAGCACAAACACAAGTCAGATTACTTTTTAGCAAACATGTTGAAGTCTGTTTTTTTTTTAAGGAAATTTAGGTTATCTGAAGGAAACTCTATGAATTCATGCCATAAGAATAAAACTAGTATGGAGACTTTTCAGTGACAATGAATTTGAGCAGATTTAAATTTATGAACATTTTGCTGTTTCAAACTTAAAAAATTGGTTCCCATGATTTTATCGAAGTGATGTATGATTTTTGTAGTGATAACGTATACTCGAAAAAGCACGACTCAGCCTCAAGTGCGAATTCCCGTTAGCTGTGTGGTTTGTATAGCAATTTCATCTTAAAGGCCATATTATGACGCCAGGTCTAACTATTTGAAGGCTTATATATCCTAAAATGAACACTACAAAAGAATTTCTAAAAATTCAATCATTAAATCGGGTAAATATGCGTGAAATGACATGGATAAATTTGTAAGAAGAGTAGCAAAAGTGTTGAAAATAAAATTTAAATAAATTGCACGACTGGGGTCGCACGTACTTGCTCTTATGCTTAAAGTGACTATAATGTTAAAGCTTTTTATTCAAGAAATTTAAAATTTGATATTTTGAAGAAATTTCATAGCATAAAAAAATTAAGTCTGTTTTTATAATTAATTAAACTCCGTTTTAAATTATCTTAAAAAAAAAACAAATATGCCATTTTATTTCTTGTATAAAAAGGTATTTTTAGAAAAATTTTTTCGAAAATTGTAGGAGCCGTTTTTTAAATAAATTGCACGACTGGGGTCGCACCTACTTGCTCTTAGAGTTCAAGTTGCTTAAATTTTAAAGACTTTTTATATAGAAATTTGGAAAATCTAAATATATGGAAAAGAAAAAAAAAAGGAAATTCGTTTTTTAAAAAAATAATATAAAATCTGAAATCAAATTGCCCCTCCAAAACAAGTATGCAGTTTTGACTGATATACTAACATGCATTTTTAGAAAAAAAAATTCAAAATCGTTAGAGCCGTTTTTAAAAAACTAATTTTTTATAAATAATTTCTTGGAAAAAAAGTTTTAAAATAAAATTGGTATGCCATTTTGTAGAAATCACTGATCAACATCTAAACACAAAATTTCAAAAAAATTTAATGTCCCGTTTTCGAAAATTGGATTTTTCAAAAAAAAAAATTTCAAAATTTTTTTAAAAATCCAAAAAGTATTTTTTTCAAAATTTTGCTTTTGGCTTATATTTAAATTATATAAATTCTTCATCACAAAAAGTTTCGTTGAAATAGAATAAGCACTTTCGGAGATAATCGGATTTAAGAAAAACGGTTCTACGGCAGGTACCGTTAATAATGATTTTCGAAAAAAAAAATTTTCATTAGAAGATAGACCTTGTCTTAAAACTTACATTTGAATTTTTTAAACAAAATCGTTGGAGCCGTTTTTGAGCAATTTCAACTTTACTAAAATCGGTATATGACAAGTACCGTTATTTTTGGTCCAAAAAAATTAATTCCAAAAACCCCTCTGGAGAGTCGCCAAATAACGCTACACACCAAGTTTGACATTAATCGGTCCATCCGTTTAGGCTGTAGCTCCTTATACAGACAGACTGACAGACTGACAGACTGACAGACTAACAGACTGACAGACTGACAGACTGACAGAATGACAGACTGACAGACTGACAGACTGACAGACTGACAGACTGACAGACTGACAGACTGACAGACTGACAGACTGACAGACTGACAGACTGACAGACTGACAGACTGACAGACTGACAGACTGACAGACTGACAGACTGACAGACTGACAGACTGACAGACTGACAGACTGACAGACTGACAGACTGACAGACTGACAGACTGACAGACTGACAGACTGACAGACTGACAGACTGACAGACTGACAGACTGACAGACTGACAGACTGACAGACTGACAGACTGACAGACTGACAGACTGACAGACTGACAGACTGACAGACTGACAGACTGACAGACTGACAGACTGACAGACTGACAGACTGACAGACTGACAGACTGACAGACTGACAGACTGACAGACTGACAGACTGACAGACTGACAGACTGACAGACTGACAGACTGACAGACTGACAGACTGACAGACTGATAGACTGACAGACTGACAGACTGACAGACTGACAGACTGACAGACTGACAGACTGACAGACTGACAGACTGACAGACTGACAGACTGACAGACTGACAGACTGACAGACTGACAGACTGACAGACTGACAGACTGACAGACTGACAGACTGACAGACTGACAGACAGACAGACAGACAGACAGACAGACGGACTTCCGGGACCCACTTTTTTGGCATTCTCTACCATCGTAATGTTATGGAAAAATGTTATCTCAACTTTTTTTTTTGTACGAATACATAACTTGATATATAGTACCTATATCGCAAGTAAAAAATAATTTTTTATATATACAAATTTTTTAACATTTTTCAAAAAAAAAGTTGGTATGCCATTTTGAAGAAATAATTAATTTACACATAAAAACTAAATTTAAAAATTTTTCATTGATCCGTTTTCAAAAAATTGATTTTTCAAAAACAAATTTTGAAATATTTTTTAAAAAACCAAAAATGCGTTTTTTGAAAATTTTCTAAAATTTTAATATTATCTTTACTTACACACTTTTGTATAAAAATTTTCATTTAAATCGGGTTAATGTTGTACGAGATATTCAGAAACGAAAAAAACCGTTCTATGACAGGTACCGTTAATAACGGTACAAAAAATATTTTTTTTTAAAGTTGGCTCTTATGTGTAGTACTACACACAAAAATTTTAATCAAAATCGTTAGAGCCGTTTTTGAAAAAAATTAACTTTTCTATTTCCGTTATATGGCAGGTACCGTTAGTTTTGGTCATAAAAAAAAAAATTTCAATTTCCCCTCTAGGGAATCACCAAAAACTGCTAACTACCAAGTTTGAAGAAAATCACTTCACTCGTTTAGGCTGCAGCTCCAGATAGAGACAGACACACAGACAGACAGACAGACAGACAGAATTGCCGGACCCACTTTTTTGGCATTCTCCATCATCGTAATGTCATGTAAAATTGTTATCTCGAGTTCGATTTTTTTTACGAATCCTAAACTTGCCCTATAGAAGTAGCAAGTAAAAAATTCAATACTGAGTTATAAACGGTTTTTTAAATACTATGCTAGATGTAGACCTTTGACAAAATTGTCATTATAGGGAGACCTGACGTGATCGTGTGAAATAGACGTCTGATTCAGTTTCAGCAATTTATAGAAATAAATATATCGACAAAATGTTTTGCAAAAAAGAATTATCAAAATTGGTTCACTCAGTCCAAAGTTATGCGGTAACAAACATAAAAAAAAAAAAAAAAAAAAAAAAAACAGACGAATTGAATACCTCCTCCTTTTTCTAAGTCGGTAAGAAAAATAATTTTTTTTCGCTTCATTCATACAAAATTTGTCGTTTCAAATTTGTTTTTTTAATTGTCTACAAAATATATTGACTTGAAATAAATGTATTCTTTAAAAAAAAATATTAGCCTTAAAGATGTATGATTTTTTTGTAAACTGTTTAAAAAATTAAAAAAATAGATAAAGAACAGTAATTTTTTCGCTTTTTTTTTTTTTGGAAAATATGATTGCCATCAAAATATCCCTTTTTTTCTAAAAAAAAAAAAAAAACAGAAATATCATACCTACTTTGAGATGGTATTATAATTTTTGTATGCATAAAAGTTGACAACAAAAATTGCAGTTTTCAATTAACTTTATTGTATTAGGTATACAAAATAATGATAATTCAGTGATAGTAATTCAATTAAATTCATTAAAATATGGAGTTCTTATCAATGTTTTCTTACGACGCACGTCACGTAAATTTATCGATTAGAGTAAAGAAGTTAGCGATTTTACAGAGTAAACTCGGAAATCCGTGATCTTACTGCAGACTCGTTGTTTTAAAAGAGTTGTTTTTATGCAGCCGATTAAATTACTGAAAAAAACCAATCAAGCTACCAGAAAAGTACGTCATGTAATTCAATTATCAAAAAAAAAAAAAAAAAAAAACAAATTTGGCAACCGAAATATAAGTGAGTTATGATCTTCGAACATTCACTCTTATTTGGCAAACTATTCCATGCTTTGTACCCTTCCCCCAAGATCAAATCTAAAATCAAGCTGCTGAGTGTGTATGTAGATTGTAGAATCTACGAAAGTGTCCTCTCTTCCACTTTTAAAATAATCAAATGTATCTTGGTAAGTTATTGCAATTGTCTACCCATAAGCAGGAAAATAAAATTTATTACACTATAATGCAGATGAAAGAAGGAATCAGAGTCCAGTTCCAAGAAAGAAAAAAAATGTTAAATCTTCCACGGTGGGTGGTCCTTTGCGCTGCAGAACTTTCAGAATTCAATTCAATTTCAATTTGATTTTTTTAAACACACAAACAGACACATTATTTTTGAGAAGATTTTTGAAAAAAAAAAAAAATACAAATAAATTGAATATCCAAAGTCATATAAAGTAAAAGACGCGTCATGACGTCGTCGTCGAAGTCCTTGTTGTCCATGGAATTTGTGAGCCTGTTTGTTTGAATATTTTTATACCTCACCACTAAACCGGAAGTTAGTCAACGACGCGACAAAAGACCTTTACACAATACAAAACACACTCCAGGAAGGACACACGATGTCATCTATCGCTTGGGGATTATTTATTTCAGCATTTGTTGAATTTATAATCCTTTGAGTTGATTTACTTGGAGGGGCTGTTATTGTATATGGTGGCAAAAATGACCTCCCACACCCTTTTGCCGATTCCGATTCCAACCATCATGTCAACAGGAAGTCTACATAGTCTCAAACATCGTCTTGGGCTTAATGCAGTATGTTAGACACATAACGTGACTGATATTGTATTTGGCTTTGTTATCCTTGATGTTTTTTTTCCTTTTTTTTCGTATTTTTTGTTTTTCTATTGTATGCTTTTACTGATCCATATGTAGTGATTTTGATTTGAACACAAAGAGGGTTTAACTCGCGCGACCAAGTCCATAAATAACTGTCACCCATGTGTCACAAGGTAAGAAACATGAATGTGGCAGCCAAGGAAAAAGCAAAGGTAGCGGTATATCGTGACATAATCCAAGAGACAGCTTTTACAAGACATCAAGACGAGGTTACCCAAGCCCTTCTAACCTAAAAAAAAAGGGTTAAACGAGGCTCTTTTTTTAGAAAAGAAATAAAAAAAATTTCTTGGAGTTCCAATCCTCTTTTACCATAGCAAAAAAACAATATCAACAACAACAATAACGAAAAAAAAAATCAACATCCTAGCTAAACGTCCCTGAAAATCAGGACATGAGAACTTTATTGTTGCAGCATCGCTAGCTGCTCGCTCGTTCGTTTCGTTCGCCCCAGTTTTTGGGGTTTTCAAAACTTTGATTAATGACAAGAGAAGCTTTTTCGTGTTTTTTTGTTTGTTCTTCTGGGTATATTCGATGCCACTGGGGATGTGCAGGCAGAAAATATAGGGTTTTGGTTTATTTGTGTGTGTGGGGGAGGGTGGTATATATGATTAATTACATTGTGAGCAAGTTAATTCTTTGTGCCATTTTTAATCATACGCCATTTTAAAGTCTGTTGTTTTATGAAACGAAATCATTTGAAACAGGAGCGTGTTGTTGCTGGAAAATGGCAATGTTTGGGTTGATTTGTGCCAACGAACAACTGCTGGAAGACGACACAATGCGATGCGATATGGAGGAGAGATGATGATGTAGTGAGTAAGAAATGAGTATTGGTTGATATAGTGATGTCAATACCGAAAAAAAGGGATTCCCTTGCCTTGAACATATACTACTAGCAAGCAGGGCGAGAAAATTAAATGATTAAGTGTTGAGAGTTGCATAAGTAATTTTTCATTAAGTAATTTGTCTGAGTTTAGTAAGCCATGCAATGGTAATATTTAGTTTTTTTTTGGTATGTTTTTGTTGAGGGAAAGAATAAGTGTTATTTCTTTTTTTGTTGGTTATTATTATTATGAAGACAGTTTCATGAGGGTTGATGGCAAAAAAAGCAACAGGACTTGATGGTATTTTGACTTCATTTTTCAAAAATGCAAATTTGATTTTGTAATTTGAGAAAGAGAGGTATGATTTTGGAAGCATTTCTTGAACAAAAATAATAATAACACTCATTACATTTAAAGGAGCATGAACTGATCTTTGATTTTGATTTAAAATTAAAATAATAAATCAGATACCTATACTGTTGCTGGATATTTTTATTCGTTGAAATTGAGCTCGAAGAAAAGGTAAGTAAGGAATTCGGAAAAAAAATTTTCATCAGTAGATAGGATTTGTTCAATACCAACACATGAACTTCTTTTATCAAAATCATTAGAGCCGTAAATTGCAATACCTCGAACATTTTGTGTGAGACGGTACACGTTCTGAGTACTCAATTTTGTAAACTACTTTCAAAATTATATAAAAATCATCTGTTCCAAACTCCAAAGATGAACAAAATCCACCGCTCTAGGTAAGAGATATCTTTATTAATGAACACACAGATAGACGGACAACAGAACGAAAACCACTAGTTTGG